>NC_054378.1:19174236-19484736 GCF_017654675.1 Xenopus laevis | reverse complement strand
GAAAAACGGCTATATGGCACAGGTTAACTAATAGATAACACCATTAGACAGACAGAGCTTATTTGCTGTGTAACCTGAGTCTGCTCTCCTTTGAATGGCTGCCCCATTGCTACACAGCAGCTTATTTATATAAACAGTAGTACAGGGCAACACTGTTTTAGCAGTGCAGGGCAACACTGTATTATATTTTTATTACTTTAAAACACTTTTATTTTTTGACGTTACTGTTCTTTTAATTGTTAAAAACATATTCTCTAAGTAATGTTTTATTGTTAAAAAGTTCTAAATATATATTTTTTGGATTTCCAGACTGAATCGCTTCCCATGTAGGCTTGAAAGCAAACTTAGGGGGCTGTTCCTGCTGAATCAGTGTCGGACCCGGCCCACCGGGATAACAGGAAAACTCTCGGTGGGCCCAGGTGTCAGTGGGCCTCTTGCTTCTAACCATTTAGACTATTTCATGGTCATTCCCTATTTCTTTATGGAAAACAAAAAGTGTAATAATGATAATAAGTGTAATATAGTAAGAAGATTCCAGTCCGACACTGTGCTGGATTGTGCTCAGTACAGGGGAATACCTATGCTGCCATATGGAATCTCTATGTACAGTTTATGAGTAAATATATAAATGTGATGAGACTGTATGGGGGCAGTGACATGAAATATTTTCCATATTATTGAGCGTGCTACATTCATATTTTCTTTGTCATTTCAGACTTTCCCTCTGTTCCATCTCTTTTATTCTTTTCCAGCCTATATAAAACCAGTGTCCAGAACATCTTGTTCTTAATATTCTGTTCAGCATTGGCTTCACCAGCAGGACCCGAGGGAGGGTCTGGTATATGCGACAGGTCACAGTTTCCACTCAGGCTCATAACATGCAACAAATGTACAATATAGACCCAAAAACAACTTGTTATATATAAGTAATACCCTCATACTGTACAGAGAGATACAGCAAAGAGATTCAAGTAATGAAGCTGTATTGTAGATTGAGAAGTGTTTTATTGTGTAGGTGGAGATGTTTCACTCCAGTGTCCGGAACATTCTTTAGGATTATGTGTGTATGAGCAGAGTCATCAAAACCAAGAATTCCACTCTGTCAGTGTATCAGAGTAATGGTGCGAAATGAATTCATGGCAAATACACGTTATTATGTAGGGTTTGCGGTTAATTTATTTTAGCCTAAAACAGAAGGTATGGGGCCTATGTAGCCTATTTTATGCACTATTAATTTCTTATATTCATATCTTTATTAATATACCTATTAGTAGCAGTGGGATAATAGTCTCTGGGAAGGGAGTGTGACTGTGGGATAACAGGTATAGTAGGGAGAGATGGTGTCTATACTAACAGTGGGATAATAGTCTGTGGGAAGGGAGTGTGACTGTGGGATAGCAGGTATAGTAGGGAGAGATGGTGCCTATAGTAACAGTGGGATAATAGTCTCTGGGAAGGGAGTGTGACTGTGGGATAGCAGGTATAGTAGGGAGAGATGGTGTCTATAGTAACAGTGGATAATAGTCTCTGGGAAGGGAGTGTGACTGTGGGATAGCAGGTATAGTAGGGAGAGATGGTGCCTATAGTAAGAGTGGGTTAATAGTCTCTGGGAAGGGAGTGTTGGGAAGGGAGTGTGACTGTGGGATAGCAGGTATAGTAGGGAGAGATGGTGCCTATAGTAACAGTGGATAATAGTTTCTGGGAAGGGAGTGTGACTGTGGGATAGCAGGTATAGTAGGAGAGATGGTGCCTATAGTAACAGTGGATAATAGTCTCTGGGAAGGGAGTGTGACTGTGGGATAGCAGGTATAGTAGGGAGAGATGGTGCCTATAGTAACAGTGGATAATAGTCTCTGGGAAGGGAGTGTGACTGTGGTATAGCAGGTATAGTAGGGAGAGATGGTGTCTATAGCAGGGCCGGAACTAGAGGTAGGCAGAAGAGGCAGCTGCCTAGGGCGCAATGATTAGGGGGCGCTGGGCAGCTACCTCTTCTGCCTACCCCTAGACTGAACCCACCTGGAAATCTGTTTGCAGTAAGCGCCGCACGCTGAAGCGAACGTGAATTTCTTTAATGCGCATGCGCGCTGGACCGCCTTTACTGCGCATGCGCACTGGGAACGTGTTTACTGCGCATGCACGCTGGGAACGGGAGAAAGGAAGGGGCGAGCAGGCGGGCTGGGCTGCCTAGGGAGCCCGGCCTGTTTGGCCCGCCTCTGGTCTATAGTAACAGTGGGATAACAGTCTCTGGGAAAGGAGTGTCACTGTGGGATAGCAGGTATAGTAGGGAGAGATGGTGCCTATAGTAACAGTGGGATAATAGTCTCTGGGAAGGGAGTGTGACTGTGGGATAGCAGGTATAGTAGGGGGAGATGGTGCCTATAGTAAAAGTGGGATAATAGTCTCTGGGAAAGGAGTGTGACTGTGGGATAGCAGATATAGTAGGGAGAGATGGTGCCTGTAGTAACAGTGGGATAATAGTCTCTGGGAAGGGAGTGTGACTGTGGGATAGCAGGTATAGTAGGGGGAGATGGTGCCTATAGTAAAAGTGGGATAATAGTCTCTGGGAAGGGAATGTGAGTGTAGGATAGCAGGTATAGTAGGGAGAGATGGTGCCTATAGTAACAGTGGGGATAACAGTCTCTTGGATAATAATAGGGTAGGTCCTACCATTTAACAGATAAAACATAATCTATCTACCTGGATCAGGAGAATAGAGGATTCAGTGTTCTTTTTGGCACAATGTATCAGTCAACCTGTCAGGACTTTGCTGGGGGTTTTGTTTGGAGCCAATTATACACTGTGACTGAAGCTCTGGGACACACTTGGCGACACTTGTCAGAACACCCCGTTCCCATATCAATCAGATCACAGAAGAGTGACCCTTCTCTGCCAACATCCCCTTCCTCTATTCTAATAACATCTGGTCTACATTTGATCTTAATAGTTAGTTCTTTGTGAGTTTATAAAGGAAATTACCCCATGTGTGTGATTTTGGGCTGGTGTAACTATTTTTAGGAATAAGAAGGATTGTCTGTGGAACATGGAGAATGTATTAACAAACCGTTTGGTTCCATTGATGACTTCTCCTTCAGCGTGTGATGTTTGTTGTCATAACTTGGGAGGGATTTTAGTCATCCCCTAAGGCTCCCAAAAAAGGCAAGAAATGTAAGGCAATAAATAAATTTAACTTGGCCCATTAGTCATGCAGTATTACCTTCCCATAATACATTCTCCAAGTGCTCTGTATCTTCCCATAGTATAAAGCACATCAACTAATAGACAGAAGGTCTAGACTAGAGTAACAATACTGGTTTCCATAAAGCAGGACAGGACTGCTGCTTCCAATGGGGATCAGATATGATCTGTGCAGCCACTGGGACAGAATGCTCTGTTATACAGATAGCTAGAATCTCAGCTGCCATAAAGCAGGGCAGGATTGCTGCTTACAATGGGGATCAGTTAGGATCTGTGGAGCCACTGGTACAGAATGCTCTGTTATACAGATAGCTAGAATCTCAGCTGCCATAAAGCAAGGCAGGATTGCTGCTTCCAATGGGGATCAGATAGGATCTGTGTAGTCACTGGGACATAATGCTCTGTTATACAGATATCTAGAATCTCAGCCATAAAGCAGGGCAGAACTGCTGCTTTCAATAGGGATCAGATAGGATACAATAAAAATAGTTACCAGTATGTACAATTGGTCTTTATTGTAACTGTTTGTGATTCCCTTGTTCTTTGCGGGGCCCCTACATTAATTCATAAGTGATTCAATCTTTCAGATATTTCATTGTCACCCATTAGCTCATGGCGCCCAGAGGAGAACATGCAGAAACCATGCAAAAATCATTTTTTGTTCTAATGTGGCTGGAATGTGCGGCCGTGGCTCTCACGGCACTGGGAGAGATTAGTAATGTATAGGACTGAGTGGTCTGTGTCAAAAATCTGGCACAAACTGCTTTTTAAGGGCAACTTATCTAGAAATAGAAGTTGGGGAAATTATGAGCTGTAATTGTATGAGCCAGACATGAAGGTGCAGAGAGAGAGTCAGCTCGGGGTTAATGTGTATACTCTTATGTGACCATATACTGTTTATTGTTTTATTGAGACATTTATTTGCAATAATACATTAATAGCACAGATAGGGCAATAAATACAATATAAACATTTATAAGGAGCCACATGCTAAGAGCGGTAGGAGGAAGGAAGCCCCCAACCCATTGAGCTTACAATCTAAGCCTGAACTTCAGAGACTTTTACGCATTGTTACTGCTCCTCAATTAATAATATGAATGGCCGAACATTTTAACGCTATGAATCGATTTTTTGCTGTATCTTGATACTTAACCTCTTCCTTCCTTTGCCGCAGTGTTTAATAATTGGAGGGGGTCCGTGTGGCCTTCGCACTGCTATAGAGCTTTCCTGCTTAGGAGCCAAAGTGGTGGTGGTGGAGAAGAGAGACACCTTCTCACGGAATAATGTCCTTCACCTCTGGCCTTACACCATTCACGACCTCCGGTACCTCGGAGCTAAGAAGTTCTATGGGAAGTTCTGTGCGGGAGCCATCGACCATATTAGTAAGTGCCCCTATTTTAGCCATGGGTATTGGCAGGAGCAAATGAATAATTTTCTTTTATATATCTGTTCATCCATTCTTTATTTATGCTTTATCTATCTGTTACATAGTTACATAGTTAGTTACATACAGTCAAATGAATATATCATATATCATATTGGGAACCCCTCTTAATTCTTTGAAGTTTTGTTTATCATTGGCTGAGCTTTCAAAGTAGCAACTTCCTTTTAATATATAACATGCCTTATGGGAACAGTAGTATTTCAGCAGTGACATAAAGTTTATTGGATTAACAAAAAATCTATCTATCTATCTATCTATCTATCTATCCATCTATTACTATCTATCTATCTATCTATCTATCTATCTATCCATCTATTACTATCTATCTATCTATCTATCTATCTATCTATCTATCTATCTATCCATCTATTACTATCTGTCTATCTATCTATCTATCTATCCATCTATTACTATCTGTCTATCTATCTATCTATCTATCCATCTATTACCATCTATCAATCTATCTATCTATCTATCTATCTATCTATCTATCCATCTATTACTATCTATCTATCTATCTATCCATCTATTACCATCTATCTATCATCTATCTATCTATCTATCTATCTATCCATCTATTACTATCTATCTATCTATCTATCTATCTATCTATCTATCCATCTATTACTATCTATCTATCTATCTATCTATCTATCTATCTATCTATCCATCTATTACTATCTATCTATCTATCTATCTATCTATCCATCTATTACTATCTGTCTATCTATCTATCTATCTATCTATCTATCTATCTATCTATCTATCTATCTATCTATCTATCCATCTATTACCATCTATCAATCTATCTATCCATCTATTACCATCTATCTATCATCTATCTATCTATCTATCTATCTATCTATCTATCTATCTATCTATCTATCTATCTATCTATCTATCTATCTATCTATCTATCTATCTATCTATCACTATCCATCAATCATCTATCTATCTATCTATCTATCTATCTGTCTGTCTGTCTGTCTGTCTGTCTGTCTGTCTGTCTATCACTATCTAGCCACTGTGTGGCACAGGCTGAAGATAAAGCCATAAAGGTTCTGATGACTGAAAAAGTGTCAGTGTTACATTTAATCTCAGGATTTATTAGAGTAAAATAAGATACGCGCAGTAAAATAAGATAACCACAAACCGCATATATGAATAACAATTTAGGGTGATATCACCGAGCTCTAGTTCTGTCTCCAACTCCTAGAGGAGATGCGGATTAACCCGACCTGTTTGACTGGTTCCGGAGAGACTTCTGTAAAATGTGTTGGTTTCACTGGCCACTGGGAGTCTTTTCAGCCTGAGGATGAAGCTACTGTAGTGTTTATAATGTAAAGTAGCACTTTGGGAGTTACAGTTTCCCCTTCATTAACTTTAGGTCCGACTTTGTTCAAAGCTGGATACTGATTGAACAGAACAAGTAATACAGTAAATTGCAGAAGGATGCAGTACCTGGGAAACATAAGCATATGGGGCCCCTCAAATGTGGACACAGGGCCCATGAGTGCATCAGTGAATAAAATACCAAATTATCTCTCAGTTGGCAAATAGCAAAAAAAGTCCCTGTTCTGCTGCCCCCCCCCCCCCTGTACAGAGCTCAGGGCACCACTTAAAGAAACTTTTCTCTTCCAGGCATTTGGCAGCTCCAGCTGATGCTCTTTAAGGTCGCCCTGTTGCACGGCATCGAGATTCATGTGAATGTGGAATTTATGAAGCTGCTGGAACCTCTGGAGGATCAAGAGAACCAGAGTGAGTAGAGAAGTCCTAACACCAATAAACAGGTTTCTATAACCACCCTGACTGCTGCACAGGTGCATGTGCTAAACTCATGTATTCATATGTTCAACTATATACTGTCCTGCAGAGCTGACAATCTGGGTGCTGGTCAGTGTCACACCTGTTTGTATAGGGAATGCCTGTTTACTGCCAGAGTCTAAATACATATCAGGAGAACTCAGACTTTATTGGGCCCCTTAGTCTTCCCAGACAGTTGCCGATATGGCACAGCTGGATCCCCTTTCCAATCACAGTATGATTTGCATCTACCCAGAGAGAGTGAGAGGAATGGAAAGGGGGTTAGGGAGTAGAGAAAGAGAGACAAGTGGGGAGGAGAAATATAGAAGGGGAGAGAAGAGGGAGGATGGAAAAGAGTAAGGCCAAACAGTTGGGGGAGAATAGAAAAGGCAAGGAGAGGGGATGAGAGAAAGAAGGTGAGAAGGGAAAGGGGGTTAGGGAGTAGAGAGACAAATGGGGAGGATGAATATAGAAGGGGAGAGAAGTGGGAGGATGGGGGAGAGTAAGGCCAAACAGTTGGGGGAGAAAAGGAAAGGAGAGGGGATGAGAGACAGAAGGAGAGAAGGGAAATGGAGTTAGGGAGTAGAGAGACAAATGGAGATGAGAAATATAGAAGGGGAGAGAAGAGGGAGGATGGGGAGAGTAAGGCTAAACAGTTGGGGGAGAAAAGGAAAGGAGAGGGGATGAGAGACAGAAGGAGAGAGAAGGGAAAGGGGGCTAGGGAGTAAAGAGACAAATGGAGAGGAGAAATATAGAAGGGGAGAGAAGAGGGAGGATGGGGGAGAGCAAGCCAAACAGTTGGGGGAGAAAAGGAAAGGAGATGGAATGAGAGACAGAAGGAGACAGGAGAAGGGATAGGGGGTTAGGGAGTAGAGAGACAAATGGAGAGGAGACATATAGAAGGGGAGAGAAAAATGAGGATGGGGGAGAGTAAGGCCAAACATTTGGGGAAGAAAAGGAAAGGAGAGGGGATGAGAGACAGAAGGAAAGAAGGGAAATGGAGTCAGGGAGTTGAGAGACAAATGGAGATGAGAAATATAGAAGGGGACAGAAGAAAGGGAGAGGATTGGGGCAGAATAAGGCCAAAACAAGAGAAGAAGAGAAATACATATTTAGGCTAAAAGGAGGGAAAAGAAAGGGAACAGGAGAGAAGGGGGCAGAGAAGAGAGGATGAAATCCTAGCAGAGGGAAGGGAGGGGAAAAGTGCAGATGAATGAAGGTGTAATCGGACTTTCCAGGTGAGGCCCCTCCATTCTGGGGACCCAGTTTGTAGCTTGGGGACCATTTTTGAGGCATATCTGAAGCAGCAGCCACGCACAGTGGAGAGGGGACACATGCGGATACTTTGGATGGTTTGGGCATTTGCCAGTGATGAAGCAATGTGGGTCACGCAGCTGATGAACTTGGAACAGGTCTGCTGCCCATTCCTTTCAGTATCTGCCGATGGCTGCCAGTATGTACCCGTGTATGCGCTGTAATTAAGCCGCGTCCCACACAAACTGTTTAGACAAGATCATTTTAGTGGCACCCATGGTAAGTAAAATTTCACGGGCAGATCAAAAAGTGTTGACAAAGAGGAATTTTTAGTGATATTTTTCACCCGTAACTTATGAGGGAAAATGGACATCAGGCATGGCACCAAGGAGATCCTTCAGTTTCAACCTGGTTGGTCTTATCCTTGACACAACATTGATATAAACATTGTAATGGAACTCCAATGAGCTGGAACTGAATGTGATATGTGGAGTGTTTAGTGGCACAAGCATTTACCATTCGTAATATAACAGTAACCGTGACATTGGCGCTGAAACCCAACCCTGCCTGTCCCATATATCTGTAACCTTGTTATGAGCTAAGGAGGCCCAGCCTGAAGGCCAGTTAGGGGGAGATTTGGGGTGAGTGCTTATTTGTGTCCTGGGTACCCCTGGACAGAGGCGTAACTATAGAGGAAGCAGACCCTGCGGCTGCAGGGGGGCCCAGGAGGTATAGGGGCCCCATGAGGCCCTAATTCATATACAATTTCAATAAATATTGGAGAAACAAGTCAACCTCTAAACATTTTGGGGGCCTGAAAAATAATTTGTTGTGGGGCCCAGTAATATCTAGTTACGCCACTGCCCCTGGAACTATAGCAGGGTGACTGTTACCCCAATGTTTCTTTATATCTGTAACCTTGTTATGAGCTAAGGGGGCCCAGCCTGAAGGCCAGTTAGGGGGAGATTTGGGTTGAGTGCTTATTTCTGCCCTGGGTACCCCTGGAACTATAGCAGGGTGACTGTTACCCAGCGTTTCTATAAATATCTTTCACATTTGTATAAGCTAAGCCAGATGTATACAACAATTATAAATATAATTTAACAGTTTAACTTATTCTACTGTTTGTTTATGGTCTATGTAAATCTTATTTATTAATTGAGTCTCTATCCTCCTGTATCTTCAGAAACTGGCTGGAGAGCAGAGTTCCTTCCTCAGGATTACCCTCTATCTGATTATGAATTTGATGTCATCATTGGTGCTGACGGGCGCAGAAACACGCTGGAAGGTGAGAATACTTATTACTGGCAGGTGCTCTCTTGCTTAGTTTAAAAGGTTGAATGTTCCTGCAAACTTAGGGGCCTGTCCCTGCTGAATTGTGCTTAGTACGGGGGAATACCTATGCTACTTGCTATGATTATATTAGTTAGCCAATAAAGGTAACACCTTTATACCACTTTTGTTATTTTTTTTATTTCAAAAAGGGTTGCCCTGTAACATTTTTACTGGCTAACACGGTACAGCAACTTTACCTGTGCTTAGTACAGGGGAATACCTATGCTGCCATAGTTTTATGGTATCTCTCTGTACAGACTATGAACAAACTTAGGGACTGTTCCTGCTGAATTGTGCTTAGTACAGGGGAATACCTATGCTGCCATAGTTTTATGGTATCTCTCTGTACAGACTATGGGGCAAATTTACTTACCTCCGAAGTTGCGCCATCGTTGGCTTCGCCGCACTTCGCCAGATGTAGATTTGGCCGTATTATGCAGCAAGAAACACATTACACTACACAAGGCCAGGGAACCTTAATAAATGTGTTCTAATGCCCTACACATGTGCCCGCTGTATAGTTTAGGTGCCACATGTTATCAAATGTAGGTAGGAAGTAGGGTACCCTAAAAAAAAATTCGCTCATTTTCAGCCTATCACCCTATAAAAAGTAAAAGACACCAGCGTTTTTTTGGAACTTCAAATTTCAACTTTTTTGGGACTAATCCCTATCTACTCTATTGCACTTCGTCTGGTCTGAGGTGGCGAAGTAAAGTCTGGTGAAAGAGGTAAAGTTCACGAAAATCCGCAACTTAGTGAATTAGCGTAGTTACGTCCCTTCATCGGAGTGCAACTTCGCCTGGCGTAAGGGTGCGAAGTAGCGCTAGAGTAGGTCCACTTCGCTAGCGAATTTATGCCAGCACCCATTAGTAAATTGGCAAAGTGACAAAATGATGTCACGCTGGCGAATTTCACCCGTTAGTAAATTTGCCCCTATGAGCAAATTTAGGGGCTATTCCTGCTGAATTGTGGTCAGTACAGGGGAATACCTGTGCTGGGCAGTAATATATTTATTTAGCTTAAGTAAGGGAAAGAAAAGCAAGAAAGGATTTAACCTTGACCCTGTAAGGAAAGATTAAATATGTGGTTTTGGGGCTGTTTATATTATAGTCACGAGTTGCTTATAAATTTGCGGGGGGCAGATTATACTCCCTTAGACTCGGAGGCCTGTGTGAGACATACTGTATACAGTGATACCCTGCAGGTTAGTGATTGATGGGGAAGATGTTTGCCTTACCAGTCACTGATTACGCAGAGCTATTTTTGCTCTGAGCACAAACACCCCAGCCCAGAGCCGCTGCACACCTTGACATTTCTTACTCCTGACACAACGTCATCACTTCATTTACCTGCCAGAAAGCCTCTTCTGTTTCCCTGACGCGTTTGTCATAATATTCATTCATAGATATTTAGGCTGGAATAAATTCGAGCTGCAGTGATATTTATTTAATTTATTGCCAGTGGATTCAGGGAGTTGTAGTTTAACAGCCACAAGTCAGACAGCACCATCTTGCCATCATGTTTGGAGCATGAGATGCAGTTTTGGAAGTGGGTGGAGGGGAGACACTTAGGTGGGATCAAAATATAAGGTTTTGGTTAACTGACAATACAGTGATTCTTCCCAATTCCTATTTCGGATCCAGGTTAGGTTTTTCCATTCGGCCTTCTCCTAAATTCCCATAATCAGCCCTTTTTAGGGTCAGTCCACACAAGCAGATTCGGGGAGGTTAGTCGCCCCAGCGACAAATCGCCTCTTCTTCGGGGCAACAATCTTCCGGAACTGCCTTCCTCCGGCCCTCCGCCAGCTAAAATTAAAAACGCCTGTGGCAATGCACACGTGGCGCTTCGTTTTCCGAAGTCGCTCAAAGTTGCCCCAAGAGGAAACTTCAGACGACTTCGGAAAACGAAGCGTCGTGTGTGAATTGCCGCTGGGGCGACTAATCTCGCCGAATCTGCTCGTGTCGCCAGACCCTAAAAGGGATTTTGATTCTTTTTTTTTTTTTAACTAAAACAGCCAGTATCTGCCATTGGTTTTTTGTTGCAGCTGCACAATGGGCCCAAATCAGCTGCAGCCGAGGTTCCATTGGGTCCCAAGTCCCAAGCCGTATCATTCACCCCTGCTCTTCTCTTCAGCTGCTTCTGATACATTGATCCGAAGTGAGAACCAGCAGGAAAGAGAATAAATATAGTGAGACGGACACTGCTTTCAGTTGCAATTACATTAACACACAAACTATAAAACCAGTGACAATGTGCAATGACTGTATAATGGGAATTTGCTTAGAATGACATTTTATTTCATGAGCCAGAATGAGATATTTGGGGTTATTTCCCCTTTAATATAAACCTTTATAATAACTTCATAACAGCACAGTCACTCAGTAAGCCAATTCCTCCCTTGCAGGATTCCGGAGAAAAGAATTCCGGGGGAAATTAGCCATTGCCATCACTGCCAATTTCATCAATAGAAACACCACGGCAGAGGCGAAGGTGGAGGAAATCAGCGGCGTGGCGTTTATCTTTAATCAGAAATTCTTCCAGGACCTGAAAGAAGAGACAGGTGTGTCCCGCCTGCTGCACTTCTATCCTGAGCTGTTTAAACTGTTCACCTGAGCTGTGCATTTAAGGGCGCCTGCCTGCTGGATTCCACTGTGCTTTCCTTATTAGACTAATACATTACACCCCACTACCAGAATAGAGATAAATGTGTGGGAGATATAGTCGCAGGCCACCCATCCCAATTTTCCTTCTGTTATATAAGAGATTCAGTTTATTAAAGTATATAAAAGTGTTTTTGTTTGCCCTGCTGCTGCCAAGCTTTCTTATCTGTCACTTCAGTTGTAATTTAAAGGGTATAAGTAGTCACTCATGCAAGATGCCCTTCCCTCAAAAAACCCTTAACCAGGGGAGGGTAAAAGCCAAATTTAGGTCTTACAATTGGCTCTATGACTAGCAATGTGCTCCTCCTCATTCCAGCCTGAGAGCAGAAGTTTTATGCTCATCCAATCAGCAAGGGCCATCGTCAGTAATCATGGGACCCCATAGGACTAAGCTTACTGGTCCTTCCCTCCTTTTGCAACTCATGAATTATATGATTATTGTGATACTTTTCTTTTTGTATCATTGGTCAGTGCAGTGTCGCTTTAAGAGCAGGATTCTGTTTAGCTGGAGAAAGTCAGTTGCTACAATGTTACCAATAGGAATAAGTAGGTTGTAGGTTAAGTGGGACCCAACTGTGCGTGGGAACTAGCTACCCGCCTACCCACCTCATTCACACTGGGGAGATTGTTCAGAGTCCATGTTGCAGCTCTGTGCCCTTGCCCTGCTGCCTGTGGGGTTGATGCCAAGATAATACACATTCCCAGGGTTCTGCAAAGTTCTCTTGTACTGGTGGCAGCATCACAATGTGGGCGCATCTCCCATCTTCCAACCTGCATCATTGCAACTACAACTCCCAGCAGTCCTCCATGGAATTGCAGTTGTGCTTGATAGGAATTGTAATGCAAGTTGAGGAGCCCCGTTTCTTTCAGCTTTCCCCCTTATTATACATATTACCCTGCACTATTAGGTACTGCAGGGCTGCCATCAGGGGGGCACAATTGTCCCAGGCCCCATGGCTTCTATATGTTAAGGGGGCCCAGCCATTCTGCCTTTCCTGGATTAGCCGTCCCCCTTGAACTGCCGAAGTAGGAGCCAAGTTGCACAGAAGTAGGAGCCAAGCCATGCTGAGCCAAGCCATGCTGAACACCAATTTTTTTTTAAACCTTTGGGCACTCTTTTTTTTTTAAACTTGGCTGCTGATGTTTCTTTAGAACTTGGGGGTCCCTGGCCGCTGATGGGTTTTTTTCACATGGGGGGACTCCGGCCACAAATGCTTTTCTTTTTAACTTGGGGGTGAGGGGCTGCCCAATCTTTTATTTTTTACTTGTACATACCTCCTAACTGTTTGGAAATAAAAGAGGGACAAAAAAGTTGATGTGCGTATTGCGGCAATTTTTTTTGACCACGCCCATTTCTGTGGCCACAACCCCTAATTACCATGTTCATTTTACAAAATTTGGCAGGTTCTGAAAGTTTGAACATATTTCTGTGTTTTTTTTTTAATTATTACAGTTTTGCTAATGAAGGTGAATTGCCCTTAAGCTGTGAGTCTAACTTTTCCCAAGGGACCTGTTATCTTATATTGTTACAGTTACTATTTCCTTATCTCAAAGTTGTTACAAAAGTATCTTATCTCTTGCTGTAGCTGTTCTGGGCTCTCTCTGCCAAAAGCCAATTAAGTTAGAAACTTTGTTTCTTTTTCTGGCTGTTCAGTGCAAATGAGGGACTGCAGGTTGAGCTGTCAAAAGAAGGACTGTACCTCTAAAAACGGGACAGTTGGGAGGTATGCTTGTACTGGTCCCTGGCCACCAATTCTTTTTTTTTTTAACTTGTAGGGGGCCATGCCACCAATGTTTTTTTCTACTTATAGGGGGCCCCGAAATTTTGTTGTATGGGCCCCAGCAAATTCTTATGGTGGCCCTGAGGTACTACCAGCAGAAACACGGGCCCTATACTACTAACGGGGGCCACCAAAACTATATACCCTATCCCACAGCTACAGCTGGAATGAATCGAGTGTGTTATTAAACCATAACCTCCCTGTAATCAGCAACTAGACCAGAAATCAGCCCTACCTTGCTCAGCTGGTGTTCCTCTGGCACCTTTATCACGGGGAAAGAATTCCAGACAATAATCAGATTTTTCTTCTTTTTCCAGGGATTGATCTGGAAAATATTGTGTATTACAAGGACAGCACCCACTACTTTGTCATGACGGCAAAGAAACAAAGTCTCTTGGACAAAGGCGTCATTATAAATGTAGGTAAAGCGGCCGCCGAACAGCTCGTTCCTTCGGTTCAAAAAGGGGCCGTGAAGCAAAGATCTGTTGCCATTGTCACTTTGCTTTAATGTGGGGAAAGACTGTGAATATTCCATGATACAGTATCACTGTCAGCTGCAGAAAAACTACAAATCCCTTGATACATTGTCAGCTCTTCACTTGCAGAAAGACTCCAAATGCCATGCCCTAGTGTCAGCTCTATGACAATATAATTTTCTGTTGCCCTGCACTGGTAAAACTGGTGTGTTTGCTTCAGAAACTCTACTATATTTGTTACTCTACTATACTCTACTTGTTTATATAAACTATAGTAATATTTATCTGTTATATACTGTGCATGATGTGCTTGAATGGCTGCCTCCATGGCTACACAGCAGTTTGTTTATATAAACTATAGTAGTACTTATCTGTTATCTACTGTGTATCCTGTGCTTGAATGGCTGCCCCTATGGCTACACAGAAGCTAGTTTATATAAACTATAGTAGTACTTATCTGTTATCTACTGTGTATCTTGTGCTTGAATGGCTGCCCCCATGGCTACACAGCAGCTTGTTTATATAAACTATAGTAGTACTTATCTGTTATCTACTGTGTATCCTGTGCTTGAATGGCTGCCCCTATGGCTGCACAGAAGCTAGTTTATATAAACTATAGTAGTACTTATCTGTTATCTACTGTGTATCCTGTGCTTGAATGGCTGCCTCCATTGCTACACAGCAGTTTGTTTATATAAACTATAGTAGTACTTATCTGTTATCTACTGTGTATCTTGTGCTTGAATGGCTGCCCCCATGGCTACACAGCAGCTTGTTTATATAAACTATAGTAGTACTTATCTGTTATCTACTGTGTATCCTGTGCTTGAATGGCTGCCCCCATGGCTACACAGCAGCTTGTTTATATAAACTATAGTAGTACTTATCTGTTATCTACTGTGTATCCTGTGCTTGAATGTTTGCCCCCATGGCTACACAGCAGCTTGTTTTATATAAACTATTGTAGTCTATCTGAAAAGAGCACACCAATTTTACCAGTGCAGAACAACACTACATTATATTGTCATTACTTTATAACACTTTGTGTTACTATACCTTTAACCTACAGAAAGACTACAAATCCCATGATACAGTGTCAGCTCTTCACTTAAAAGGAATTGGTACTTCCAAAGTTCTCACTCACCCCTGAGACAGTTGCACGCGGGGGACACTATTACTGACATGATTCTCTTTCCCTCTGATGCCCATATAGGACTACGCGGACGCAGAAATGCTTCTATGCACAGAGAACGTCGACCAGGACAATCTGCAATCTTATGCCCGCGAGGCAGCCGACTTCGCCACGAACTACCAGCTTCCATCCTTAGACTTTGCCATTAACCATTATGGACAGCCAGATGTGGCCATGTTTGATTTCACCTCCATGTACGCCTCTGAAAACGCAGCCCTTGTCCGTGAGCGGCACGGGCATCAACTCTTGGTGGCTCTTGTTGGCGATAGTTTGCTGGAGGTAAGTATATTTATATTTATAGACCCCACCCCTTCTCCAGGACTTTAAACTCCCTAATCAAAACTCAGTTATGATACAAAAGTAGATTGAGAAAGGATGCTTCTTGTATTAATATAATAGCATGTACAATGGGGTACCCCTTATGAAACCATAATGCTGTGACATCACCACATCTCCTGCTTTACTTTCAGCCGTTTTGGCCAATGGGGACGGGCTGTGCAAGAGGTTTCCTTGCTGCCTTTGACACCGCCTGGATGGTACGAAGTTGGGCTCAAGGGGCCCCACCATTAGAACTCCTAGCAGAACGGTAAGAACAAACCTATATTAAGGATTTACGAATCCAGGATTCAGTTTAGGATTCGCCCAGAGTTTTTCAGCAGGAGTAGGATCAATCCTAATTTGCATATGTAAATTAAGGTTGGGAAGGGAAATCACATGAGTTTTCATCACAAAACAAGGATGTAAAAAAAGGAAGTAAAAGAATGTTTTCACTTTTTCCTTTCCCGCTCCTAATTTACATATGCAAATTATTATTTGGATTTGATTGGGGGATTCAGCCAAATCCCAAATAGTGGATTTGGAGCATCACTAACTTATATACTTTGTAACTACAGAGGAAGCAGTGGGGGGGGGGCAGGAGGTACAGGGGCCCCTATGACGCCCTCATTTATATTCAAATCCAAAACTTTTTGGGGACCTGAAAAATACGTCACTGAGTAACTGTCCCTTTAAATCTGAAGTCTTCCATTTGGTCTAGTTCTCCAAAAAGAATAATTCCCACCTGAAACGTCCGGGGGTTTCACGGATCCGGTTCTGACCCTCTCGTCTGGGTTTATTGAGTCTGAACATCACAGAATTCTAACAGAACCACTTGTATTTTTATTTCTTTTTTCCTCTGTAATTTTTGATGAGCGATGACATCACTGCGCCATGACTCCGGGAAATAATGATACCTCCGGGGGGGGCGGGAATGATGGGGTGATAGGAGGGATGACTTCATAGCTTGTTCCATGTGTCCCCATAAATCACTCGGCTCCAGCCGACGCCGCCTGTCTTCATGATTCCTCAAACCACAGGTTGACTTGGCAGTTTCCTAAATCCAAAAAAATTTGCGGTGAGCTAGAGAGGGAGAGAATAAGCACCAGGGTGGGGGGTGCTGACAGAGGGAGGATGTGAGTGAGAATGTAACAATGTATTCTTCCCCCCAGTGAGAGTCTGTATCGACTGCTCCCCCAAACGACCCCAGAAAACATCAGTAAGAATTTTGACCAGTACACCATCGATCCTGGGACTCGCTATCCGAACCTCAACTCAAACTGCGTTCGAACGCACCAGGTCAGTATTTATAAATCACCAACATATTCCGTAACGTTGTACAGCAGAAGCGCGTACACAGCAAACATACAAGTACCGATTAACCCCCCCCCCGATAATGAGCGAAAGCTGAAATCAGCAGAATGGTAGTGGTTGGCTCTGAGTTGGATATTACAGGGTTAATACTAATAAAGCTCTACCTGTAATACCACCAGCAGGGAAAGGCTGTAAGTGCTGCGGATCTTTCCTGGATTCACAGACCATTTGTAAGAGACAAAAACACAAGTGTCCTTAATTCATTAATTTTCTATCTGCCCCATGGGTGTATTAAAAGCCTCTCTATTGACCGCTGACTCCCTGCCTTCAGTGTCAGTGTGAGGTGGCTGAACTACCGGGGGTCCCATATGTATAAATACAAATATACAGAGAAGGAATGTTCTGGGCACACAATAAGCTATACCCTCATACTGTACTGTCTAAGGCAATCAATATGGCACCTCCTCCCATATGTATAAATACAAATATAGAGAGAAGGAATGTTCAGGGCACACAATAAGCTATACCCTCATACTGTACTGTCTAAGGGAATCAATATGACACCTCCCTCCTCCCATATGTATAAATACAGATATACAGAGAAGGAATGTTCTGGGCACACAATAAGCCATACCCTCATACTGCACTTTCTAATGGAATCAATATGGCATCTCCCTCCTCCCATATGTATAAATACAAATATACAGAGAAGGAATGTTCTGGGCACACAATAAGCTATACAGTTATATATCTTGCAACCCTGCCACCCAGATGTCTGGATCCCATCCCTTGCACTAAGGTTGTCACATCATTTGACATCAGCACTTGGGAATTTTGCCTGGAGACAGTTGGAGTGGATAAAAGTAATGAGCCGATACTCTGTAGAATTGCGCAGACTATGACATCATTATCTCGTTCTCCTGCAGGTCAAACATTTGTTCATCACCAATGAACTCCAGACTTGTTCCCTGGAGAGAGCGAGTTCTATCAGGCGGTCGGTTGGAGTCACCAGGCACGGTATGTGGGGTGTAACCACTCACCCACACTATTTCCATATAGAAAAGCTGACAAATTAATTTATTTTTTACTATTCAACATGTCTCTTCTGCAGAGTCTGATGTCAGACCCAACAAACTTCTGGTCTGGTGTCAGAAGCAAACGGCGGGATATAGAAATGTCAGCGTCGCCAACCTCACCAGCTCGTGGAAAAGCGGCCTTGCGTTGTGCGCCCTTATTCACCGGTTCCGCCCAGAACTTGTGTAAGTACTCTCTTTCTCGTACCAAGGATTTTAGTTTTATGGTATCTCTCTGTACAGGCTATGAACAAACTTAGGGGCTGTTCCTGCTGAATTGTGCTTAGTACAGGGGAATACCTATGCTGCCATAGTTTTATGGGACATCTCTATACAGGCTATGAGCAAACTTAGGGGGCTGTTCCTGCTGAATTGTGCTTAGTACAGGGGAATACCTATGCTGCCATAGTTTTATGGGACATCTCTATACAGGCTATGAGCAAACTTAGGGGGCTGTTCCTGCTGAATTGTGCTTAGTACAGGGGAATACCTATGCTGCCATAGTTTTATGGGACATCTCTATACAGGCTTTGAGCAAACTTAGGGGGCTGTTCCTGCTGAATTGTGCTTAGTACAGAGGAATACCTATGCTGCCATAGTTTTATAGCATCTTTCTGTACAGGCTATGAGCAAACTTAAGGGCTGTTCCTGCTGAATTGTGCTGAGTACAAAGGAATACCTATGCTGCCATAGTTTTATGGGATATCTCTATACAGGCTATGAGCAAACTTAGGGGGCTTATCCTGCTGAATTGTGCTTAGTATGGGGGAATACCTATGATGCCATAGTTTTATTGGATCTCTCTGTATAGGCTATGAGTAAACTTAGGGGCTGTTCCTGCTGAATTGTACTTAGTACAGGGAAATATCTATGTTGCCAAAGTTTTATGGGATCTCTCTGTACAAACTATGAGCACATTTAGGGGACTTTTCCTGCTGAATTGTGCTTAGTACAGGGGAATACCGATAGTATCAGAATAAACCTTGGCATCGTTGATAAAATAGGGTCCAAACAACACCCATGGGTCATATAAAAAATTTCCATGGCATGTGAAATAGCACCTTTGGTTTTAGCCAGAATATACAGATTCCAGTCCAGATCTTATTAAGATTAGAGATTAAGATTGGAAAACATTTTCAGGAATGTTTGAGTAGTTCCTGTGTTCCTGTAGAAGACTTATCCCTGTGACATTTTAACTTCCTTAACCCCCCCCCCCCCAGGATCTCCCACTTATACAGTTCTGCACTGAATCATCCCATAGCATGTTCCATGCCAGGGGCAAAGACCCATATAATTCCTCATTATTACTACAAACAGCTACACTAATAGACTGCAGGGGATTTAGTAGCCCTTCCAGCCTTTCATGTAGTCACTTGTTTATTTTGCTCAAATGGATCCGTTTACACCAGGGGATAGCAGGCTCTTTACTGTCTGACTGTGATTCTCTTTCTTTTTCAGTGACTTCAACTCATTGAATGAAGAAGACATGGTGGGGAACAACCAGCTGGCATTTGATATCGCAGAGAGAGAATTTGGAATCTCTCCCATGACAACAGGCAAAGAGATGGTGGCCACGGAGGAGCCAGATAAGCTCAGCATGGTGCTCTACCTCTCCAAGTTCTATGAATTATTTAGGGGCGCACCTCTAAGGACAGTCGGTATGTAACTGATTAGTGGTCTTCTTTTGAAATGACATCAAAGGGCTTTTTGGACTGAATAATCAGTTTATAAATGAGTTTAGACATCAAGGCTGGTGTCTCTGTAAAATAATCCTAGGCATTGTTCTGCCCAGGAGTCTAGAAATCATAGGCCAGAGTTGACCTTCCATGGAAGTTGTATGGCTCCCAGCTTGTTCAAGGGTTCCATAGAAGACTTTGTGATTGAAATATAATTTGCACTAAGGTCAGGTAACACTGTTTCCAAACTTACAAGCCAACCAAGTTGACCCAATATCAGCCCAAGGTTGGGGCCCACAGAACTTGACTGCCCTATGGAAGAAGTGAGGATCAGATCTATTACTATTACTGATCAGTCTGGATTATCATGGCAGCAAATGACTGCAGCAGTTATTGTACATGGGTCTGATTGAGAGGACCCAAACTGTGCAAGCAACCCCTACAAGTAGAGCCATGTGGGAAGGGGTTTGTGTTAAATCTTGATCCTTGTGGGGTATATTCAAGCAACATACAACCTATTGATTGGGTTCCAACTGTTCCCAGCATCCTCCTTAACAAATGTACATGGTCGGACTGGACTCTATTAATACCAGGGAATGTCCCAATCCCATCAACTCCCATTTAGTATATCCAATGGTGCATAGAGTGCACCTTAGGTGGAGGAGGTCTAGATTGACACTGGTGTTGTATAACGATTCTCACTTGGGTGACAGACATTTGTGTATCCTTCAATGGTCAGCCAGTAGAAAGAAAGTCATCTTAAGTCAAGTTCTAGTCATGTCCTCTTCTAGACTTAGGACATACAAATCAAAATATGGAAAATAGGGGACTGACTCTCCAATGAGCTACAAATTAAGATGTGACCAAATGAAACTTGTCTTGTAAACCAGAACCAAGATGGAAGCTGTAATAATATCTGTATCCTTGTCTTTGCAGATACAATGAGCAGAGATAACGGGGACACCCGATCATCCAAGCCATCCAATCTAATAGTGAACAATTACCTCAACTTAACGCTACCAAGAAAGCGGGTTCCAAAGGTGGGGCTCTCTTAATTTTAAGGTCTGCCTGCGATGGTGCATAAGAATGAAGTCCATGATGGAGTTTGTGTATAGCAGTTGGGCAGTAGAGAAGATCCTGGACATTTTGATGCCACTTTTGGAGAGGAGGGTTCTAAAAAGTAGCAGACACAGTGCCATAAACATTACGTGTTGTATATTCCAAAATGAAATGTGCCAGACAGATGTACTGTAACTGAACATATTCTTATGCCGTTGGTGGCAAAAAGCCAGCTTTTGTGTAAATTCATTATTACAGATCAGTTAGTCCGCCTTGGGAACCCAAGTTGTTCCCTAAACCTACATTCTGATGTAATGTCTCCTTACGTTACTTTCACACGTCTCCCCTTGTTAAAGACACAAAACTCCCAGCAAAGATCATTTCTCCTGGAGAAAACGATACGCAGAAAGGAACTCGGGCTCCTTTTGTAATGCCCGAAGGCGCAGTTGAAGTAAGGACCAAAGAGAAGGCAACAATCCAAGTTCGCGGTACAGAAAAGGGTTTATCAAAGAATGGTCGTAAAACAGGCAGAATGGTCAAGACAGGCAGTACAGATTCAAAGTCGATAACAGGCAAGGTTCAAACACGGATAAGCAAAACAGAATATATCGCACCCAGGAACTATATGAAATAGACCTATAATTGGGCAAGGTCAGGATGGAAATGAGGGTCTTTATAGTCCAGTCTATTGGCGCCAAAATTGACGCGCTGGCGTCAGACGCAGACGCCAGCGTCCCCACGCTGACGCCTTGACGCCGGCGCCCGATTCTGACGCCGGCGTCCGTTCCGTCGCCGGCGACCAATCACAGGGCAAGAAGGAGATGATGCAGGATGATTGCGACCACCCGGAGCCATGTGCAGGGAAGAGGAATCGCCATTTTGGACGCCATCTTGGAGCAGGTCAGTAGACTCCATTACAGTACCCCCTTCCTTAGGGGGGGCCTCAGGACCACCGGGACCAGGACGGGAAGGAAACTGCCTATGAAACCTGCGAACAAGGATGGGGGCATGGACATCCGACTTTTTCACCCAAGAGCATTCCTCGGGACCGAAACCCTTCCATTCAACAAGGTACTGGAGAGCGCCCCTGGAAAAACGAGAGTCCAGAATCCTGCTGACTTCAAATTCTAAATGGTCATCGATAACAACAGGAGCTGTGGAAGAAGAAGAGGGGGAAGACACTGCAGGTTTAAGGAGAGACACATGAAAGGCATTAGGGATCCGCATCTCGGGAGGAAGAAGAAGACGAACTGCCACAGGGTTGATGACCTCGATGATGGGAAAGGGACCGATGAATTTGGGACCAAGCTTAGGAGTGGGAATCTTGAGGCGAATATTCCGTGTAGACAACCAGACCTTGTCACCAGGAGCATAGGGTGGGGCGGCAATTCTCTTCCTGTCGGCAAACTTCTTTTGAGAGGATGAACTCTTTTCCAGATTAGCAGTGGTGGCCTGCCAGATGGCCAGCATATGAGCGGCTTGATCATTAGCAGCAGGAACATTTGTGAGTAAGAGATCCTGAGGGAATGCCAATGGGTTCCGGCCATACACACAGAAGAAAGGAGATTTCTGGGAAGAAGAATGTAAAGAATTGTTATGGGCAAACTCCGCCCAGGGAAGAAGGTCCGACCAGTCGTCTTGACACAAAGACACATGGCAACGAAGAAATTGCTCCAAGGCCTGGTTAACACGTTCAGCGGCACCATTGGACTGGGGATGATAAGAAGAAGAAAATTGAAGAGAGATATTTAAAGCATTACACAGTGACCTCCAAAATTTAGACACAAATTGGGGACCACGGTCGGACACAATTTCTGCTGGGAAGCCATGGAGGCGAAAAATATGTTTAATAAACAGTTCTGAAAGTTCAGGAGCAGAAGGCAGTTTGCGGAGAGGAGTGAAATGAGCCATCTTACTGAATCTGTCGATAACAACCCAAATGACAGTGTGGCCGGAGGAAATGGGCAAATCGACAATAAAGTCCATGGCGAGGTGAGTCCAGGGTCGAGATGGGATGGGCAGTGGAAGAAGAAAACCCTTGGAGGAGAATGTCCGGATTTAGACACAGCACACGTGGAACATGAGGAGACAAAATCTTTAACGTCCTTTCTTAAGGTTGGCCACCATACTAGACGAGATAAGAGCTCGGTCGTCTTCTGAATTCCAGGATGTCTGGCCTGTTTGGAACTATGAGACTGAGACAAAATAGCAAGACGAAATTCTGGAGGGACAAAAGCAACACCAAGAGGAGTTTCCGCAGGAGCAGAATCTTGAGCGGACAACAATTGGGAGGCACAGGAAGGGAACAAGGCAGCAATAATCTTGATGGAGGGTACCACAGGTTCAGGTTCCTCGGACACAGAATCTTCGGGAATAAAGCTTCTGGATAAGGCATCGGCCTTCCTGTTTCTGGAGCCAGGACGAAAAGTAATGACAAAATTAAAACGGGAAAAGAAAAGTGCCCACCTGGCTTGCCGGGGATTCAGGCGTTTGAGGGTTTGGATGAACTCAAGATTCTTATGGTCGGTAAAAATCGTCACAGGAACCGAAGAACCCTCCAGTAAGTGTCTCCATTCCTCCAAGGCTAATTTGATGGCAAGTAGTTCACGATTCCCCACATCATAGTTCTGTTCTGGGGCAGAAAATTTTTTAGAAAAGAACGCACAAGGATGGAGTTTACCGTCAGAAATGGATCTCTGTGATAAAACTGCTCCAGCTCCGACATCAGAGGCGTCGACTTCCATGAAGAAGGGATGTAGAGGTTCTGGGTGCCGAAGAATTGGAGCGGAAGAAAAGGCCTCTTTGAGGGACTTGAAGGATTCCAGGGCTTGAGGAGACCAGTGTTGAGGTTTGCCCCCCTTACGAATCAGGGCCAGAATTGGAGAAAGTCTAGAAGAAAAATTTTTTATAAACTGTCTGTAATAATTGGCAAAGCCGACAAACCTCTGAATGGCTTTGACACTAGTAGGAAGAGGCCAGTCCAGGATTGCAGACACCTTGGCAGGATCCATCTTGAAACCTAGAGGAGAAATGATATAGCCAAGGAAAGGAATAGACGAGACTTCAAAAGTGCATTTCTCCAATTTAGCAAAGAGATTGTTCTTCCTTAGTCTGGAGAGGACTTCACGTACTTGGGCACGATGTTCCAAAAGATCTTTAGAAAAAAACAAGAATGTCATCCAGATAAACGACCACACATAGACCCAACAAATCCCGAAAAATATCATTAACAAACTCCTGGAAGACCGCAGGAGCATTACAGAGACCAAAGGGCATGACCAAATACTCATAATGTCCATCACGGGTATTAAAGGCGGTCTTCCACTCGTCCCCTTCACGGATCCGGATAAGATTGTATGCCCCCCGAAGATCCAGCTTTGTAAAGATATTGGCACCCCTAAGTTGATCAAACAGTTCAGAAATAAGAGGAAGAGGGTACCTGTTTTTAACTGTGATCTTGTTGAGTCCTCTGTAGTCGATGCAGGGCCGCAAACTACCATCCTTTTTCTCAACAAAGAAGAAACCTGCACCGGCAGGGGAGGTGGAAGGACGGATGAATCCTCTCTGAAGATTCTCCTGGATGTATAACTTCATAGCAGAAGTTTCCGAAGGAGAGAGAGGGTAGGTGCGGCCCCTGGGGGGCATAGAGCCGGATAGAAGTTCCACTGGGCAATCGTAAGGCCGATGGGGAGGAAGAATCTCAGCAGAAGACTTGTTAAACACATCGGCAAATGCTTGGTATACAGAGGGAAGAGAAGAATTAGAGGACACAGAGGAAATTTTGACAACCGGAACAGTGGGTAGGCAGTTCTGTAAACAAAAAGGACTCCATCTGGAAACTTGCAATGTGGACCAGTCAATGACTGGATTATGTGCACATAACCATGGCAGTCCCAGGACAACCGGAGTGGAAGGGCAATCAATGAGGAGGAAGGATAATCTCTCCAAATGCAAGGTGCCCACCTTAAAAGAAAGTTCCTGAGTAGAATGCGAGACGAAGGCAGACGACAGAGGACGATCATCAATCGCCAGGACACGAAGAGGAACTGCCAAGGGTTGGAGAGGGATGGAATGACGTCTTGCAAAGGATCGATCCATGAAGTTTCCTGCAGCACCGGAATCTAGAAAGGCTTGTGAGGAAAACTTTAAAGAGCCAAACTGGATCTGCACCGGAAGAAGGAAACGTAGAGTAGAAGAATGGGGAGAATGACAAATCCCACCCAGGTAAGTCTCCCCGAGCTTACCTAGGCTTTGGCGTTTCCCGGCTTCACTGGACACTCCTGGGCAAAGTGGGCTTTACCCCCACAGTAGAGGCACAGGCCGGCAGCCCTTCTCCGGAGTTTCTCCTGTTCGGACAGGCGGGCCCGCCCAATCTGCATGGGTTCTTCAGCCGGCAAGGAGGAAGAAGCAGAATCCATAGGAGCAGGAGGAAGCTCAGGGGGAACAGGATTGAAAAGCAGGGGTCTCTGGAAGCGGGGGGCCAAAGAAGGTTGGAACCGGGGGTACCTCTTTGTACGCTCTCGGTCGAGTTCAAGCTGGAACTCCCTCTGCCGGGTATCCACCTTCACCGCCAAGGCCACCAGATCCTCCCACCGAGAAGGAATTTCCCGGGAAACGAGGTCATTCTTAATGCGTATAGCCAAGCCGTTGTAAAAGGCCGCGTGGTAACCATCGTTATTCCAGGAGGTCTCTGCCACCAGGGTACGAAATTCAATGGCATACTCGGGAACTGAGCGAGTGCCTTGTTGAAGCTGGAACAGTCGAGCCGAGGCTGCAGTAGTACGACCAGGAGCGTCAAACACCGTCCGGAGTTCTTGGAGAAAGGCCCCGGCGTTGTCGATCAGCGGGTCTCTCTTCTCCCAAAGGGGAGACGCCCATTCCAGAGCCTTCCCCTGCAGACGGGAGATGACAAAACCAACCTTGGCTTGCTCGGAGACGAACTGGCCTGGCTGCAGAGTGAATTGAATTTCACATTGGTTAATAAAACCACGACAAGCTTTTGGGTCTCCGCTGAAAAGAGGTGGAGCGGGAACACGAGGTTCAGACACCTGGAGAGGAGCAGGAATGGCAGGAACAGGCACAGCCGCAGGAGCCGCTGGAGACATGGCAGTCAATTTCTCCAGGATAACATCAATTGCCTGGCCAATTTGAGACTGCTGGGCTTCATAGGATTTCATGCGAGAAGCCAATCCCCGAATGGCCCCTCCGACATCGAGGGGTACTTGGGCCTCCTCCGAGGGGTCCATGGCCCAATTATACTGTAATGCCCGAAGGCGCAGTTGAAGTAAGGACCAAAGAGAAGGCAACAATCCAAGTTCGCGGTACAGAAAAGGGTTTATCAAAGAATGGTCGTAAAACAGGCAGAATGGTCAAGACAGGCAGTACAGATTCAAAGTCGATAACAGGCAAGGTTCAAACACGGATAAGCAAAACAGAATATATCGCACCCAGGAACTATATGAAATAGACCTATAATTGGGCAAGGTCAGGATGGAAATGAGGGTCTTTATAGTCCAGTCTATTGGCGCCAAAATTGACGCGCTGGCGTCAGACGCAGACGCCAGCGTCCCCACGCTGACGCCTTGACGCCGGCGCCCGATTCTGACGCCGGCGTCCGTTCCGTCGCCGGCGACCAATCACAGGGCAAGAAGGAGATGATGCAGGATGATTGCGACCACCCGGAGCCATGTGCAGGGAAGAGGAATCGCCATTTTGGACGCCATCTTGGAGCAGGTCAGTAGACTCCATTACACCTTTGATCTTACATCTTGAGTTACTTCACACTGAAAGACCTATAGGCATCCTGACATTGTGATCAGACCATTGATTGCCATGGCAACAAAAACAAATTGGTTTATATCTCCATACAAGGAAGTGCACATGCGGCAGATAAGGGTGATCTCATTTTACGACTATTCCTAATTTGCTTTCTTAGCCTCCGATGGTAAATGTATATGACGTGTTCATAAACAGTATAGGCCACTCAGGCCGTGCCATCTAGTTGAGGCTATTAGCTTCCTTAACCAAAAACAGTGGGAGGTGCTCTCCCCGAATGACTTGTAGAGATCTCAACATAAACCCAATCACCAAACGCCTAGCTCATGCTAGAGATAATGCACTAATGGCACTTTGCATCTGTCGTGTACCTCCAGGAATGTATCTTCTTGGGTGGTTCCTTCTAGGGTACCTTTAGAGTGATGCCAGCACATAGAGCTGAAGATGTTCTTTGCACTCTTTTTATCTGCCTTCTCCTCTTGTGGTTGACCACTGTCTGTATGATGAATATTGAAATGTGAAGGCTCTAGCTGGCTAGAACATGCTTTGGGATGATTCCATGAAGGTTATAATGCTCTCTCAATTGATTCTTGGGTTGCTGGAGGTTGGTCTAGCTTTGTCATTATTCTAATGCTATGTATGGATGTAGGTTGGCCTAGACATGTGAATTTTAATGATTTGGTTGGATAGAGTCCAGTGTAGCTCTGAATATCATCTAGAGTTCTTTGTTGGCTACAGGTTGGCCATCCTGTGAATATTCAAGTACTTATGTAGTCTACAGTATAGTCTTGTTATGTGAAGTTTCCAATGTTCTGGTTGACTTCAAGTTTTGCCCTTTGGATATTATACTGCACTGACTGGCTATTGGTTAAATACACCTAGTGAAGGTTCTAATGTTCTGATCTGAATCAGGTGGGTCTAGTATAGTGGTTGCTATTCTTTTCAAGTGCACCATGCAGGTCAAACCCTTGGTAAGAGCTCCCTTAGCTCATAAAAGGGTTACAGTTACAGATAAGGGGGAAGAAAGATTAGTAAAACTTTGTGGGAAGGAAAATTCATGAGGAACTTCAAAGTAAGAACTAAATACACACTGGGTTCTTGCAGATAATTTTTTATCTTGCTTTTTGGTACTGAAATGCACATTGGACCAACTTTTGCATTGGTGTCAGCATTGTGTATCCTTACACGCTCCCAGTGTGCTTAGAAGAGCCTGGGACAGGAGTATTGGAAAGCAGAGAGAAGTGATTAGCACCAGGGATAATTTCAGTGTAAACTGAGCTCAGATCTGTATGAGGAGATACATAGATGACAGATATATATAATTTATATAATATTAATGCAAGTCCTCTGTTTGCTGCCCAGGATGAAAAGACGTCAGAAGACAGTGAACTGAACAAGAGAAGAAGGACAATCTTCCGTTGCTTTGAAGAGGTTGGTGCATCTGAATAGTGATGTGACAAACTACAGTTTTTCTTTAACAAAAATACTGTGATCCAAATTGTTTCTGTGTCACTGGGACAGCATGCTTTGTGATACAGATAGCTAGAATCTCAGTTGCCATAAAGCAGGGCAGGACTGCTGCTTCCAATGGGGATCAAATAGGATCTGTGCAGCCACTGGGACAGAATGCTCTGTTATACAGATAGCTAGAATCTTAGCCATAAAGCACATAATCAGTTTCTGGCTGCTGCAACCACAAAACTTACCATCTGTGACACTAACAATTAATTCAAAGGTGAGCTTCTCTCACAGCTTAACCCAGCATGCACCAGAATATTCTGCATTGGATTTCTCCGCTGTAACATGTAAAAACAAAGCCCAGCAAGAGGCGGCAGCTGAATTCTGTTACACCAGCTCACTGCTTTCGGAACTGTAACTTTATGGAAATACAGATAAATGGAGGGCACACCTTATTCAAAATATACAAAAGAAAACAATGCAGTGGGAGGTGCAAAATAACCTTTAGGTCACCCCTACAGAGCAACCAAATATAGTACATACAAAAAAACAGGTCTGCACACTCAAATCCCCTTGACAAAGGCTATTTGCCGAAACGTTGGGGTTGTTCTCATTTTGGCAGGTGTATTCGCTCCTTGTAGTCTTCTTTTCTGCCTTGCTTGTACCTTAAGGGTGGTATGTATATTAGCATCATGTGAAATGTTTTTTGTTTTTGTTAAACATTATGCTTTTTGTTTGCTTGTTCTTTTTAACTAGTAAAACATATTTCAATCTTACCACCTGAGTCTAAAGATTCGTGTTTGAGTGTGCAGACCTGATTTTTTGTAGGAACTGTAACTTTATCCAGGATTTCATTCATCCTAAACCACTGGAAATATTTAGGAAGACAACACCAGGGCCTTTATAGCACTCCCTGAATCCTTATTCCTTTGCACGAAACCATATGACAGCTGCTCCTCGATTTTGTGCTGAGCTTTGGAATTTCACTGCTACTGTAAACATTCTGAGCATCACAATTTGACACAAGTATCCTAATGCCATACCTCCTACCCTATGTATGAATACAAATATACAAAGAGGAAATGCTCTGGGCACACAATAAGCTATACCCTCAACTGTACTGTCTACTCTAAGGGAATCAATATGGCACCTCCTCCCATATGTATAAATACAAATATACAGAGAAGGAATGTTCTGGGCACACAATAAGCTATACCCTCATACTGTACTGTCTAAAAGGGAATCAATATGGCACCTCCCCCATATGTATAAATACAAATTTACAGAGAAGGAATGTTCTGGGTAAGCAATAAGCTAAACCCTCATACTGTATTATTTATAAAGGCAAAGAGATCTCCTTATATAAAGAGAATAAATTGGCATCAAGCGTATCCTTCCTTCAGCGGGTGAATAGAGGGGTTCATGATGTTTATCACACTACGTTGATGTTATTATCTCAGTCACGTTTTCATATGTAATGAAGGAGAAATAATCCTGTACCCAGTGAATATTTATCAACAGGCTATTGCTTTATTCTCAGACAGCACGAAATTCTATCGTTCAACACTTGCAGTGTTTAGGCGCATTTTGGGAATAGGTGGGGATCATTTCTTCTCTAAACACACTAGCATTCACTAAATACTTTTTTATACATATATATATATATATATATATATATATATATATATAGATATATATATATATATATAGATATATATAGATATATATAGATATATATAGATATATATATATATATATAGACAATTACAAAAGTCCTCAGCACTCAACCCATTATCAATATATTTAAGACAGAGACATTTTGTGCATACTGCTACTGAAAAATGCCTTACCCTTTAAACAAAACAGGGATTGTTTGTCCATATATTGCAATATATTTAAGCTGGCCAACTACGTCACTGTCATCCCATATCTGGCCAGTCCTACACTTAATTTTCATCTGATTCATTAAGAATTCTATAGTTTCATTATATATTTTACAAAGGGACGACTATGTTTTACCTGCAACTTACTAGCTGCTTTCAAAGTAAAACTCCCAAACTTGGCTGCCCTTTTATTAGACACCAGTGGGATCACCTGACTGTAGTTGGAGAGGGTGGGAGCTACAACATGGAGCTGGTCACTGCTCCTGTATAACTATAACAAACAAGGGAAAGTTGTGCTCACCACTAGTTTTTAAAACCATTAGGTGGGGGTGCGGCGAGGCTGTGAAATTATGACTCACTGAAATTTTTGTATTATAATAAATAAAGTACCCCCAGTTGTAAAATATGAGGATATTAGAAGTTACCTTCGGCCTCGTGTTTTTATATGGTCATGAAACTCCTCTGTAACTTATAATATCCTTATATTTTACAAGTGGGGGTACTTTATTCACTATATAATTAACAGAATATTCATGGCTTTTGTGTATTATATATATATTAAATGATGTTCCTCTAACCTTAGAGTGTTTCTCCCTAGTGCTTCCCAATGACTCATGCTGTCTACCCCTGATAAAGAGCAGGAATCAGAGCTTACTGTGAAAGGGCTTATTTACTGGCCTGCAATGGATTCGCAGAAGCCAAGAAATTATTGTGTTTAGAATTCCTTAAGGTCCCTGTTTTATGCCTGGGATCAAAGACCCTCGTAAAGGCTTCACATTCACATCATAAAGTGGGGATAGCACATTGGAGTTATGGGCCCTCCCAAATCTGCACGCTTTGATTTGGGAAATCGATATCTCTACTGTAGATCTGACTCTTCCTTTGTGGATTTTTTTGGCAACTAGGTTTATAATGTTCCCTCAACCTCATGACTGGTTTCCCAGTTCTACCATAGGGCTCATGCTGCCTGCCCCTGATAGGCACCATGAATCTGTAAACACAGCAGCACAGGTGGACTCAGGTTACCCCACCCAAGGTTGCAGGAGCTGCTCCAGATTCACTTGCCATTGTTGTGAGTTTATTTTCATTTTCAGCTGTTCCTCTTTAAGAACAAAGTAGGAGAACAGGAACCTCCTTTCACACAGGAACGTAGCAACTGAGGATGACAAAATACCCACTAGTTAAGTGCAACCCTTCTGCTATATGTTTTGCAGCCCCCCAATATCCCAAGCAGAAATGTGAATTCGGGAAACGAGTGCAACGACACCAAAGAGGTCATCAATCAGAACAAAGTGAAGTCCATGGCGACGCAGCTACTTGCCAAATTCGAGGAAAATGCCCCGAATACGTCACTGCGGCGACAGGTAAGAGATGGGAGATCATCTCCAGCCCAGTTTGCCAGTTACAATGTTCATCCCTTTTATGTTTCTTTCAACGAAGATTTCACCTTTGTCCCAGAGAGCTAGCAATCTAATTTGGCAAATGGAGCTTAAGTAGTTTTCCTGTTACTGTTTCTGGGACTTATTAACCCATTTCCGTACAGCCATTCCCATGGACAAGAACGACATTTTAATGAATGGGGATGTTGAATAACAGACTGGGGGGTTTATACCAACCAATCAGATTCCCCCTTTATTCTTATAATGTGCTAGACATTTAAAAATGAGTTATGCACCCAATAGCAACCAATCAATAGCTTCCATTATTCTAACTGCACTAAACTAAAGAAAGATAACTGCCTACTGGTTGCTATGCATAATGTAATCCATAGCAACCTGTTTTTAACTTTCATTATTCCATCTGCACTAAAAAAAAACCCTAACTGCTTATTGGTTACTATGCAACCAATAACAACCAGATGTTGACTTGTTTTCGTTCTTTTAAGTGCCCTAGACCTAGCTGCTGATTGGTTGTTATGCAGTTCATAGCAACAGTTCATTATTTTAATTACATTGAGTGCAATCAGAGGAATTTATAATTAGACATTGTTTGTGTTCAACTCTAATGGAACATTTCAGAGGGTAGAACTTGGCCTTTGTTGGGTCGCTTTCCATTGCTTTTTTCTGTTCATATTAATCTCTCTTGTACTCTCTTTTGCGAAGGCTTGGTCAACTGGCTGCTACCAACTACAACTCCCACCAACCTTGCTGGGAGTTGTAGTTCAGTAACGTTGAAAGGTTTGCTAGTTAACCATTGCTGCTCTCGCTAATCATGTGTTTCTCTGCCTTACTGTCCATCCATGAAGGAGTCTTTAAGCCTCTCTGATGTAGATCACCCCCCCTACTGATCCTCCTCCCGTTAACCCTTGTTTTGCTAAGCCGGATCCAACCCCCAGCCCGCCGCAGCCTGAGACTAAAAGGCACTGCAGGTCCGGACTGAGAATTAAAATAGGCCCTGGCATTTCAGTTACATAGAGGCCCAACCAGCCTCCACCAGCCCATTAAATACTGACTTTCTATGGGACCTTATAGCAGCCCCTCTGGCATTTGCCAGAACTCACAGATTGCCAGTCCAGGCCTGAAAGGCAGGTACGACTTTAATGCATGCAGGACTTTTCTAATGGTGGAGGGCAGTGCTCCATGAATGATGAGATCATTTGGGGCTTCAATAGAGATCTGAATGTCCCCTATACCCCTGTATCCCCCCTAGTGCATCTAGCTGCCACATTAAGTGGAACTATAAGTCCCTACACTGTGGGCTAAATGGACAGTGGTGCATCGGCAGATGACTTTTTAAATTCTGCCCAATCAACAAACCAACTGATACCCCTGATAGAAGTATTGCCCCCCCCCAAGTGGCAGCCCCGGAGGGGTCAATGGCCTATATGCCCATGCATGCTTATTGCACTGTGTTGGACCTCCCAAGGCCTGCACAATCCCTTTTATTCACTTGCACTTTCTTCCCTAGTTCCAGACAGTAGGTAGGACACAGCCGGTGGTCAGACCACCCGTACAGTCTAGGCTTGCACTGGCTAAACTGACTCGTGAGCTGAGGGTCGTACAGAGAGTGGAATCCCACCCAGATGACCTGGAAAGGAGTGAATCTTTCTCTTCTGCCTGTCCCTCTGCTCTTCTCCTCTCTAACATTCTCCAACGCCTCCAAGATCTTGAAGAGAAAACTCAGCAGGTGAATAACCCCCCAGCTCACCCTTTGCCTTCATTCATTGCTTTGTCTCCTAATTCTGTGCCATTTAATCACATTGCTATTATACTGTGTAACCCCATAATATCACCCATAGCGACAACTCTTAGCAAGTCATAATGCTTCTGTATCGGATTCCCTAGGGGGCTCAACCGTGAGATAATCAATGTGTGTTTGTGTTATCTAGGGCTTATATCTCTGCAGCTGTGGATGAACTACACATCCTAGCATCCTTTTTGTTGCTTATACTTCGTACAGGGGAATATTTATGCTATCATAGCTTTATGGGATCTCTCTGTAGACTATGAGCAAACTTATGGGCTGTTCCTGCTGAATTGTGCTTAGTACAGGGGAGATACCTATGCTGCCTTAGTTTTATTGAATCTCTCTGTACAGGCTATGAGCAAACTTAGGGGCTGTTCCTGCTGAATTGTCCTTAGTACAGGGGAATGGGTATGCTGCCATATTTTTATGGTATCTGTTACTGTATAAGCTATGGGCTGTTCCTTGGGGGTGGGGTTCTTGTTGGACGCAGGAATATTGGGTCTGTTCGGTGAGGAAGGTCCAGGCCCAAGCCCTCTGTACACTGATAACTGCAGTAAGCTTTGGTTGCTCCGTATTGAGTTGCACTTTCCCTTTGTGATGGCTCTGTTTCTGTTGCTTTATACTTAAACCCAGGGATCAGTATTAGTATTAGTGCTCCAAAAGAAAAGGCTGTGTTTGGATGCTGGGAGTTGTAGTTCAGCTTAAAGGCAGAGAGTTAAGCACCCCTCAAATTTCACATATATAATATACGTTAATATTGCATTCGGCAGTTTTTCCACGTTGGTCAGGTAAAGTATCGGCCTCTCATCTCTTGGCAGTAGCGTTCCTGTAGCTTTGATCTTTATTCTCATTGTAGTTATTCTTCTTTCCTGTGCTACAATTCTCTTCTCTTTTCTTTCCTTCCTTCCTTTCCCTCTCCCTGTTGCTACAGAAACGGGCTCAGAATTTATTAAACAGCGAGTTTCAGAAAAAGAACATAAAGGAGAAGGCTGCTCATCTGGCCTCCTTGTTCAGCTCTGTGGATTTGCCCAAGGTGAATAAATTTAGGCCCACAGTGACGCGGCTGCTAAGTCTGAAATGTATCCAAAATACAGTTTACTTTCCCTTGAGCGTGGAATGTGGAGAATTCCTGATATAGATGCGAAAGACTTTGACCGTTGAGAAGGTCTGTTTTTAATCTCTCTGACTGGACAAGTAAATTATTGGTTGGGTCATGACAACCGAGATCCATTTTACCTGCTGAATTTTGAAATTAATCTTATGTTTCCAGGGGAGGCACAAGCCTTATTAAAGGGGAGGTTCACCATTAAGTCAACTTTTAGTATGTTTTAGAATGGCTAATTCTAAGCAACTTTTATTCATTTCTTACATTTTTTTTTTTTAATTTGCCTTTTCTTTTTTGCCACATCTAAAAAAACAAATACTCTGTAAGGCTACAAATGTATTGTTTTTGTAACTTTTCCTCATCTTTCTATTCAGGCCTGTCCCAGTCTCTTATTCCAATCATTGCAGGGTTGCTACGGTAATTTGGACCCTAGCAACCAGTTGAAATTGCAAACTGGAGAGCTGCTGAATAAAAAGCTAAAAAACTGTGAAAATGATTGGCTACATCATAAAGTATCATCATAACACAGCCTATGTATATTAGTGACAGTTCCCCTTTAATTGGTGTTCTGTTACGATTGCTCCGTCGCTCCGAGGGATCAGGGATATTTACGTAATGAGACTTTGAAGTCATGGGGTGAGAGATGCAGCAGAGCACGGATCTTGTTCTGCTGCAGTCAGGCTGTTTATAGAGCGGGTCCGTAACAGCCAGAACAATGAGGTTCTGGACATAAACACACAGGGATATATAAATATATAATAATATTGGGAAGTCTGGCAGAATGTACATTTCAGTCTATTTCACATGCAGCTTGTTCCTTTGTTGAGTTTGGGGAAATCCTTCTGACCCCGTCACCTAATATTTCCTGTCCTTCTGCTCCAAACAGAATAAACTTCCCTCCCATGGCTTATCCCATCACTCACCCCAAATCCCTTACAACAGCTCCCGAACTCCCGATCCGCCTCCTCTTCTTTCATCTTCATCTGCTTCCGAATCATCCCCCTCTTCTGTGCCTACTAAAAAGGTATCTCTATGCACTGGGTTTCTTTTCTTATCATGGCTAACCTTTCCCCAAACACCATGACTAAACCATTTATGAAATCAATAATGCTGTAAAGCCTATACATAGAAAGATCCGTTTGTTTGGCGGATGAGCGGATCTCTCCCTGATATGCACACCTAGAGGTGGGCAATATTGTGCTGATCCAATCGTGGGCCCTAGGACCTAATGATCAGATCACAATAAGCAGAATACGGGACAGATTTTTAAACCTGTCTGATCGACATCTGCCCGATTTTTGGCCAGATATTGATTGGGAAAGCTAGACTTAATCTGTCACAGCTTATATCTGCTTGTGTATGGGGACCTTAAGCCCTGAGTTCACTTTCTTCCTGCCATTTGTTGGAGTTGACGTCACAATGAGTTGCTCAGATGTCACAACTGCATGCACATGCAAGAGCACACCTAGATGGTGCATGGGATGGGGGGCAAGTAGCTAAGGATAGATCTTTGGAACACAGATAAGAAGTCACAGCTGCCAATTCTTCCTTCAACAGCAAAGAATACGATCCATAAAAGCAGCTTGGAACGGACTATAAGTGGACCTGCACAGTTAGCAGGATAGGCTTTACATTACTTGCATTTTGTGGGATTGTCAGTAATGCATGAAATCACCTTGGCACAGAGCTAAGAGAAGCCCAAGTCTGCCCCGTGTCTCCTACCAAACAAGCCCCACATTTCCCATGATCCTTTCCCAACACCAGCCAGATTTGCAGCTTGTCTTTTCAACATCTCCTCTGTCTCTCCACTAGATTATAGCGCTGGGGGGTAACACTGAGAGTCAAGCTGCTAAACAGAGACTGTTTTTCCCTGATCCAGAACAGGTATTGGTCTTGCCTGGAGTGAATTTTGTGGGTTAACCTGTTTGCTGGCCAGACAGTCTATTGACACCTTTATAACCAAGCCTGTGTGTTATATGTGCTTGCTAACGCTGCTCCTGAGTAACAGGGTCCAGTAGATTTTGGAAACCTTGAACATTATATAATTAATGAGGCAAAGTCATTTTTAAAGGGGAAGTAATCTTTTTTTTCTCTTAAACTAGACAAGCTTACTAAGCAGCTGTTTTTGAGCCTTGAGTTTGACACAGGACCCGCTAGTGTGTTACTGTCTCTTTAACAACCATAACAACAGTGATTTTATCAAGTCACTCCTGTATGAACTGACGCACCTGCATACGTGCCCCAGGGAGGGTGTATATAACCCTGACAGTCCCTGATTCAGCTAGGGTTGCCACCTTTTCTGGAAAAATATACCAGCCTTCCTATATATTTTTTTTTCCCTATTAATAACATTGGGATCAACCATCATTTTTACTGGCCAGGCCAGTAAAATTCCGGCCAGGTGGCAACCCTAGATTCAGCACATCTCCCCGAACCCCCTGTTGTTTTGTAAAGCAAATGAGAATTAAAGCGAAACACGCACATTTATTTATTTCTTTTGTCAGAGAGTAGGTAGAATAAGGGAATAGGTTATTGTGGAAGCAGAATATTCTAGGTTTAGTATGCTTTATAGGGGGTCTTGGTGTTCCGGGTCTCAGGTTTGCTCATCTGATCAGGAAGCTTTTCTTTCCTGCAATCTACTGATGCACATCCTGAATGCTGGGAATGGGAGTAATGGGGACTGGCTGCGATGCAGTCACGCAAATGGACACTTCCCGCGCTCTTGGGGTTTTAGGGGCAGCCACTTTCCCATGGAGTCGCTCTGCTGATTTCCCGAGATAGCCTTCTCTAAGACAAACAGTATGGCAGCTCCCAGCCAAGGGTTGCATTCAAGGGTTGGCCACCAATCTGTTGCTCAGCTTCAACTCCCAGCATGCTACTGGTCAGAAACACCCCCTCTGTATCTGGGAGCCCCTATCCTAAACCAGCCCTACAGTGGTGCAGTGGCCAGTTGTAGCTCAGTAGAGCAGCAGTGACTCTTCCCAGGTTAAGGTCTGTACAATAAACACCTAGGGATTCATTCCTGCTGATCTCAGAATTTTTGTTGCTGAGGGAGATTTTCCCTTTGGCCTCTGGTAAATCCATTTATGTCCCAACTGCAGACCTTCCCAGTGCCAGATATCAGATTCTATATTCCTGAGCAGCTCTGTTAACCGGTTCTGCACCCTGGGAATGATTATCTTCCTACACCAGTCCCTTCATTTTCCTTCCTGTGCACTTGCATTGAATTTATCTGAATCGGGGAAGCTGCTGCTGGGACTGATGCTGCCATTATACAATAGTCTCTGTTTATTATAACTAGACCATATTGCTGTTTATGAGCAACAATGGCTTTGTGAGGCAACGCAGAACCTGCACCTGCTTTATAGATGCTAGGGGACCCCCCTCCCATAATATTATAATAATGAACATGGTTAGCTCACTAGTTCCATTAGGCACAGGCTACAGAGGCATCAATTAAAGGGCCACTGTCTCTTTATTCTTTGAGGGAACTTTGCCCAAAAGCAATAAGTCTTACTTCAAAGTAAGAACATCCAGGCAGCTCTTCCTGTGATGCAAGGTGAGTCTCTGACCTCTAGCCCCCAGCTGTCACTCATAAGGGAGTGGGATTTACTGTATGCTTATGGATCATGGAAAATCCTTTGTAGGTATCTAAATAGATAGTTACTCCAGACTTGTTAAGATTAGGATTTGTATAAATACAAATATACAGAGAAGGAATGTTCTGGGCACACAATAAGCAAAACCCTCATACTGTATTGTCTAAGAAAACTAATATGGCACCTCCCTCCTCCCAAATGTATAAATACAAATATACAGAGAAGGAATGTTCTGGGCACACAATAAGCTATACCCTCATACTGTACTGTCTAAGGGAATTAATATGGCACCTCCTCCCATATGTATAAATACAAATATACAGAGAAAGAATGTTCTGGGTACACAATAAGCTATACCATCATACTGTACTCTCTAAGGAAACTAATATGGCACCTCCCTCCTCCCATATGTATAAATACAAATATACAGAGAAGGAATATTCTGGGCACACAATAAGCTATACCCTCATACTATACTGTCTAAGGGAATTAATATGGCACCTCCTCCCATATGTATAAATACAAATATACAGAGAAGGAATGCTCTGGGTATGCATACGCTATACCCTCATACTGTACTGTCTAAGAAAATTAATATGGCATCTCCCTCCTCCCATATGTATAAATACAAATATACAGAGAAGGAATGTTCTGGGCACGCAATAAGCTATACCCTCATACTGTACTGTCTAAGGGAATAAATATGGCACCTCCCTCCTCCCATATGTATAAATACAAATATACAGAGAAGGAATGTTCTGGGCACGCAATAAGCTATACCCTCATACTGTACTGTCTAAGAAAATTAATATGGCACCGACCTTCTCTCATATGTATTAATACAAATATACAGAGAAGGAATGTTCTGGGCACGCAATTGGCTATACCCTCATACTGTACTGTCTAAGGGAATAAATATGGCACCTCCCTCCTCCCATATGTATAAATACAAATATACAGAAAAGGAATGTTCTGGGCACACAATAAGCTATACCCTCATACTGTACTGTTGAAGGAAATTAATATGACACCTCCCTCCTCCCATATGTATAAATACAAATATACAGAGAAGGAATGTTCTGGGCACACAATGAGCTATACACTCATACTGTACTGTTTAAGTGAATCAATATGGCACCTCCTACCTCGTGGAGGTGAGGTTACATAAAAACCCAGATCCCAGATGTTCTGTAGAGTGTAACATGGCTAGTGTTTTGGTTTCTGGATGTTGGAATATTCCGTAATTACTGTAACCAGGATCCAAACATTCTGAGAATGTTTTGAGAGGAATGTTGATCCTTTCCAAGACATGCCCCTCATTGTAGCACATTTTGCCAGAGGAAATGAGTGAGAAGCTGAAAGTGCATCAGACTTGGGCTCCAGGAAGTGAAATCAGAAAAAATTTAGATTTTAGCCTATTGTGTTATTAGAGCGGTCTGTATAGGAATAGTAGCCTCCATTCATAAAGTGAGTTATCTCCAATTTTCTTAGATAACATTACAATATGAGGGGGTAGTTTACTGTGTGCCCAGAACATTCCTTCTCTGTATATTTGTATCTATAAACATTCTTAGGAGCTGCCATACCGCATGCACCAGTCAACAGAAAAGTGTCTGTGGCAAATGCAGAGCTCCACCTAGTGGTTAAAATGTGATAGTCATTTACTCACTATATTACGATTATAATCCTTTATTTAAACAAGAGTTTAATGCAGCCTCTTTGCAGATATAGTTTCTCATTCACTTCAGTCCCTTTCCAAGTGGAGCTTACCGTCTTAGGTTCCTTTAATACTCATTCATTAGGATGTGTTTCATCATTAGCTAAAAACTGATACAAACTCCTTGTAGATAAAGCCCATGGTAGCTCTGAAATTAGGACTCAGCCTGCAGCCCTGTGCCTTTTTATGGTCACAGAACCCCTCAGTGACTTCTAATATCCTTATCATTTACAGTAGGGGGTACATATCTCTTATAATGCATGAGTGATACTCACAGCTCCCTGTATAACTCAGCCTGCAGCCTTGTGCCTTTATATGGTCACAGAACCCCTCAGTGACTTCTAATATCCTTATCATTTACAGTAGGGGGTACATTATCTCTTATAATACATGAGTTATACTCAGAGATCCCTGTATAACTCAGCCTGCAGCCTTGTGCCTTTATATGGTCACAGAACCCCTCAGTGACTTCTAATATCCTTATCATTTACAGTAGGGGGTACATTATCTCTTATAATACATGAGTTATACTCAGAGTTCCCTGATGATTTTTTGGACAGACATAATATCAAAGGCTATTGTGATACTAAACTCTATAGTTAGTATAGGTATATAGAATTTTAATTAAAAGTAGGGAAGGGTGTGTGTATGGATGCTGGGTTTTCATTTGGAGGGGTTGAACTTGATGGACTTTGTCTTTTTTCAACCCAATTTAACTATGTAACTATGTAACTAACTATGTAACTGTATAACTCAGCCTGCAGCCTTGTGCCTTTATATGGTCACAGAAACCCTCAGTGACTTCTAATATCCTTATCATTTACAGTAGGGGGTACATTATTAATAAATGGTATATTTAGACTGGGGTAATGAAGTAGAGCTACTTATCAAATTGAGAATTTATTTAGACCCCACTTAAGATCAGTAGAAAGGCAGGAATCCAGTAGAATGTTCCTGACTCTAAGGCTTGCTGCATGCTTGTCCCGTTTTTCCAATTTGTCATTTAAAGGGAAAATAATGTTTCTGGTGTTTGTTTTCCATTAATCAGACTGCTTTCTTGCCCCGGCATGGAAAACTCTTTTTGCAATAGTGATGGACACACACCTTTAGCCACTTTTGCTTTTACCTGCTTGATACCTTCCCACTGTCCAAACTTACTAGATTAGTTTTAATTGTTGGCGATCCTATTGCCCTCCAGTAGGTTGTGGGGTGGGGGGTATGACTTGACAATGAAACACCCCCACGTGGTGATAACCAGGGCCTGCTATGCCAACACCCCAATATTGGTGTCCACAGCATAGGCCCAGACACTTTGATAGTATGGTTTGTTTTTGGTTATTTCTCATCCTCCTTTTATTTTTTTTGTCTTCCTCTTTTTCTGTTTTTCTTCATCCTTCCAGTTTGTACTTTTCTGACCTCCTTTCTTTATATTAATTCCAACTTTCCTTATATTTTAGATTCCGTTTTCTTTTCTTCTCCATTTTCTTGATCTACTACCTTTACTTTTACTTCATACTTTCTTTCTTTTTTGAATTTCTGCTTTTTCTTTATCTCTTGTTTTTACTATTTGTATTTTTTTTGGCTTTTAGTCCTTTTCCTTTCTTTTTTCTTGCCCTGTCTTTATTATGTCTTTCTTTCATTTACTTTTTTACTTCCTTACCTTCTGAATTTCCTGCTTTACTTTACTTCCTATCATATCCTGACTTCCTCATATGTTTGTGTAATCTTTTGTTTCTTCCCTTTAATTACCCAACTTTCTGTCCTTTCCTTGCTTCCTTCCTTTCTTTGTTGACATTTTGACTTCCTTTTATTCTTTACTTCCCGTCTTTTCATAACTTCCTGTCATTTCTTTTCCTTCCTCTCCTTGTTGCCGGGTAGATGACTGTAGGAAAGGTTTCCAGCGGAATCGGCGCTGTGGCTGAAGTTCTTGTCAATCTTTATATGTGTGATCACAAACCTAAACCTAAGTCTCCTGATTCGGTAAGAGGCAGATGTGGGAGAGTATATTGCCCCCACCCCAGCAGCATTCTGCCTGTATGAATGGAACTCTGTAGTTAAAACTCATTATCAAAAATCTGTGGATTAAAATTCATGCATAAAGCTGCTTTAGATTGCAACGTACACAGCAGCTCTATAATGACATATAAACGGCACAGTCCTTTATGGTGCACTCAGCTCCCTTCCCATAAGTGTTGTTGCCTCCACTATTGCACTCACATTTACAGCAACACTACAGGTAGTCACGTACCTTGGGGGTTAATTATCACATATACCACGATTTACACTTGTGATTTCCACTTTCAGACCAGTTGTTAGAGTTGCACTTACCACTTTGTCTTGTGCACCATATAATCCAATTGGTTCATGGTATATATATATATATATATATATATATATATATATATATATATATATATATATATATATATATATATATATATATATATATATATATATATATATATATATATATATAACACAATGTTGGAAAAACCGCACTCACAGGACTTGTAAAGGTGAAAAAAAGAAAAATGTATTACAATGTTTCGGCTCTAATACTAGAGCCTTCCTCAGGTGTGTATATATATATATATATAATACACAAAAGCCATGAATATCTTGTAAATTATATCCTTATAAACGGTGAGTAGTGATGTCATCAGTTATAAACGGTGACTAGTGATGTAATTTCTGTCACATGACTCACTAAAATTTGTGTATTATAATTAATAAAGTACCCCCAGTTGTAAAATATGAGGATATTATAAGTTACCTCGGAGTTCCATGACCTGTATAAAAACACTCGGCCTTCGGCCTCGTGTTTTTATATGGTCATGAAACTCCTCGGTAACTTATAATATCCTTATATTTTACAAGAGGGGGTACTTTATTCACTATGTATATATATATATATATATATATATATATATATATATATATATATATATATATATATATATATACACACACAATCAACACCAATCACAGACTTTTGATCCTTAAAGCTTACAGTCTAGAAGATATATCATCAGCTTTTAAGAATAAAACTTGCATATGTTCATTATTGCCAAAATAGGGAATGCTTAAATGGACATATGACTATATACTGTAGGTATAGAGGGTGCTGATGTCGGTGCATGAAGAACGACAAAATGAACCCCCCTTTCCTCCTGTGCTAGATCATTCCCCTTTTCATTGGGTCCCTTGGCTGAAATATAAACCTAAATATAAACTTGTGTTTAATGTGTATTCACAGGGGTCACTACGAAAAGAGTTTCCTGCCAATATTGGAGGGAGCGACACCTGCTATTTCTGCAAGAGGCGCGTCTATGTGGTGGAACGGCTGAGCGCCGAGGGGCACTTTTTCCACCGAGAGTGTTTCAAGTGCGCCTTCTGTTCCACCAGTATTCGGCTGGGGAATTACGTCTTCAATGTAGAAGAAGGTAAGCTCATATATTGTATAGGGGACCTGGGAAAAGGCATTATGTTCTGGCTTGCCCAGGACCAACCTACAGAGAACTGTCCTATGGAGTGTAGCAACTGAGAGTGCTATAAGCAGACTGAGAGTTATATTGCTTCAGCTGTGTTCTCACCCAGAGACTCTATATGCAAGGAGGTGTAAATTTTATCTGACATTTTAGCCGTTGCTAAGGGGGTAGGGGGCACCAAGATACTTAAAAGCGCATGTTTGTGTATTAATGGCCTTTTATTTCATTGGGGTCCCATTCTACTTGTTGGCAGGAGTCTCTATCCAGGGGCACAGGTGACCAATGGACTAATTATTGTGACTCCTTTCTTTGAGCAGGAGGACCCTAGTATGAGTGATGTGAAAATAATTTTTCATGCACCTTTTCTCTGTACAATGTATCATCTTTGTAACACCGATGTCAAGCAGTAACCGATGTTCTAATCTCTATATCTGTTATGCTGAGGATGCTGGGTAACATAGGCAAGCAATAGCATGGCCAATGCTTTTATAAAGGGATTTCCTTTCGATGTTTTGCAGGTAAATTTTATTGCCAGCCGCACTTCATGCATTCTTTCTCCAAGAACAAACATCGGAAACGCAGGACAGAGTCAAAGGTGCAGGTGAGACTGGAAGAGAGAATGTAAAGGAAGTAAAAATGTAAAGTACTAGGGGGTCTGAGATTTTCTCTAGCCAGACATACACCCCTATAAAATTATAATAGCAGACAAGGATTCATGCAGGTCTAGTAACCCTTAGCAACCAATCAACTTTCAAAGCAGTTGACCAATATCTTTAGCCCTTACATCCTTCTGGGGGTAGGGCTACTCCTTGCTGGGGCAGAATCCTGGGCCTTGGCTGCTTTATATTTAGCTCTAACAACCCGACCAATAAAACTATTTGCCCCAGTGACCCAATCGGCTGATCTATTGCTTTTTATAGTTCCCTGCAATTTTCCAAAACAGCTGTTGCCATTTATAGCCCCCCAGATTCCTCCATTTGGGATGTGCAGCTTTCTCCTGTTTCCATGTTTCTGCAAACAGGGGCAGCTTGTTCTATTTTGGGCAACTTCTTGGCAAATGTTATTATTTTGTGCTGGCCTGGGAACTTTCAATGGGTTTTACATTACAGTTCTAAGGGACACTTTGGTAAGGTGCCCTGTGGCAGAGGGGACCCCAAGAGATAAAAGGGTCAGATGGGGAGGGGGCATGTACAGGGGTGGGCTGGGGTTGGTTGGATAATTGGGTTGGGTTTTTTCATAATTGCCAAGGTCTGGGGATGCTTACCTAGGTTACCTTGATGTGATTGGGAGTGGGTATCCACGGTATCCAGCGGGCTTGGTATCCAGCATGGAGCAGGTCCTGGTCGGCTGGGCCCACTGAGTTTTTCTCCCAGTGTCCTGCTAACCCAGTCCAACCCTGAAGGGGTATTTTACTTTTCATTGGGACCCCATACTGCATACACTAATTAAAGTATACTGTAGCTCACCATTCACGAATGCAGGTGGAATTTCCTGCAGGGGTGTCCTGTGTCCACACCCCGAAAAGACACGGTCATATATTATAGTAGAAAGCAGGACAAATCCAAGGCAGTAACTATGACTGCAAAGTGTTTTTATTGGGGAAAATTGGCCACAACATGTTTCGGGCTAGGCCCTTTATCAAGTTTCAACACTTGATAAAGGGCCTAGCCCGAAACATGTTGTGGTGCAATATTCTCCAACAAAAACCCATTCTGCATACCACCCAGGGGCCCCTGTTGACCAGTGAGATATTAAATGGGGTCACCTGGGGGAATGGTTGTTAATTTAATAGTATGGGGGTCCATGATTACTAATGGTACCTGTTCTACTAGAGAGTTGGCATGACTTTTTGGTAGGGGGCACCTATACACCACTTACCACATTGAACATGGTATTATTGCATGATGTGCCCCCTTGTGAGCATCTCCCCTATCTGCTTTACAGGAGGAGGACAAGACGTGGAAAAGCAGTGAGGCAGAAGCTGCTGAAGTGGCCACAGACAGTGCATACAGCGCCTGCAGCAGTTCCGGGGAAAGCTCTCCAGGTATCATTCCTTCCTTATGTAGGAAAACGCTATGCTGGCCGCTTATGGTGACACGGGATCTGCTTGCCATTCCGAGCCGCTTGTCAAACTGGATGCGCGGTGTGTTGCAAGATGCCAATCGCCATGTCAGGAACAACGAGCAGAGCTATGCCTACATGTATGAACTGATGAGCGTGGGGGTCCCGCTTATGTATGCTCTGCTAGAGGTACTAACCCTTATGTACCATGAGGCAGGCCCCTCTGTTCAGGATATAGTGCAGCAAGTGCAGAGCACACTGTGGTCCAAAAACACTTAATCCACCTTCCTAGAGGGGCCTCCCCTGTGACTGTTGCCTTTCTGCTGCGCTGCACAATGGCTTTTCCTTTACATTTCTGGTGATGGTGACCTTTTGTAGGTTTCTGGACACGTTCGCCAGATTTTAAGGGGAAGAGAAGTTTTAGGTTTGCACTTTGCCATATGCACCAAGCCATCTTGTTGTGGTTTACAGGGATGTCCCCAAGCTGTTGTACGGAGCAGCCTCATTCAGAAATGTTGGGTTGCTACCAAGTGGTTTACAGTTTGGTTGACCAAAAAAAGTGTTTTTTTAAGTTTCTATCTTTGCTTCCACATTCACAGAATCAGCTAAAGATCACTGTCGGTTACCAGGCAACACTTTCCATAGAAAGTTCTATGTGATGCACCTTAAACCTCTAGCCTTACTTCTCCAGTGCACATCAACTGGAATAAAGGCTGCCAATACTAATTTTGGTTTGATGGGCTTCTAGCATTCATGGAATCAGCCAAAGATCACTGAGGTTAACAGGCAACACTTTCCATAGAATGTTCTCTGTGATGCTACACAAACCTCCAGCCTTACTCCTCCAGCGCACTTCAACTGGAAGATAAGGCTATGTAAGGCAATAGTAGTTTTGGTTTGATGGCCTTCTGGCATGGACTGACAACTTAAAATGACCCCCAGTAGCACCAAGATCAAGTTACCCAATGATCATAGTCAAATAAGGGGTTATTTGGAGGGTTTGAGCTAAGGAATTAGGTTCTCTGAACATCCCTCAAATAGTTTGCCAGAGCATTGGACAATGTAATGAAAGTCTGGTGTGATCCATTGTTGCGGTAAAAATACTGATTGCCAGACAGAAGATGATGGTCTAGGTCCAGTTGGAGAACTTTAGTCTGAAATTGGCCATGAGATTTTATGATCTCCAATCCCACTGACCTCTTTGGACATCAACATTTTATTAAAATCCAGCCATCAAACACGTAGCATAGGGAACAACTGGTCCATCTCTATGGTTACAGTTGGACGGCACTGGTCTAGGAGATTTTTGAAATAGACTGACCATGATCCTCTGGTCTTCTCCTGAAATGATCACCCTACCATCGCCACTGAGCCCCTATGTATTGCTATATGTTTATAGAGTCTTGAGTGGACTTCAATGCACTTGTACTTTAATGATTTTTAATACTTCATTATAAGATATATATTAAACAAGCGGCAACCAAAGGAGTAAATTAAAGGGAAACTCCACCAGAGTTTCTTTCATTATGCTAAATATTTTTTTTTATAATGTGAGTGGAGTTACCTATTAATAGTGAGTAACATTTAAATCTAAATTAAGAATATGGAACAGCAAAGACTCTGAAATATGGTATTGTAGAAAAGTTCTGGTTCTGCAGGAACCTTAGGACGCAGTTTTATCCCCCCCCCTCCCCCAAGCCTAATGCCTCACAAGTCGAGAGCAATCTATGGGATTTGTGTGTTGTTTTTGTGGTCTCAACATTTCTCACTTGCAAAACATACAATACCTCGGAGTATGTGACATAAACTGCAGACTCCTTCTTAAGGGGAAAATATGCCCTTTATATGGGTTGGAGCTGCCCTACTGCTTCCGTTGCGAAGGCATTCTACATAAATTATGGATTTATGGGAAAAATGAAGGTAACCCCTACTTTTATTATTTTTTTTTTACTATTACATTTCGACAATTCTATAATATTTAGAATGTTTGAACTTTTTTTGTCTTACAATTTGGAGAGGGTGAAGGTTACATTTCCCATGTTCAGTTTGGGAACTGACAAGGGTAAATGGGACAAATCGCCCAAACTTGCCTCCACTGACGCCTGTGGTAGTCCCCGACAGGAGACTGTCAGCTGGAAAGGTGGACTTTGCCTTAGTTTACCTAAATAGCACCGCTATTACTAAACTAAGGAAATGGGGATGCAATGTATCTCTTTAGGAAATACTACAGCAAACACAAGGGAAATATCAATAACATTACAACATTGTTTCCTTGTGTTACTGTAACATTCCTTCACTCACAACTTTAAGCATAGAAACCCTATGAGGTCCGTGACCCCTTAATCTCCGATGCTGTAACAGGATCTAGTTGTTGACTTGGGATGAGAATCAGCTGCCTTTGATTTATTTACTGTACATTTCAAGGGGATCCAAACAATTTTTTCTTTTCAAAATGACATTTGTCCTGGCTTTGATCAATGGCCAAGCAATGTGTTTATGTACTTACCATTTGTATTTCATCGCTCAGTCATTTCAGCAATTGGGAAATTTGCAATAAGGTTGGTAAAATGGGCATTTTCTATGTTTCTGTTATTTTCCATCCTGTCTGTATTTATCTGAATCACTGCCATATTCTGCATTGTTTCTTTTCATCTTTCAGTTTCTAATCTCTCTCTCAAAATCTTCCCTATTTCTCTATTTCCCTCCACTGCCTTTAGTTCCTTTCAACATTCCACTATTAGATCCTCTCATTGGCTGACGCCTTGTCACTCGCAGGTGATTTGATCGCTCATAAGTCTTGTGATTTGCAAATTAATAAACCCCTTAATGGGCATCTGATGCACCACTAACACCTTTGTTTTGTTTGTTAACCATATTTGGAGCAATTTGTGTTTTGTCTGGTGTGTAACAAGTCAATAATGTAACAAAGCTTGACGATTTGTGCAACCTTAATTCACTTTTTGCATGTTTCTACTAATGACACCCATAACAACCAATAGTTTATTGTCTTTATATAACATCATGTGCTACTAATTGAAAGTGAGGGCCTGACCTGGCTTATGTTAAGCAGCCAGTTAAGTGCTACAACACAGACCAATGAATGATACCTTTAATATAAGGGGGACATTGTAACATTATCCTTACTGTATCTCCAATTGCATGTGCCTTTCCATATTCTGCTCTCCTCCTGCAGCAGAATCTGGTCCTATCACAAAGCAGATAGGGTAGCTTTTTAACCCTCAGCCATATTACTCAATTAGATATAGACCATATGTCAGCAGGTAGCAACATAGCATGTGAGGTAAAAATAAATAAACCATGTGGCCTTCAGGAAGAGTCTGGGTACCAAGCAGTGGGCCCTCATGCTGTTAGACATTTGGCCTATTTCATGGCCATTCTTGATTTTAATGAGAACTAAGTGGCTTAATAGATGGAATAATAGATTATAGTATAATAGTATATAAAGAAAAGAGACTAGGAAAATAGAGGTTGAGCGAGGAGAGGAAGAATAATAGTAGTGAGAGTGGGCCCCTGGTCTAAGGTTACTTGGTGGGCCCCTGGTTTCCCAGTCTGACACTGGTAACAAACCAATTTTATTGCTGAAGTATATAGACCCAATTACAAGGGGTCCTCTGCTACTTTGTAAGCAAGGTCTGAGAGATATTAGCCCCTAGGTGGTGCCAACTAAGTAAAATTGGTCATACTTGGCACACTTGGTCATACCCTTTACCTATACAAGCCACACCCTGCCACCCATTTGTTTGTGAGCCTGCCACCCTGCCACTTTCAACCTGCATATATGAACATCTGTCTGCCATAGGGCCCTTGACAAGAGCTGTCCACTCTAATACTCCAATGGAGGCTCTGAGTGCATCATCACCAGGCAGGTTTTGGGTTCTTTGGGCTTGTATGGGTACAGACACATAGAGAGGGAGTCCATTTTATTTTTTGTGCTTCCCTCTATATAAGAGTTGTCCTCTATGGTTTATGAATATTCTCAACAAGCAGAATGGCTGTATCCTCAACTATGATAAAATCAAGCTTTTCCTTTAGCCAATGTCAGACTAGGCCTCCTAGGGCCCAACAACCTAACCTCAAGGTCCCACATAGTGATAAATCCAATAGGTGTCATATAGACCTATGGTGGGAATGAGCAAGGGCCCATGGGAATTTTCCTTGGCTGAGGTCTTGCCTTAAGAAAAGGAATGCCTTTACCCAAAAGGTACTAGAATGGACCATATGGTATCTCTCTAACTCTTGCCTCAACAGTGAACATTGCTTATCTTGTGGCCCCACTGGGTATTTTTACTCAAAATTCCCCCTTAAAGGATTAGTAAACCTTTAAAATAAGTGAATGTAAAATTGACGGGAGTGCTATTCTAAGCACTTTTGCAATTTACATTCATTATTTATTTTCTTTTAATTCCAAGATATTAAGGGATACATGTACTGTTAATATGAATGAATTTTGTAACAACAGCTCCACCTGCTAGTCAGTTTCCCACCAGTCTGACCACTTCCTTGACTACTTGTTGGTCAGACTGGTAGGAAAGTGACCAGCAGGTGGTGCTGTTGGAACAAAATGCATTCATATTAACAGTACATGTATCTCTTAATATCTTGGAATTAAAATTGCAAAAGTTCTTAGAATAGCACCCTCATCGATTCAACGCTGTGAAGGATTTGCTTCCTTGATCCAATCTAAGCCAAGAGTCACAACTGTAGACCCACCAGTACTGGGGGCAGAATAGAACCAGGATTGTTATTATGGAGCTGTCAGTATGTCCTTAAAGGGATACTGTCATGGAAAAAAACATTTTTTTCAAAATGAATCAGTTACTAGTGCTGCTCCAGCAGAATTCTGCGCTGAAATCCATTTCTCAAAAGAGCTAACAGATTTTTTTATATTCAATTTTGAAATCTGACATGGGGCTAGAGATTTTGTCAGTTTCCCAGCTGTCCCAAGTCATGTGACTTGTGCTCTGATAAACTTCAATCACTCTTTACTGCTGTACTGCAAGTTGGAGTGATATCACCCCCCTTTTCCCCCTCCCAGCAGCCAAACAAAAGAACAATGGGAAGGTAACCAGATAGCAGCTCCCTAACACAAGATAACAGCTGCCTGGTAGATCTAAGAACAACACTCAATAGTAAAAACCCATGTCTCACTGAGACACATTCAGTTACATTGAGAAGGAAAAACAGCAGCCTGCCAGAAAGCATTTCTCTCCTAAAGTGCAGGCACAAGTCACATGACCAGGGGCAGCTGGGAAAATGACAAAATGTCTAGCCCCATGTCAGATTTCAAAATTGAATATAAAAAAATCTGTTTGCTCTTTTGAGAAATGGATTTCAGTGCAGAATTCTGCTGGAGTAGCACTATTAACTGATGTGTTTTGAAAAAAAAACATGTTTTCCGATGACAGGATCCCTTTAACGTTCAAGTGAGAGAACAGAAGAGGGTTATTATATGTTGTATTTACATTACCTGCTAGTAAAGATCCTTCTCATTCTGATCACATTGACGGTGTGTTGGCAGACATGCACCGACGTCTCGGCAAGAGTCAATGGTCTCGCCGAGCAACAGAATAAAAGAAATCTTTATACAGTACATAATGCAACAAACCTAAAACAAACAGTATTGTTCCCAGGGTTAGAAATGACTTGGGTATAACAGACAGACACACCCTGTAGAAGGGAAAGGAGATACCCATGAACTTGCTATAAAAGTTGATCCTTGGAAGAAATACTTAATGGAAAAAGAAAAAAAAATTCCAGTTATAAAAATCGGTCTATTGTGCCTTTTTCTAAACTATATTGACCCCCAGTTAGAGCTCTTAAAGGGACACTGCAGTTATAGAATTACTTGTATTTCACTGGTTTGCACAATCTTTAATAGTGAAGTTGTTTCCTTTCATCTTGGAGATTCACGTTTCATTCATTTCACATTACGTTGCTTAGGTAGGTGCACAGTGTGTCCCACCTGCAGAAATTTAAATCTCCAATGAAAAACAAACACCTTTTTGTGCTTTGATTGGATGAATCAAATAGAAAGCCACCAATCAGAACAGCTGATTTTTTCACTTCTCGTATCCACAGCCGTACTCGTGACTGTCGCTTGTGCTACAATGTTTCCCACGCATCTGCATGATTTATAGCCGTGTTATTGAAGGAAACTCATTTCATTTCAATCCATCAGTCCCGGCTTCATTTTTCTGTCTACTTTTGTCTCCTCTGTTACAGACTCTTTCCCATATGGACTGTTTTTCCTCTCATCTCTCTCTGGGTTTTGGGGAAAAGTCCTTTCTTTACAATCTTAATTCACGTTTTATCATATGAAGTGAATATTTTTCTTTTTTTTTTTAATCTTTTTTAATTCCGATGACAATGTACCATGCGCACGCTGGATTCTGTTCAACTCAATGACAAACTGATCTGTAAAAAAATAAATATGTTAGTTTATAATCCCTGTTTGTTTCCTCTCTTCCTTTGTCATTTTAATTAATTTGTACAAATACCTACAATTATTACATTCCTGTCCATATTTCTACTATTTGACCTTAATTAACATCTTCACCAACATGTCTTAATTTGCCATCTGCCAATCAAATATCAACATATACATACATTTATTTCCCTTATAATCCATACAGTATAACTCAACCTGCAGCCTTGTGTCTTTATATGGTCACAGAACCCCTAAGTGACTTATACAATTCTTATAATTTACAGTAGGGGGTACATTATCCCTTATAATACATGAGGGATACTCAGAGTTCCCTGTATAACTTAGCCTGCAGCCTTGTGCCTTTATATGGTCACAGAACCCCTCAGTGACTTCTAATATCCTTATAATTTACAGTAGGGGGTACAATAACCCTTATAATACATGAGTGATACTCAGAGTTCCCTGTATAACTCAGCCTGCAGCTTTGTGCCTTTATATGATCACAGAACCCCTCAGTGACTTCTAATATCCTTATCATTTACAGTATGGGGTACATTATTTCTTATAATACATGAGTGATACTCAGAGTTCCCCGTTTAACTCATCCTGTAGCCTTGTGCCTTTATATAGTCATAGAACCCCTCAGTGACTTCTAAAATATTTATCATTTACAGTAGGGGATACATTTATTGTTTATAACATTAAAACTAAAGATACCTGCTAGCCAAGATGCTTTCCATTAAATATTCTCTTGAAATCAATACAGAGAATGTTGTTGGACCTCATGTAAATGTTTAAAACCTGTAACTTGTTTCAGCATGAAAAGCAAAACAAATTAGAGAGTTGTCAGCAGGGAGAACTTGAACTGATTTAATGGTCGTTATCACTGCAGGGATCACATTGATCTTTATAACATACATGTGTCCCACTAACTTAGAACTTCTCAAACATAAGAGATGCAATGGGCAATCGCTCATTCCTTGCTGCCCACTTTCCTCTCTTTTCTTTTTTTGCTTCTCACCCCAGGAGGGAATAAAAATAATGTACAAAAAAATTATTGCTTGTAAAAGTATTGCTTGTTCTGATTGATATTTCCAAACACAATGGCCCTTTGGAATGTGGGTTTCAGATGATGGATCTTGTTGCGCTAAAACAACAAAACGAATGACCTATCATGCTGGGTTGAAAGCCTTGCAGCTGGGACGCTCAATCGTCATCCTCTCGTTTTATCTCTTGCTTTGGCTTGGTCAGTATGGAATTGTGTCCAACCCGCAGGAGGAACCATGCCCTCTTGGCTCAACATTAGAGAACTGTAGCGTTAGATGAGCACATTTCAACTACACGTTGCAGTAAAGCAGTATTCTATTGTGTTCCTCATCTTGGTGTGGAGATAATGGTCTACAAATGTGATTACCCAGAACCTTGGGAACATTAGTTTAAAGGGAAACTAAATCTATTCATAGTCTATATGAGGCCATGTTCTCTCAAGGGAAAAGCAGCACTGAATGTTTTACCCCCTCCAAGGCAAGATTTATTGAAAATTTTGGGGCAAACTTGTGAAGGATGCAAAAGTGTTCCTTTAAATATGGCCAATGCCGTCTAGAGTTAAGGCACAATGTTTTGGCACAGTTCTAAGTCTAATGAGCATATTGACTTCAAACCAAAAATCAAACTAAATCCTAAAGCTAATCCTGGGGTTTGGTACCTCTCAAGCAGTTGCCTAGCTGTATGGAACAGATTTGAGGTACTGGTACTGGTTTGGGTCAACTGGGGACCAACATTCCTAAAGGTGGCAATTGCAACTAAAATTACTATGAGTGTAAAGTAAGTCACCTTAAGTAATTAGAACTCCCACTTATTTTTAGAAGAAAGGTGGTTACGACTAAATAATCTGAAGGGGTTTGTTACAGTGAGAGAGGTAAATATGTGGAATTCTCTCCCTGAATCAGTTGTACAGGCTGATACATTAGATAGCTTTAAGAAGGGGTTGGATTGCTTTTTAGCAAGTGAGGGAATACAGGGTTATGGGAGATAGCTCATATTACAAGTTGATCCAGGGACTGGTCATTTTTTTGGACCATTTTGGAGTTAGGAAGGAATTTTCCCCCTGTGAGGAAAATTGGAGAAGCTTCAAAAGGGTGTTTTGCCTTCCTCTGGATCAACTAACAGTTAGGCAGGTTATATATAGACTTAAAGGGTTGAACTTGATGGACGTGTGTCTTTTTTCAACCAAACTTATTATGTTACTATGTTATGGATGACTCCTAGGGGGTTTCAACTCCCAGTTAAGTCTAAGATAATACACTTATCTATTAATGACTGAGACAAAAAGACCCAATGACTGAGACAAAAATAAGAAAGTGGTGATGACATCCGTCTTGGAATCTAGTCTAGAGTCCCTAGTGGCTGAGAAAAGTAGAAAAAATCAAGAGGAAGACCATCAAAATCTGCCCATATTGAGCATGACCACACTTGCACCATTGATTGAGTTGCTTGGATTATCATCAACAGGGAGCCCCATATTGCGTGTGGCATTCACTCGTGCTCCAGCAAAGAGACTTTATTGGATTCAATCAGAGAAAGCATCAAGGTGGGGAACGGGTGAGTATTTGCCCTTAGCCACAAGCTTGAAGATACTCTGGAGATAATGATCAATGTTCTTTATACCCATTTGCTGTTGTGCTTTGATGTCTGTCTGTATGTAATTGAGTCCCTTTGATATCCCCACGCCACTAATGCCAGACCAACACAAATTGCTCCATTATGTCCGACCATCCTAATGTTGTTCTTGTCTTGTCTGTCTGATGACCTGATGTGCCTCCACCCTTTCATCTCCTGCACCCCTTCTCTATCAGCTTATCTGCTTATGCTTTAAAACCTTGTCTTGTATAAGTATTTATGTGTTATTTTCTCTAAACCTTATCCTTTTCCAGGGCACAAGGTAGGTAATATATACCTATATTTCTAATATCCTGCCTCGCACAGATCGGGTAACAGAATGCAATTAAAATATAATTAAGACACAAAATACTATCTTTGTTCCAATTCAGATTAACATTTCAGCGGAGGCTTTGTACTTGGAATGTCAAAATTGTCATTTATTTCAGATTTACTGAAACAAGTTATTCCAGGTCCTACAGTACCAGTGTACCAAAACATTGCTCCAATTAGGGGAGGGCAGGAAATTAAAATCTGATGACAGAATTATACCCTTCCCATGATTTCTTACTCGTTTACCTCTTACTCAATTACCCAACTCTCTTAGTAGAGAATTCCATAACATCCACCCCATTAATATTAAATCAATCCGATTGCCTTTACTGCAAAGAAACCTTCCTATTCTGATGGTGAAACCGCCTTTCCTCCAGACTCACTGGATGCCTTCTTGCCCCCTATGGAAAAGAATTTCTAAGCCTTGTTTATACATAGAAACAAACATGTCAGATTACATGAAACACAGAAGAAATCCCTTGAACTTTACTCCCAGGTCTGAAATAAGCATCTGACCTTTGGGTTTTATAGTGTGAGAATGAAAGATCTCTCCTATAATGCAGATCCTGGTGCAACATATGGATCTAATCCAAGGAGCAGCAGCTTTATGGGCAATGGAAATATCACAGGGGGAGAGTGTGAAACGCGGTAGTTAATCCTTATTTTTATATAGCATTACTAATTATACACACACTGCGGCAGGTGGGAATTTTCCAACCAGAGGTCCTTCCTCCCCTGCTGAGCTAACAATCTAACCATGGTGCATAAAACAAAGAGCGGTGCTTCCCCATAATATGAAGCAATAAATTAAAACTATAAATTAAATATATGCACCTATTGTCCATCAGTATGCATAAATGGAGTGTCAAGCTAGCTGCACTCTGAGGGATTTATATATAAGGAAAATATTTATATTTTTACATTTATATATGTCAACATTTCAGTCAGGATACTGTTCTTAAGACATATGTGTGAATGTGTCCATTACCCACAGCAGCCAATCAAACCTTGACTTTAATCATTCTAATGGATCAATAGACCATTGCTGTTGATTGGTTCTTACTTTTTAACTATAGAAGCTGTGCAGCTTGTGCCGTAATGTTCATACTTCATAGAAGGATTTATCTCCCATATCTATAATTGGACGATGTATATGACGGGACCCCTTCCAGCTGTGTTTTATTTGTACAGATCTGGGGGGGGGGGTAACAGGGCTCTTGGGATGCACATCTTTGCCTTTGTTTACAGAAGGATTTAAAGGAGAAGGAAAGCTACAGAGGCATTTTATTGAGTACAAAGCTCTAGAAACTCTCTGTTTGTTTAGGATAGGGGCTGCAGTATTAATGTGGTGTGACATCACTTCCTGCCTGAGTCTCTCCCTGCTCTGGGCTCAGATTACAGTAGAGAAGGGAGGGTGGAGGGAAGAGGAGCAAACTGAGCATGCTCTTGCCCAGGGCAATGAGGTTTAAGCTGAAGGCAGGAAGTCTGATACAGAAGCCCATGTGTACACAATAGAAGGAAAGAAATGCTGTGTTTCTTTTGACAGGGGACTCAGAGCAACATTACTTTGGGGGTTTACTGGTATTTTTAGATAGACCTTTCTGATATGGCTTACTTAGTTTGAACCTTTCCTTCTCCTTTAAGCATGGCCATTACATGGAAGTGTGTATGTATATATATATATATATATATATATATATATATATATATATATATATACATACACACTTCCATGCAATGGGCACGCTTAAATCCTTCTATAAACAAAGGCAAAGATATATATATATATTGTATATACTTCGTCATACAGTGATAGATTCAGTACCAGGAACTGCATCACCACAGCAAACAATGTCCCATTCACTAGCTGCCAGACAGGAACAGTTAAGGGGTCACTTACGAAGACCCCATTGTCAGTGTCAGACAGGACTGGCGGGACACCAGGAAAAACCTGGTCCAGGCCTTCACCCCTGCTCAGACCCTAAGCATGACCCCCCACCTGAATGTCAAGCATGACCCCTCCCTCACCTGAACTCCAAAGATGACCCCCCCTCCACACCTGAACTCCAAGCTTGCTCCCCCATCCAAATCCAAAGCTTGCTCCCCCTGCCCAGAACACTAACATGATCTACTGCCTGGACCCCAAACATGATCCCCTGTGGACCCCAAGCATGCTCCCCGCCCAGAACCCAAACATGATCCCCTGCCTGGACCCCAAGCTTGTTCTCCCCACTCAGACCCAAGGCATGACCCCCTGCCTATACCCCAAGCATTCTCCCCACCTGTACCCCAAGCATGATCCCCTGTCTGGACCCCAAACACACTACCCCACCTGGATCCCAAGCTCGCTCCCCTGCCTGGACAGTCAGATGTAAAGTTAAGGAGGAGGGAGGCAAAGGGTATAGGTGGGGGTCATGCACAGGGGTGGGGGTGCGGGGCAAATGCCAGGAGGAGTCCCTTGAGTTCAGCCCCGGACACCTCAGTCTGACCCTGGTATTGGTTGTGGGTATAATATGCTGATAAGGGGGCGGCTGTATGGCAGAGGCTGGGAGTTATAAAATCTCTACCTTTCTCCACATTCAGATGATGAGACTTCTCTGTTAATAACAATTTCCTGTGTATGGGGATGATGACTCTTCTTGTGTATGATGATGTCACTGCTGGTTATGTGGTTGCCAGCGAGTAGAGAACAAAGTTTTAAAGCTTAGAAATGGAGAAGGGAGCAGATATGTTCAATAAGCAATACTCACTGACTGCAGAAAACTTGTCATCTGTTTTTCTACCCCAGCAAGGGTGGGACAGGGTGCATGGTCTGGGTGGATTCTGGTTCGGGAGGAATAGGGTGTGGTCTGGGTGAGACGGGGTGAATATACTGGGAGGTGATGTCGCTGTGCTTCTTATGTATTCACTAGGCACCCCAGCAAAACTGGTTTGGAGAACCTTCAAACATTGACCCCTCCCTTATGAGGAACAGAAAGTCCGAAATTATTTTTGTTTTTTTGGCTGCCACTAGACCCTGAGAGGGAATGAGCTGTACCCTCCACTAATGGTTTAGCTACAAGGGGATTAGTAGATCACACCTCTGGATTAGCACCTTCCTCTCATTGAGGGCCCTTAACCTGTAGGAAACGTTAGCCGCATTCGCTGACACCAGGCTTTGGCCTACGTACAATTAATTGATTTATTTCTAATATATTCACCTTCCACTCTGCAATGCAAAATTATTAGTATTAGTATCCTTTATATTACATCAGTCCCTGCCCCTGTGGAGCTTACAATCTAACGTCCCTATCACATTCACATACACACTAGGGTCAATTCTGTCAGGAGCCAGTTGACCTGCCTCTACCGTATTGCAGTTATCTTTTAGTTATCCTTAAGCCTAAAACATATATTTCCCAGTTATACTGGGAGACGGTTCCTTGGGGGCGTTGCTTATAGTTACCGCGAATGTATTCATATTTATAATATATATTCTGTTCTATCATTCTGCTTCTGTTACATCCAGTGCTAGTACTAGCACAGCTCTATAGAAAACAGCTTTCATATATTTAAAGGCAATGTAAACCCTCAAAACGGCTCTTATAAGAACGTATGCAATTTACATTAATGTTGTCTAGTTTACTAGATAAATGATAAAACAGTGCCACCCAGTTGGCTGAAAACGAGTTTAGAAAATAAAGGTCCTGTGATGTTGTGCCGCTTAGAACTGACCAGATGACTCTTCTCTGCTCAATAACATAATATTCTGAGTAGAGCAACGCATGGGCCACATTAGCCCTGGACTGCTCCCCCTCTTAGGCAGCCCCCTCTCCCATGATCCCAGCCGCAAAAGAAGTAGAAGGAATGAGGTAAGAAGTATGTGGTGCTGGGGGGCATTGGGATGAGGGTCCTTGGGGTTGCAAGGAGGGCCCTTGAAGTTGCAGCTCTAGTATGACCCAGTCTTTTCTCAGGAAAAACATTTTCAGACAACCATTTGGCCAAACTGATCAGCAAGTGGTGCTGTTGTCTCAAATGCAAGATATTAGCTGTAGTATATATATTAGTTGCCTTGAAAAGTAGGTAACAAAATAAGCCAAAATTTTTCTCTGAGCAAATGGAAACATTTAGAAGTGGCTGGGTCGTTTTGGATTGTTTCATATTAGCTGTAGCTGCAGATTCAGCCTTGCCTAAGATTTCATTGTTGCCTCACAGTTTGGCCAAAGCCTTTTCTAGACTCCCTGTAGCCTCCTATTCTGCTTACTTGTACAAAAAAGGATATATACAAATATACAGAGAAGGAATTTTCTGGGCACACTATAAGCTATAGCCTCATACTGTACTGCCTAAGGGAATCAATATGGCACCTCCTCCCATATGTATAAATACAAATATACAGAGAAGGAATGTTCTGGGCAAACAATAAGCTATACCCTCATACTGTACTGGCTAATGGAATCAATATGGCACCTCCCTTCTCCCATATGTATAAATACAAATATACAGAGAAGGAATGTTCTGGGCAAAGAATAAGCTATACCCTCATATATTACTGTCTGAGGGAAAATAAAATGAAATTTGCACACTACTTATATTTTAGGTACACTTCACATCTAACCTATCTGCATGGCATCTGACCAAAGCCAAGTTAGTGCAGACTATTCATAATAATCAAACTGGATGAATCACTTCCATCTCTCTGACTTCAGTACAAGGAAACATCTTTTTGCTTTTCATTTGAAAACTAAATTGTTCACAAATAACTCGCTGCTTCTCTGTACTTTCACGTATTTATACAAAGCCTACACATCCTGCCAAGGAACCATTAACAATGTATAGATGTCACAAAATACAAGTAATTCACTGACATGCATAAACTTTGACTCAGCTTGACATGTTATGTTCCCATAGTTTTCTATATCAGCGTGTCCAAATAATAGTAGCCAATGATAGTATAGGAATACTAGCAATGCCCATGAAGGTAGTGTTAGAAGACTGCACGATAGCAGGTATAGTAGGGAGAGATGGTGCCTATAGTAACAGTGGATAATAGTCTCTGGGAAGGGAGTGTGACTGTGGGATAGCAGGTATAGTAGGGAGAGATGGTGCCTATAGTAACAGTGGATAATAGTCTCTGGGAAGGGAGTGTGACTGTGGGATAGCAGGTATAGTAGGGAGAGATGGTGCCTATAGTAACAGTGGGATAATAGTCTCTGGGAAGGGAGTGTGGCTGTGGGATAGCAGGTATAGTAGGGGGAGATGGTGCCTATAGTAACAGTGGATAATAGTCTCTGGGAAGGGAGTGTGGCTGTGGGATAGCAGGTATAGTAGGGAGAGATGGTGCCTATAGTAACAGTGGGATAATAGTCTCTGGGAAGGAAGTGTGACTGTGGGATAGTAGGTATAGTAGGGAGAGATGGTGCCTATAGTAACAGTGGGATAATAGTTTCTGGGACGGGAGTGTGATATGGGATAGCAGGTATAGTAGGCACTGGCAGAGATGGTGCCTCTAGCAGCAGTGGGATAATAGTCTCTGGGAAGGGAGTGTGACTGTGGGATAGCAGGTATAGTAGGGAGAGATGGTGCCTATAGTAACAGTGGATAATAGTCTCTGGGAAGGGAGTGTGACTGTGGGATAGCAGGTAATAGTAGGGAGAGATGGTGCCTATAGTAACAGTGGGATAATAGTCTCTGGGAAGGGAGTGTGACTGTGGGATAGCAGGTATAGTAGGGAGAGATGGTGCCTATAGTAACAGTGGATAATAGTCTCTGGGAAGGGAGTGTGACTGTGGGATAGCAGGTATAGTAGGGAGAGATGGTGCCTATAGTAACAGTGGGATAATAGTCTCTGGGAAGGGAGTGTGACTGTGGGATAGCAGGTATAGTAGGGAGAGATGGTGCCTATAGTAACAGTGGGATAATAGTCTCTAGGAAGGGATTGTGACTGTGGGATAGCAAGTATAGTAGGGAGAGATGGTGCCTATAGTAACAGTGGAATAATAGTCTCTTGGACGGGACAGTGTAAGATATCAGGTATAGTAGCGAGACATCCTTTCTGCCATTACCAGCTAAATGCAATATTGGTATAAGTTTATTATTTCTTCTCTTAATCATAATTTTTGATGCTCAGATGAACCCACTTCACCTAAGAAGTCCCGAGGGAACCATCAGTTTAAAGACTTTAGAAGAAGAGTCTCATCGGTAGAGTGGAAATCTGTTCGGATCGCTTCTCAAGTGGAAGGAGCAGGACACAACCTTCTGGCCGAGCGGGTCATGGTCATGACTGATGAGAGCAGGTACCGGTCACCCCAAAAGTCTTAAAAACAAAAGCCTATTTATTAAAGGATAAGTAAACCTGTAAAATAAGTGAATGTAAAATTGATGAGGGGCTATTCTAAGCACTTTTGTAATTTACATTCATTGTTTATTTTCTTTTAATTCCAAGATATTAAGGGAAACATGTACTGCAATATGAATGAATTTTGCTCCAACAGCACCACCTGCTGGTCAGTTTCCCACCAATCTGACCACAAGTAGTCAAGGAGGCTGCTCTGATGTTCTTCTACATAGGAAAGTTGTTAGAAAGGTTTCTAGATGGAGCAAAATTCATTCATATTAACAATACATGTATCCCTTAATATCTTGGAATTAAAAGAAAATAAATAATGAATGGAAATGACAAAAGTGCTTAGAATAGCCCAATTTTATATTCACTTATTTTAAAGGTTTACTTATCCTGTAAAAATTTGGAAAGATTCTTGAAAATCAATCTACAAGAGCTCCACTGTTAAAGGGAATAATATGGCAGCACCTGCCCAAATGTATAATTAATGGTCATGATGTTTATACACGGTTACAGCGACTCCAGTCTTTGCTTGAATGTAAAGTTCATCTTTAAAATATCTAAAAAAAACTCCTTAATCTTGTTATCCTGCTTTCCTGGTCATGGAGACTTACAGTAGTAATGCCCAGTGCTCACCAGTAGGTGGAAACACAAACACTTCTGGCTTGAGCTAATTGTCAAGGTCCCATAACAGTGCCCCCTAGAGGCTGAGCACAGAACCAGGAAGTAGAACAGATAAGCAGGGACTGAAGACAGGTGAGTACTGCAGCCAGCTTTGTATCTCTGCCCACTGAGGAGGCTCGATCAGATAAACTTCTTACTGTCTAATATTGACGAATGAAAATAAAAGAACATTAATTGTCCCCAAAACTTTTTTTCTGCCAGTGAGCTCATTGGGAGCCATTGATGACTAATTCAGTAATTTTTTTCCCATATTTCTAGTTCAGACATAGAATGTGAAGTGTTTGAAGATGTCCCAAATCATCACAGTAAAGAACCCTTGAGAATACCATCCCTTTGCATTGCCGGCCACCAGCTGACCCAAGCCAAAGGCACGGCAACAAGGAATGATGCTAGTCAGGAGTACAGCGACCAGTCAACACCATATACCAGTAAGTCGGAATGAGCCGAGTGCCCAACCTCTGGGACTGTCTGTAGTGGGCAGAATCTCCACCAGAAATCTTACAACTGTATTGGATATAGGAGGTTTTCTTTAGCCAGCATTGCCCCCTCCTGGTTATTTGATGTCATAACATTATAGAGAATACCTGCTTCTCTAATTAACAGGAGAATACATTTCTATCCATCTCTTCAACTTTTTAAAATACCTGCAGCTTCCAGATAACTTTCAACTGACAGCTGTGGCTGCCAGTTACAAGGATGTAGACTGCTGAGATCTAATTGTAAAGGGGAAGTATAACCAACCAGTTCACTCATTCAGCAGCCAGGGCAGGCAATTCCCAATCCTCTCCATCAGTTTCCTTGAATTTCTCTTTGCTATTTTATCTTATTATTTAATTGTTTTTTTCCTTGTAGCAACTGTCCATGCACAAAGTAACCAGTCAGTGGCTTCCAGCAAGCATCACAGATGGAAAAAGAAGGTTCAGTCGAGTAAGTTCTATTAACTCTCAGTTTGCAGCCGCATATTGTACATATAGAACAGAGACGTGATAGATTTGTGATAGACGTGACAGTTGCCACATTTATAGAATATTCTTGAAGGCCAGTTAGGCGGAGATTTGGGGTGAGTGCTTAATCGTGCCCTGGGTCCCCCTTGAAACCTTTAGAAGGGTTACTGTTATCCCAATGTTTCTATATATTTGGAACCTTGTTATGAGCAAAGGGGACCCAGCCTGAAGGCCTGTAGAGGGAGATTTGGGATGAGTGCTTATTTGTGCCCTGGGTACCCCTGGAACTATAGCAGGGTGACTGTTACCCCAATGTTTCTATATATCTGTATCCTTGTTATGAGCTAAGGGGGCCCAGCCTGAAGGCCAGATAGGGGGAGATTTGGGGTGATGCTTATTTGTGCCTTGGTACCCCTGGAACTACAGCAGGGTGACTGTTACCGCAATGTTTCTATATATCTGTAACCTTGTTATGAGCTAAGGGGGCCCAGCCTGAAGGCCACATAGGGGGAGATTTGGGATGATGCTTATTTGTACCCTGGGTACCCCTGATATTATAGTGGGGTGACTGTTATCCCAATGTTTCTATATATCTGTAACCTTGTTATGAGCTAAAGGGACCCAGCCTGAAGTCCACTTAGGGGGAGATTTCCAGAAAGTGCCCCATATCATGCCAGGGAGCCTGGGTACCTAGAGTTTTCTAACAAGGTTCCCCCTATGTCTGCACATGAAATGTATTCATAATGGTGTATGGATGTATTTGTGACTTTCCTAGAGTCTTGGCAACAATATGCTCTTTGCCCTAATGCTGCCCATAATAATAATTCCCTGTGAGTTTGCTGCTCAGGCTACAGGTTCATCACAAAATGCTCCTGTCTCTTGTGTCTGTGCAAATCGGGGCTGCAGTTTATGCCTCTGTTCATGGGCAGGCACAGATTTGGCTGTTAAGTTATGATATTTTACATACTAAGAATATATATGAAGATTTTAGACAAACAGTCTAATAAGTCTCAAGGAAGATAATTGGATGGTGTGCACAGACCCCTGTAACATGGGGGGGGGGGGGGTATATGAAGAAGGAATGTTGCCAGCCAGTGCACCATTTATAGCAAACTAAAATATGTCCACAAGGGGGAGCTCAGTATCTACTAGAATTCCTCCCCCAGATAATTCAGTTTTGGAGCATCTGTAAGCAGTCTCCAGCAAAAGAATCTGAAATATGTTGCATGAAATAGTTTTTCTGCACCCTGGGAAAGGTCACGTCTGAAGGAGCCACTTGTATTTTCACGAGAGTTTATCTACAGCACCCAAGCATAGTTCCTGTGGCACAGTGAATGGAAGTGGCTTCTTCAAAGTATCGTTTCTGGTTGAGTGTGTTCTATAAAGAGCCAAACATGTGATACAATTGGAACGTTGGCTGTTTTGTGACTGTGGCCCCTGCTGACACACAAAATTGTTCAATTCATCCCCAACAAGTATCGGTGCAGTACTGAGCAGACAATGGAAGGAGGCTGGGAGTTGTATCTCAACAACATGTGTTGCCACCCTACCCTCTTTATTATTGGCCTGACACTGGGCCTAGGGATTTAATACCACTTGCTGGGTAGAATATACCTCCTGGAGGCTTTAAGCATTCAGAGGAACCCCCTAGTGGAGAAAACACAGTTAAATGTCTATTTTGCTGCTGATACAATGTAACTATGGCTAAGAAACATTGTTTCATAATGATATCCTGGGAGGGCCGAAGAGGCTCAGCTCTGGCTGTTCTGTATCACTGAATAAATACGTGGTCTTTATCTGTTAGATAGACAAACTCCTGTGTTGTTTCATTACTTGTTTCATTCTCCCCCTTTCAGCTTTTCCATTGATTATTGCCAAAAAGTCAACTCATGCCTCAAGGGAAAGTTACAGCCCGGGCAGTTCTCCAGACGAAGAGGTAATTTGTTATGGGTTCCACTGTTCTGCTTGATATAATGTATCACTTGGGTCTCAGACCTTACACATTAGATGAGATGACATCAAACTAGAAATTTGGCAGTATGTACAGATTCTATTTGATCCCCATTGAAACCAGCAGTCCTGCCCTGCTTTATGGCAGCTGAGATTCTAGCTATCTGTATAATAGAGCATTCTGTCCCAGTGGCTGCACAGATCCTATCTGATCCCCATTGGAAGCAGCAGTCCTGTCCTGTTTTATGGCAGCTCAGATTCTAGCTATCTGTAGAAGAGAGAATTCTGTCCCAGTGGCTGCACAGATCCTAGCTGATACCAGTAGTAATTTACAATCCTGAGGTACCTACTGTACATACATATTTTTTTAATTCATTGCAGGTTTTTGGGAGAAATGAGCCCAATGGGAATATGAAGTCTTCAAATCCTCTGGGCAGGGAGGAGAGGAACCCAGAAGTAATTTCCTATGTTCCTCATTATAAAGAGCAGCAGGACAGGACAGCACATAATGGCATTGGGTTGCCTGGAACTGCTGAGCAGCAGGTTCCAGATCACAACTGGGAGGTTAATACCTACAGGGAATATAATCAACATGGCTCAAGGGAATCTAAAGGTGCAGAGCAAACAGGCCACAGGTACCACGGAGACCCCATGAATTTAGAGGTGACCAGTACCAAAAACCCAACACTGAAAAAGTTGGTACTTTCTAAGGAGGAGAAATCCGATCTTCTGGAGTGGAGCTGCTCAGAACCCAGAGCTCCTGTGGGGAGCAGAACAGAACGAACATCTTCACAGACCAATTGCAATCCAAGTGGAGAAACCGAGAACAAAAAATCCACTTTCGCTATTTTGTCTAATGCAATCAAAAGATCATTCACAAAATCAATCAGCTCTGCCCCAGAATCACCCAAGAAATCACCCCAAAAAGTCAGGCCCGAGTCACAGGGCAATTATTTTGACTTCCCCAGCTCAATTTTTAGAAGAGGTTGCAGCAATTTTGAATATGGCACCAATGGCACAGAGATGGATTGCTTGTCCTCCACAATGCATAGCAACACAATTAATTGTCAAGATGAAGGAAGAGTATGGGAGAGTAGGCATTCCCAAAAAATCCACCATGACCCCTCAAGTGTTAGACTTGATGACATACCCAGAATGTTGGCCAACGTCAGTATTAAAGAGAACCAGAATGATGGCACAAGTCGCATTGCATCTTATAGAAGCAGGAAAAACTCTCTGTTTTCATCACTGCGGCTAAAGAGCAAGGCCTCAGAGGACTCCCTGCATGCCTCGTCCAATGAGACATGGAGTGTTTTTGGGAGCTTTAGAAGGAAACTGAGTGATAAAGAACCCAGAGTTGCTTCGAATCTTCCTTCTTCTGCACGGTCAGGTGAGAATTCAGAGCTGTTAAAGCTGTGCATGGGCCCTGGAATCCAAGAACCCCTGTCTGATCCTTCCAGTGGGTTGTCTTCTCTATATAACATAAATAGGTACTTAACCAATTACAATCCTTTAGAATAACCCCTAGGCTATTTGCTCACTGCCTGTACCTAGATTACTTGGCAACATGCTCGTATAGTCAGGGTTTAGGTTTTGGAGAGCTACTTTAACATTTCCAGATGCCGGTCCAGTTGGTTGGTAATAAATGGGCCAACCAACTGGACTGTATATGGGACCAGAAAAATGGCATCCCTAAAAGATTTCTGGTTAGAGATGGGTCAGATATTGGGAAAATCCTGTTGAGTAACACCCACTATTGCCCATGCATAGACCACTTATGTGATCTGATTATTGACTTCTGATCAGAGTTGCTTCGAATGTTCCTTCTTCTGCACGGTCAGGTGAGAATTCAGAGCAGCTGTGCATGGGCCCTGGAATCCAAGAACCCCGGTCTGATCCTTCCAGTGGGTTGTCTTCTCTATATAATATAAATAGGAGCCTTACCAATTACAATCCTTTAGAATAACCCCTATCCTATTTGCTCACTGCCTGTACCTAGATTACTTGGCAACATGCTCATATAGTCAGGGTTTAGGTTTTGGAGAGCTACTTTAACATTTCCAGATGCCAGTCCAGTTGGTTGGTCATAAATGGGCCAACCAACTGGACTGTATATGGGACCAGAACAATGGCATCCCTAAAAGATTTCTGGTTAGAGCTGGGTCAGATATTGGGAAAATCCTGTTGAGTAACACCCACTATTGCCCATGCATAGACCACTTATGTGATCTGATTATTGACTTCTGATCAAACAATTCTTATTTGGCTCATTGCCTCTGGATTGTCCTAATGCCTGCCTTAAGCTGGCCATACATATGAAATCTGCTAGTTTGGCTGGTCTCCAAATGAACAGATCTTTGCTTGATGTAGCCATGTTGTGCTGGAGCTGATTGTTTGGCCCAAGATGAATAGTAGGCCTAAGCAGGCCACTGCATCAACTGGCCCATGCAGTCCTCGTCCAACAGTATATTTATATTATTAGACATTGATTAGATTGTTAGATCCCAGTATAGGCCTACATCTTATCAATGGTTTAAGGATTCCAGAAGCCAAGGCTGCCATCAGATGGGGACTCTAGGCAGGGGCCATCAGTGGCACTGGGGTTCCTAAGAGACTTGAAGGTCAGATATGAGTGCCGTGAAGAAATTAAGGCTTTAAGGATGTGGGATACTGGCAGAGTATGTAATGGTGCACAGCTGGGGTGGGATGGAAGAATGACTATATGTGAAATTCAGTTGACCTTTTCTAAAAAAAAACTTGAACACAGAACACTCTGGTCCCGGCTTATAGAGGGAAGCATGGAGTGAGTCTGTGACTCAAACAGTGGGTGGAACTAGATCAAAAACAGCAACACTCTTTCAGGGGAAGGACAGGGAGTCTGTGAGTGAAGCAGTGGGTGGGACTAGAAAACTCTGATGGCAGCTTACAGGGGAAGGGTCAATGAGTCTGTAACCCAAGCAGTGGGTGGAACTAGAACACTCTGATAGCAGCCTACATGGGAGGGGAAGGGATTATGTAACCCAGGCAGTGGGTGGGACTGAAACACACTGATGGCAGCTTACAGAGGGAAAGGCTAGGAGTCTGTCTTGAGTCTGTGACTCAAGTACAGGGTGGGACTAGAACAAAAACTACTGGCTCTAGACCAAGTCAGCAGACTATTGGTCCATGTATGGTTGTAAGCCTACAGGCAGGTATCTATGGAGTAAGTTTAAAAATCCAGTTGAATGTGGACCTCTTCAACCCCTTGATGCTGCCCTCCCCCAACAAACCTAACATGATCTGAACATCAGCCCAGGGACCTTAGGAAATGATTTAGTTATATGTAGGCAGCTTCACAGGTATTTTGGAGAAAGGGTTTAAATCTTCTTTTCTCTGGTAAAAAGAAAGGCAAAGCTAATCCTCAGATCATCATATTGTTATGGGAGAGCTTATGTAAATGTAATGCACAATATATCACTGCTCCGGCCTCGACTGTTATACGCGAGAAGCAATCTAATTGTTACGTTAAGTGCTTTAAGAACAAAACGCAGGGACCTTGCTGCACGGACCTTGTCACTTCTATCAATTATTCGCATGCAGAAGTAAAAAGGTCCATGCAGGTCGGCACAGTTGTTCCCACGGTAAAAGAGATAAAGCGACTGTAACTAAATGCTGGTAAATAAATGAAAAGGATTGTTGCAGTCATGCGGGGAGTTTGTTAAGAGTTTCTCTTTGTAAAAACAAGGTTTCAGAAGTTTTTTTTTGTTTTTCCATCTCCCAAGCAATTTATTTAATTGCAGTCACTTCCTTTCCATCAAAACTAATAATGTAATAATGGTAACCTGGAATGTCCTGACTATGTGGTTAATGTAGCGAAAGCTGCCTGCAATGAAACAAATAGGTGATCAGTAAAAGCCACCTTCTGATTGGCTGCAGTTATTTACTAGACTTTGTTGAAACCTTATTTTTTATAACATTACCACCCTCTTTTAGTTTTAGTACAAGATGGACACAATAGGACAAGATGTGGACAGTAGGACAAGATGTAGATAGTAGGGTAAGGTGATGACAGTAGGGCAAAATTATGACAGCATAACAAGATGGTGACAGTAGGACAAGGTGTGGACAGTACTACAAAATGTGGACAGTAGGGCAAGGTGATGACAGTAGTACAATATGGAAACAGTAGGTTAGGATAGAGACAGTAGGGCAGGATGGAGATAGTAGGACAAGATAGAGACAGTAGGACAAGATGATGACAGTAGAGCAAAATGGAGACAGTAGGGTAAGACGGAGACTGTAGGACAAGATGATGACAGTAGGGCAAGATTGGAACAGTAGAGAATGATGATAACAGTAGGACAAGATGGAGACAGCAGGGTAAGATGTAGATAGTAGGGCAAGATGATAGAGAGGCAATATGGTAACAGGGGGCAAAGATAAATAAAGGTAGGACTAAATGGTGAGAGTAGGTCAACATGGAGACACTAGGGAAAGATGAAGATGGCATGACAAGGTGGAGACAGTAGGGTTCAATAATGAGAAGAAGAACTAAATAGTGAGAGTAGGACAAGATAGAGTAAGTAGACCAAAATTGAGACACAAGAGAAAGTTGAAGAAAGCAAGCCAAGATGGTGACAGAAAGAAAAGTTGGAGATAGATGGGTAAGATGAAGGCCATTCAGTATGACAGTATGCCAAAGAAAAGTAGGACTAGATGGTGAGAGTAGGACAAGATAGAGTGCAGAGGCCAAGATGAAGACAGTACGACAAGATGGAGAGATGGTCACACAAGGACAAGATGGAGACAGTAGGGAAGGAAGAAGATAGTAGAAGAAGATTGAGATTGAGAAGGTGGAGACCGCAGGGAAAGATAAACAAAGTAAGAAATTATGGATATTGGAGACAGCAGGCAAGAAAGTGACTATAGAAATTTAGGGTCACAGTAGAGCAAAATGATTTGCCCCAGGCAGTAACCCATGGCAACCAATCAAATTGTTGCATTCATTGTTCTACCTGCAGCTGGCTGAAGAAAAAGTCAATCACTAAATGGTTGCTATGGCTTACTGCCCACGGGCAAATGAGTCCAGGCAAGGTCGGACTGGTCCAGACCCTCTCCCTACAGCTGTTACCTGTGCTTCTTTCTGACCTCCCCGCTGATCACAATTAGAAGTAACGCGCAAGAAGGGAAGCACTGGTAAAGAGGGTTTTAAGGAGGACAGAGGGGGATTTGCTGGGGCAGGGGACCCATAGGGATTTGCCGCTGGGTCAGGGGGGGACCTGATGTGGCAGCCCCAGTGGGCCCAGACCCCCCCAGTCCAACACTGAGCCCTAGTAGGACAAAACAATGGCCATACCTCTTTATATCAGTGATGGCCAAAAACCTGTTGCCCTTTAGTTGTTGTTCCAGTACAACACCCAGCCCCCAATGACAGCTGAATCCTAGTCCCACCACTTCTCTCTAGTGAGTTGAACATCACAAGCATGAAAAATAGGGATGCCAATTACGCCTGTGATGGGGTATTTTTTAGCCCCTATGTGGACTGTCTATTCGAGACTACAGGAGGTTCTGTTTGGCATGACAACTGTTTCATATTAAACCAAATGTTGCCTCCAACCTTGGAATTTAGAAATAAGCACCTGATTTGAGGCAACTGAGAACAACATCCAAGGGGTTGGGGAGCAACATGTTCCTCAAAATCCACTGGTTGGGGATCACTGCTCTGGAGGAGACATGTAGCATCATCTCATAACCAGCATTCCCTGCTTCCCCCTGTGCAACGGCGTGATATTCCCGTAATGTGACATTTGTTTGGACTGTGTGAGTGAAATATTTATGTAGCGCCGGTTGCGATAAAAACCTTGTTCCCCGGAATACTTCTAGATACATTGAGTGCGTGTGTTTGTACAATATCATCAGACAGCCCGACGCCACTCGTCTCACACTGAGCAGATGTCATGTAGTAAAAGCCGCCAGATGGTACAGAGAACACGAGGGTAATTTGTTTAAGAGTTGGCACGGGGGGCATTCCCTCTCCTTCCTTTAAACATTCAATTATGTCGGAGCGGCTAAGCCTTGCACAATTATTTATGAAACATGACGAACTTAAGACATGTATTTTTAATTAGAGACTTTGCCTTTATAAACTGTCAGGCTGCCTAATTGGTGTTTATGGACTCAGCCGTCCCGGCGTGATATCTACAGGAAAAATAAAATAGGGAGACGGAGGGGGGGCTGGGGGCGTAGCCTGGAGGCTTGGACTCAATCCAAAATTGGGCCTGTCTCAGACGTGTAGTTAATGGCAAGCCGGGCAGGTGCACTGATGGACAGGTTGTCTCTAATGAGAGCGCTTATGGCTTTCTGATTTGATATCATAGGTTTGGCGCTGAAGGAGGCAACAGAGAATTCCAGCTCATCGGAGGATGAACTAACATCCAACAACTCCTACTCCCGAAAGGTAAATATGAATTATATTTACGTCTGGGTTTTGCACTTTGCCAGCCATTAGTATTGTATATGAGCTCTATAGTCTGTTGCACTGGCACGGGGGAATGTATTTCCTGGGGCTCACACCTGCCTACACTTCCTTTCTGGGACTGATTACAGTATGTAGTGACTGTACCCCTTTAAAACTACCTGTAAAACACAGGGGGTCTAGGTACAGGGTATTTCAGGTACACAGAGGCCAAATCAGCCCATGAGAGGCCCTACCAGCCCACTAAATACTGACTTTCTATGGCACCTTATAGCAGCCCCTCTGGCATTTGCCAGAACCCACAGATTGCCAGTCCGGGCCTGGGGCTGTATTTAGGATCAGTATCACCCCCAACATACTGAAGTGACGTTACACACATGGGTGCATGTGACGTCACTTCCATTAAACGTCATTCCGAGTTTTCAGCAAAATGAGCCCTGTATCCCTCATCCCCTCCCCAGGTCTGCCACTGGTTAATGACCCCTATTTCCTAACATTTAAATATAGTAAACATCAGGGCATTAACTAGGGACCCCCAGGCCCTTTACCATGTCTGGGACCCTCCAGGCATTGCACGTGCCCCTCCTGCCATTCATGGACACCCCTGGGTCCTGCGCTCATCACTGATCCATTTAAAGTGGATGGAGGGACTGGAACAAGGAATAACTGCAGGACCAGTGCAGTAGTGGGTTGAATGGGACTGAGCAAACATTTACTGGGCCCCAGTCACTGAGCGTCCCGTTGCATTTTATAGGAACACAGAATCTAAAGCACAGGGCAGAAGTCCAGGTGTTTTCTCGCCCTGTTGATCCGTAACCAGTGGATTTCCACAAATAAGTTCCCATTGATGTCAGTTTGATTAATTCAGCTATTAAATAGACTATAAAATAATTCTGCCCCCCATATACACACATATACAGATTGTGAAGCTAAATGCCTCAGTGCTGGGGGGCCTACAAGGAAAGCACTTCCCAATCACTTTAAGTGTAACCTTGACATGTCTTAGAAGCCATCAGGAAAGCATTTAACATAATGTAACGTTTATGCGAGAAGACTATAGACTTGTCAGCATAAAAACAGAGCTTGTATAAAGATGGTAAAAGGGGGGGGCAACAATGTGCGAGGCAAACGCGGTTAATGCAGCACTGAAAGTTATGGCAACCAAGCACCGGGAGAAAAGAAAGGAGCACTGGCAACTCTTTATACAAAATAGCCCCATTGTTGTTTTAAAAGCACTTACTGTAGTTTTCCCCATCTTCAAGGATGGCTTGATAAATAACATTGTGCAAGATGTACAGAACCATCAACACATTCTTCTTTTCATCCATTGTGACGTCAGCTGCCTTTAATAATCCCTGTAATAAAGGGGTGATGCTTTCTTCTGCAGCGATGGAAAGTTTCGATGATTTTTTTAACCCCGAACACTTTGTGTATTGTGGCTTTGTGATGAAAGTGCATGCTGCTTCCCAGTTCCCTCAAGGCCCTTCGCAAATGCATCTTTCTTGGGTCTTCCCATTAGCAGCAAAGTAGGAAACAGGTGGAGTGTGTCTGTAGTAGGGCCTGGGAAATGGGGACGGAACAGGGAAAGTGGGGTTGTTGGCTTCTGTCCTCATTTGCTACACATATTCCTTGACAGTGCCAATTTAATAACCCACAACTCACAGCAGGATAAATATAGCACTAATTCCATGTTTAATACCCCGTGAGACACAGCAGCATAAATACAGTGCCAATTCCATGTATAATACCCAATAAATACAAGGCCAGTTCTATGTATACTATCCATAACCTACAGCAGGATAAATACAGAACCAGTTCCATGTATAATATCCATAAACAACAGCAGGATAAATACAGGGCCAATTCCATGAATAATACCCCATAAATACAAGGCCAGTTCTATGTATATTATCCATAACCTACAGCAGGATAAATACAGGGCCAATTCTATGTATAATATCCCAGAACACACAGCAGGATAAATACAGAACCAGTTCCATGTATAATATCCATAAACAACAGCAGGATAAATACAGGGCCAATTCCATGTATAATACCCCAGAACCCACATCAGGATAAATATTCTTACCTGTCCTGGAACGCAAATGGCTTTTTGTGTAACATCTGGAGCTCTTAAGCAACGCCATCTATAGGCTACCAGCGCAATAGCACACGTGCACTGTCATTTAACAGGTAGTATCTCCCTCATGCCCATTGTCTCTAATTTTGTGGTTAGAATTAAATTTATTATGCTATTATTATAGACAAGAGTCTTCTTCAAGCATCACATGACCTATGAGGGACATAAATTTGTTTTAGGCACATTTCTTTTAAATGAAGAGAAGACAAAAGATGCTATATCTATGCTAAATACAGTGAAAATGGCTGCAATAGCATTCTGCCTTCTACTTTTCCACCAGGCCTCACGGGAGTTAAGGCACAGGAGGAAAATGGAACGAGAAGCCAAGAAGAAAGCAAAGCAAGAAGAGTTGAAAAGACTTCACAAAGCTCAGGTGAGGGGACATCCACTGGTATGTATCATAAGGGATAATGTACCCCCTACTGTAAATGAAAAGGATTAGTGATGTGCGGGTCGAGTTTTACCTGAACCGCAACTGACCCTAATCCGCCCTCCTTGAGCCTGCGCCCGCCCACGACTTTGGGGGTTCCTTTTATAGACCTGCGCCGATGATGTCACAAAAAGGGGTGGGGCGATAAGGCACATGTCTATAAAAAAAGGAAGCCGGCAGACAGACAGTGCAAGGTGGTGGACGAGGAGAGCAGGAAAAAGGGCTCAGCCTCAACCCGCCTGCCACCCGCAACTGGAGGTGCGAGGTCGGCCCGAACCTACCCGACCCGCACATCACTAATAAGGATATTAGAGGTTACTGAGGGGTTCTGTGACCATATAAAGGCACAAGGTTGCTGATATCATTCAAGTGGGGCATTTTAACAATTGCAGACAGTGTAACATCACTGATGTATCAGAAATAAACAGCGTTATTGTGTTAGGGAGATCCAGTAATTTTATTTTTCCTTTAGACGATACAGCGGCAGCTTCAGGAAACGGAAGAAAAACTGCGGGCGCTGGAGATTCAGGGAGTTAAGTTGGAGAAGGCTCTGCGCGGGGAATCAGGTATGGTGTCTTTATACGGCTCTGAGAGAAGAACCAAACTGCGTCTGTCCGGGTGTTATTCAACAGAATGCCCAGGCCTATATCTCAGCATGCTGGGAGCTTTATCAAAGACAATACACTGTTATTTCTGGAAGAAAGCCATTAATGTCTTATAGACAGGAGAGGCCTTTATCACCTGTGCTAGACTCAAACAAAGTAGTTAAACAATTTTAAGTGAACACCCTAAATATTATTATTTCTGCTGTTATATATAAGTGTATAATGTAATAGTGCCCACTAGCACTAGGAAATAGAGAAAACATTTTATATATGACACCAGTCGCTATTTATTTAGCCAAAATGAAAGCCCGTCCAACACCTTCTTCTATTGTCTGTCCTTATATATTAGGTACCTAGCTAATGCTACCAATCCCTATTTCTGTAGGAAAATGAGAGCAGAGCAGGCAGTAACCCTTCCAACACTTTCCTCTTGCTTCTGTCCCTATAGTATATATTAGGTACCTATCTAGTACTACCAATCCCTATTTCTGTAGGGAAATGAGAGCAGGGCAGGCAGTAACCCTTCCAACACTGTGTCTCAGTCCCTTACACCAATAATCATGGTAATACTTATGTTATCCCTGTCTGACCATAGAAGCACCTTAACCTGTACAGGGGTACTTAAGGGGTCTACATATATAGTTGTCGAGAAGTTAGGGGTCTAGACATTGCACAATGCACTGTGTCCCTTCCTTCTCTAATTGAATTAGCAGCACATTGGAGATTTAGCTGACCTGCCTTCAGAAACTATTATCTCTTCTAATCTTTGCACCTCATCCACCAAACCCTGTTACATTGCTCAATAAAAGGCATCAGCAGCTGAAATTTGCTGTAATATTAATGAGGGATACATGGAGGATGATATTTAGGCAGAAGGCCAGCTATTTATTGGATCAATGAGATGGTTTTAATGGTCTAATTTGTCTGTTCCGCACTGGAGTTTAATCCATCTGCATTTTCTTGTTTAAATCATAAATCAGTAAATTAAGGCTATTCCTTTCACTTCACTGTGTAATTATGAGCAAATGGGAATATTGAATGTGTGATTTTCATTGGAAAGTTCTGACCCACCCCCACCCCTGCACATAAATTGCCATTTTATATATTATTGAAAGATTATCATGATTCCCCTTAAAATACCCCAGGCTGAAAATACTTCACTCATGGCGAGTATAATAATTAAGAACAATCATTTACTAATTGAGTAAAGATTATTGGTTACTTGTGCGGCTGCTGTAATGGCTTTATGTGTTATTATGCAATCTGTATGGAGAATGGCCCCTGTCAGAATAAACTGCGGTTGTAACTCTTTTAGCAACAATGGATATACATATATATATATATTCATTCATACATATTGACATAATATACAGTGTTCACAAGTTATAGCACCAATTAATAAAAGTATTTCGATTGAAAATATGGTGCTTAAGTTACCCCGTAGTGAGGGGAAGTGACAGTTGGGTGCTGAGGGAAGTGACAGTAGGACAATCTGGTGACAGTAGGGCAAGATGGCGACAGTAGGGCAATTTGGAGACAACAGGGCAAGATGGAAACAATAGGGCAAGGAGGAGACAGTAGGGCAAGATTGAGGCAGTACGGCAAGGTGAAAACAGTAGGGCAAGATAAAAAAAGATGGAGAAAGTATGACAAGATAGTGACAGTAGGACAAGTGGAAACAGTAGGGCAAGATGGAAATTGTAGAGCAAGATGGAGACAGTAGTTCAAGATTTAGACAGTAGGACAAGATGGAGACAGTAAGGCAAGATGGAGAATAAAGGAACCAATGGATACAACAGAGCAAGATAGGGACAAGAGAAAGACACTTTGAAAATAAAAAAAACAGTAGAAAAAATGGAGGCAGTAGTGCAAGTTGGAGACTGTGAGGCAGGATAGAGAGAATTTGAAGAAGAGACAGTAGGAAACAATAGAGGCAGTAGGACAAGATGGAAACTGCAGAACAAGATGGATAATTTAGGACCCAATGCACAATGTAGGAGAAGGTGTAGACAGTAGGACAATATGGAGGTATCAGGAACCAATGGAAACAGTGAGGCAAAAAGGAGACAGTAGGGCAAGATGGAGACAGTAGGACAAGATGGAGACAGTAGGACAAGATGGAGACAGTAGGACAAGATGGAGATAGTAGGGCAAGATGGAGACAGTAAGGGATCACATTCACAATTTTGTCCTAGTGAATGGCAATATGAACAGCGATCAGCATGGCTTTATGAAGGATAGGTCATGTCAGACAAATTTGATTGCTTTTTATGATGAGGTAAGTAAGATGCTGGACAGTGGGGGGGGCAGTAAATGTGCCGAAATATCCAATGCACACTAACAGCCAACCATAGTCACTGGATCCATAGAACAAGGGTGTATAAAACTTCAAATTTATTCAAGACGTTCAAGTAAAAACAAGATATGAACACATGGATGTTGCAGGCAGGGGGATCATGGCTTGACGCATTTCGTGACTCAAACTGGTCACTTCCTATTTGGAAGTAAATGTGATCTATTTGGATTTTGCAAAAGCGTTTGATACCATGCCCCACAAACGACTGCTTTCTAAACTAAGGTCTGTTGGTCTTAATGAAGTTGTTTGCACATGGATAGGAAACTGGCTACAGGATCGAGTACAGAGGGGGTTGTTAATGGAACATTAACATTCTACATGGAGTAAGGTTTTAAGTGGGGTCCCTCAGGGCTTGGTATTGGGTCCACTTTTATTTAACTTGTTCATTAATGACTTAGGGGAGGGTGTTGTAAGTAATGTATCAGTGTTTGCAGATGACACAAAACTATCCAGCCCAATTAATTCCATCCAGGATGTGGCATCCTTGCAACAGGATCTTGACAAACTGGCAATCTGGGCAGCTAAGTGGCAAATGAGATTCAATGTTCAAAAATGTAAAGTCATGCACCTGGGATGTAAAAATATCCAAGCCACTTATACCCTTAATGGGACTGCACTAGGCAAATCCTTTATGGAAAAGGACATTGGAGTCCTTGTAGATAATAAACTTGGCTGTAGAAAGCAATGCCAGTCAGCAGCATCAAGGGCAAATAAGGTCTTGAGCTGTATTAAAAGGGGCATAGATTCACGGGAGGAGGGGGTCATTCTTCCACTTTATAGACCACTGGTGAGGCCCCATCTTGAATATGCTGTACAGTTTTGGTCTCCAGTACTCAAACAGGACATTATGGTACTAGAGAGGGTACAGAGAAGGGCAACTTAAAGGAAAACTATACCCCCCCCCAACAATGTAGGTCTCTATAAAAAGATATTGCATAAAACAGCTCATTTGTAAAATCCTGCTTCATGTAAATAAACAATTTTCATAATAATATACTTTTCTAGTAGTATGTGCCATTGGGTAATCATAAATCGAAAATTGCCATTTTAAAAAATAAGGGCCGCCCCCTGGGATCGTAGGATTCACTGTACTCACAAACATACCAACAAACCATACATGTTAGGTCACATGAGCCAATTAGCAGACAGAGTTGTGTCTTTTGCTTCCTCACTTCTTCCTGTTACAGTTAGAGTTGAAGTATTTCTGGTCAGGTGATCTCTGAGACAGCACACAGACCATCAAGGGCAATATTTACTTAAATATATATTCCAGTTTGGTAAGATTCTTTAATATGCCACTTAATATGATATGAACTATCTGTTGCTTAAGTGTTCATTTTGTGGGTATAGTTTTCCTTTAAGGCCCCCATGCTGATAAAAGCTGCCGACAGACCGAGACGGCAGCTTATTGGTCTGTGTGTGGGGCCATCCAACGGGCTTTCCCGATTGATATCTGTGCGTGTATGCAGACCAGCGATCCGCCCGCCCGTATCAGATGCATTGTGATCCGGTCCTCCTTGGGCCCTAGGGAAGGCAGGAACAGGTTGATGAGGGCGAAGAGTCAGACTGGATAAGGTGCAGAGCAGAACAGGACGGAGAGGGCGAAGATCAGGACTGGACTAGGCAGGATGAAGAGGGTGAAGACTCAGGACAGGAACAGACTGAATGGGACAGGACGGTGCGGGCGTAGATCAGATCAGATAGAGTGCAGAAGGAGACTAGAGCAGATAGCAGGAAAGGACTGGAGAGCCGGATAGCAAGAGAGGACTGGAAAAGGCAGGGCAAGATGCAGAGCGAGATGAGTGGGTACAAGGCAGGGTCAGAAAGCAAGAATCAGGAACAGGCGAGGCAAGGTAAGTACAAGGTCAAGTCAGGGAAAGGTACAGGGTAGAACAGGAAGCAGAAATCAGGAACAGGCAGGGGTCAGGTCAAGGCTGAAATAGGTTAAGGCAAGGTGAAAGGTAGAACTGGAGCAGAACTGGGAGGGAAAGACCAGACAGGAACAGAACAAGGAAGGATAAGGAGGAAAGGTTCAAGGTAGGACAGAACAAGGCAAGAAGGCAAAAGCTGGAACCATTAGCTCCCCTTAATTACAAATACTTGGGTTGCTACGGTCCTTTGTTTCGTTCCTGCCCACGCACCACAAAGGGTTAAGACTCTTTTCTTTATATCATTATGCATAAAAGGTCTGGCGGCTGGGCTCATTGTCCGATCCTTATTAGATCAGGCTTTGCCGCTATCTCAAGTGATACATTTCCAATTGGCGAGTAGGTAATGCTGGGATAATTAGGAAATGATCAGCTAAGAAATGAGCCTGTGAATAGGCAAATAGGAGGCGCGGGCTCATGACACAACTCTTCTATGACATTTATGCGATTCTGCCGGGATAATTATAGGAGTGAGGAATGAATAGGCCTTTTGTCGCCTTTTGTCGTTGTCGTTATTCATTAAGCAGGGAGCCGAATGAGTGTATGTGGGTGAAACAGAGTGCAGTGAAGTATCAGGGGCACAATGAGGCCGCACAATAGTCCCTATACACTGGCGCTGTATCTTGGAATCATCCCCAAAATGCCATTTATATAGAGTATGGTTTCCAGAGAGCGGGGTCACCGGGGCATCGCTGCGCAGCTCACAAGAAACCGATAACATCCATCTCCGTCTTTTTTATAATGTGGCTGCGCATTCAGTGTTATTTCTCTAGCAGAGTGAAAATACAGTGACTTTATTCCTGCTGTGCTTTCCCCTAGCTTCTATAACCCTGTTACTGACTCCGCTATCAGTTTCTGTAATGTACCCCCGACTGTAAATGATAAGGATATTAGAAGTCACTGAGGGGTTCTGTGACCATATAATGGCACAAGGCTGCAGGATGAGTAATACAGGGAACTCAGATTATAAGGGATAATGTACCTCCTACTGTAAATGATAAGGATATTAAAAGTCACTGAGTGGGTCTGTTACCATATAAAGGCACAAGGCTACAGGCTGAGTTATACAGGGAACTCTGAGTATCACTCATGTTTTATAAGGGATAATGTTCCCCCTACTGTAAATGATAAGGATATTAGACATCACTGAGGGGTTCTGTGACCATAAAAAGGCACAATGCTGCAGTCTTCCAATATCCTTATATTTTTATTGAGTACATCACCATAATATGTACTTAATGTACTTGTTACATTAGTGTTTTTACCCTCAAGGGGCCTGTCTGATGCTGAGGGACCCAGCCGTAAAACTCCCCCAGGTGGGGTAGAAATAAGATCAGTTATTCCTATGCTGGAACTGGAAACAATCTGAATGCTGAACATTTGTATAATGCGGTGCCGACCAGAACTCGTCGCTTCATACATTACAGGCATTTATTTCTTCCTACAGATTCGGGTGCACACAGTGAGTCACAGCTTCTACATGAATGGTTCCAAATCGCAGTGGAAAAGAATAAATTAAATCGTTATGAGGCTGAGCTCCTCTTCACGTAAGTTGAAATGCGGTGTATATATATATATATATATATATATATTTTAGCAGTAGGGATCAGACTGGGGAGGGGATGAATGTGGGAAATAAATGTAGGAAATTATTAATTGCCCAGATATGCAGCCGTCTGGCTTCCTGCATGCAGATCCCTTGATTGGCTTAAATTGATGTTTCCACCTGCATCTCATATTGCCATTAGCATAGCAGGACCCCAAAGGTTCACTCCGTTGGCAGCTAATGCTTTGTTGCCTTTAACTCAGGCCTGTAATCTGTTTTGACGCATGTTTTCTGGTAGGGAGAAATATATAAATATTCCACAGGAGCGCTGTCATTTAACTTCCCAGGCCAGAGAAAGACTTGTTCCAAGCTCATACGCAGTGGGTGTAATGAGAATTTGTTATCGGGCCTGCTATCAGGAAAATGGAAATTGACAGCAGGGGGATCAGTTTTAACTTTTCTATTTCCGGCATCAGCTCTGAACATGGGTAGTTTATGGGCAATCTCATACAGAGATTTGTAGACAGGAGTCGCCTAAATAATTGCAATTGGCCATTATACTTAGGGTTGTTGATTGATGTGTTTCACGTTGATGGTTTGGGCGGTCATCTTTAACTACTGGGATATGATCACTTTGGAGAAACATATCATTGATTGACCTAGATCGGACTCTAGACAAGCATTTGGTTATTCCCAGATTTGCTAATTGTAATTGCAATGTTAATAGGGCAGTTGTATATATTTAGTCAACCAGGGCCAATGGTACACCAGGAAAACAACAGGTAGACCCTGATGACCCAGGTCTGCTCCTGGGAAATGTAGATGTCCCTCTGCCACCCCACCAGTGCAAGCAAGGTGTGCAAGCAGGTGGGTGGGCAAGGAAACAGGTTGGCGTCGGTTTGAATTCTGTAAATGACTAGAGTGGGGGGCCTGAGATTTCAACTCTGGTGTGCCCTGGGCTGTGGTCAACCAATGTTTGTCTAATGTGTATAATATTAGCTGTTTCAATCAGTGGCGTAACTACCGGGGGAGCAGGGGGTGCAATTGGGCCAGGGCCCGCACCCCCGCAGGGCCCTCCGGCAGTCACACGCCCACTGCAGCGGCTGCATCGCCGCACGGGCGAGGGTGGGGGGCGGGGCCCGGCCCGCCCCCGGCCCGCCCCCACCTAGTTCCGTCTCTGGTTTCAATCAATGGAATTGGAGAACCCCAAACCAGACATTTTAGATCAGAACAAGTGTCACCTCCTTCCTGAATATTAGGAGAAATCAATCAATGAACATTATATATAGAGAACATAGAGCTTTCTACATGTAAGTGTTATGAGAGTTGGCCCTCAAGGTCAGGCTCTCTGGTGGGCTCTTGGAGGCCCATTCCAACAGTGATGATGGGCACAATATGCAGAACAGCAGAGAAGAGCAGCAGAACAGTGTGGAGAGAAGAGGAACGTATGACGAGGCGGAAGGGTGAGAGTGCGGGACATTATGAAAATATGGGAGAAAGTGAAGCACAAGGAAGGGGAGAAGTGGTGGAGAAAGAAGTTCAAAAGCTTCAAAATGCCAGTTTTTGGCAAATAGAAATCTAGGGGGGATGTGATGCTGGAATAAAGTTTGGTTATGGTGGGACCATGCTGATCCGACTATTGGAAAAAATGAGTGTTGCACTATATCGTTGCAAACTTTTTGCAACAAGGGCCAGATTTGGTTAGGTGAAAATGTGTGTGGGCCGACCATTCAGCCCGACATTCTTTGAACCATTAACATTAAATTACAGGAATCAAGTAATCATAGCAGTAATATTTGGGCACATTAGTGAAATGATCTGACACTTGGTCTATACTGCTATCTGTGTGCTGAAGGTGTTAGAAATTTTTCCCTTAAACTTATATTTGTTAGTAATTTAATGTGTCTTTATATTTAAATATAAACTAACAGGGCCAGAGAACTGGAGCTTGAAGATCAACAAGGAAGACTGGAGCAGATACTCAGAGAGAAGATGCTGACTGACCGTAAGTGACCACAAGGAAAACTTATTGTTATAGCTTCTCAAACAGACCAACACCACACAAGATCCCGTTTCCTTTTCATTGGCATATCTGTAAACTCCGCAATACATATGTAGCACATGTCTCGGGATGTCTCCTACCAGCATGAAGACTAAAAACTAAAAGACCCTTCACCTCCCTCATACTTTATTCTTTCTACACAAAAATAGCATGGATTGTAAGCACCTGAAAAATTAGTCTATCTTTATTTCAATCTAGCTGCACTGAAAGACGAAGCAGATAATGAGGAAGAGCAGGAGCTCTTTGCAGAGATGATGAAGATTATTGAGCAGAGGGACCAGCTGGTGACTTCTATAGAAGAACAAAGGGTCCAGGAGCGTTCGGTGGAATGGAACTTGCAAGGGCTTCAACTTTCTAAAGACCGTGAGCTAAAAATGAGCCTTATTCACAAGAAAAGATTGCCTACTTATAAGGAGTTATTTCCTGAAAACTAAAATGAGGGATTCGGGGGGGTCTGCAATCTTTGACTTGAAAAGTCTTCATAATGATAGAAGCTTGGGAGTCTGGGTAGAATTGGGCCAAGTTCCCCTGCCTTCTTTTGTCTATATCTACCAATGTGAATCCAGGAGACACCCTTGCGTTTGAGGTAAGATCTGGTCAAGGCCAACCGTTTGCCTTATTGGACTTCATTGGAACAAGAGTCAAGCACAATCAGGCCCGGATCTGTGGAAACGCCAATCCCCATTGCTCCTGTCCCACTGGAGGGGACAGGGAAGACCAATGGTAGTGGGCCTAGGGGCATCCCCTATGTAAATCCGGCCCTGAGCACAATGCAATTGTGTGTCTCTTAGTACTGCAGCATCGTTATTAGGCATACACCACGATGTACTTGAATGGATCCCTAATTAATGAAGAGGGGGATGGCCTCCACACAATCCACTGGTTGGAAATCAACCGCAACTAAGAGACAATGTAAAAGTCTTCTGGGAATTGTAGTTCATTAGCGACTGAACTTGGAAAGTTGAGAAGCTGGAAAACTAATCTTTACAAATTTATGAATGTAATTGTTTCATGCTGAACCTTAACTTAGTACCCCACCCCATAACATTAATATCAGTTTCAGTGATATATACAGTAAATTATGTATTATTCAGCTCTATTTAAGCTCAGTGGATAAGCTGCTGCACGTTTTGTTGTGCCTACTATGTTTGACATCAGTGTTAAGGCTGAGCTTCACTTAAGCCATTTCCAAGTTTGTATCATGTGACTATTTCTGATTTATTGTGTAATAATTGCACTGTGATTGCAAGCTTCGGGGAACAGTATTCGGCACCTGTGGCAGTTGAATGGGTGGAATTCAATGATAAAAAAAATAACAGATACATTTACATTTCTATCACTCCAGAAAATTGCATTGTATGAAGACCCAAACAGGAACCTTGGTGCACTGTATATTCCTGCATTGGCACTCCATGCTATTAAACTGGGCTGCTGTTTCTTAAGGTGAGGAACAATTGCCACAAAGACCTGCTCTCTGTGGCAATTTATGAGGAGTAAGAACTGAAGTGAAAGAGTAACTGAAGTTTATCACGGCACAAGTCACATGACTGAGGGCACCTAGAAAACATGTCAAATTTCAATACTAAATCTATAAAAAAAAATGTAATTGAAAAATGAATTGAAAATGGATTTCAGTGTAGTATTCTGCTGGAGCAGCACCATTAACTGATGGGAACACGTTTCCCCTTATCACAATCAGTTTAACTTGTGTGTTATTCTGGGGGCAAATGCATTGATGTTGGCCGCTGTGGGAGCTCCTTACAGAGGTGAATAAACGTTTACACCACTGCACTCCAAACTGGGCTGTATAGATTTACATAGCAGATAGGACAGACACAGTATAATCCAGGGGGGCAGCTATTGGCCCTTACTTCTGTACCCCATTATGCAGCTCTTTTAGCTAGGTTCCCCTAGACCCAGCACCCATCTCTGCCTATACCCTGCCAGCTTCTTGAGCCCCCCAACCTAAAAGAAACACGTGCTAATAAACAGCGATTCAGCCTATGACTCCTTCTATGTGCCCATTCTCTGTTTCACACTCCTCCCCCTACATAACACATTAGAACACAAAATAGAATTTGTGTGTTTTATTTTAATTTATGCTCTCAAAAGCAAATGAACTCGAACCAGGCAATAAGCCGCCGAGTTCAGAAAAAACACTGAAATTGTTTTAATTTATGCAATAAATATTATTGTGACATGTCATTTGTTCGTTGGAGAATCTCTGTGTTCCCTGGAAACAATGCTCTTGCTAAAAGGGTGCAGTTGCCCTGACAACCTAGTTAGTTGCTGGCTGCTACAAACAGATCCATAAGTAAGGACAAAAGAAAGTAGGAAGACTCCACTGACCGTGAGTCTGTTTGGGTTAAGAGTACAATGTGGCTGTGTCTGCTTGTGGGCTGTACCCTGCCCTTTTCACTATCCAATAAATGAGGGCTTTGTATGGAAGAAAGAGCGGCTGATGTCCTGACCGAAACATATGTTACACCTGTATTTGGTGAGGAGACAGGTGGTTCTGTAATCAGGTTCTGTGGACTCTCTGTGGCTTATAGTCTTTAAAACAGTGCATTCAAAGGAACAGTAACACCAACAATGAAAGTGTTTAAAGGAAATGGCAATATAATGTGGTGTTGTGCTGCAGTGGTACAACTGGTGTGTTTGCTTCAGAAACTCCACAATAGTTTATATAAATAAGCTGCTGTGTAGCCATGGGGGCAGCCATTCAAGCACAGGATACACAGTAGAGAACAGATAAGTACTACTATAGTTTATATAAACAAGCTGCTGTATAGCCATGGGGGCAGCCATTCAAGCACAGGATACACAGTAGATAACAGATAGGTACTACTATAGTTTATATAAACAAGCTGCTGTGTAGCCATGGGGACAGCCATTCAAGCACAGGATACACAGTAGATAACAGATAAGTACTACTATAGTTTATATAAACAAGCTGCTGTGTAGCCATGGGGACAGCCTCTTCCAATTCCTATACACACCAATAATCCTATATTTGGGCCCACCTTCCTTTGGAAGCTTATTGCCAATTCTGGCAGAAAACGATCAGACATAAAATAATTGGAAGGGGCAGGTGTTTAGCAGTAGTGAAAGGCCTAGGAATTGAGATTCCAAAAAACATTTTAATGTTCCAGGAGCAAAGAGTTGAATAAATACGAATGCTATTTGGGGGGCAGTAATGGGAAACTAATACCCTGAATGAACTTGGTATTTTATTTGCATTCAGTTTAAGGGAATGAATTGGCAACATTATTCCTATACTTCTCTTCTGCCTGACTTGCCTGTATATACCCTCTAGCACCCACCTGCACCCTCCTTAAAGGGGACCCGTCACCCAAAAAAAATTATTCCTATTTTATCACATTAGTCAAGCAAAATGAACTTTAATTACACTATATACTGTAAATTATTTGAATTTTGTTTCCTTCAGTCTGGGAATTCAAAATGATAGCAAGCAGGCAGCAGCCATTTTGTGGACACTGTTATTAAGGCAAGCCTTGCATCATCTCAGAATCTTGTTTGTGCACCAGAATGAGGGACCTGATGTCCATCCCCATGTCCTGGCTACACAATTAAATGATGAAGAGAACAGGGGAATGTGTGGAGAGCAGTGACATCTAGGAAGTGCTGAATGGAAAGTGAAAGTAATTATCTGCCCCGCCTCTATGCCCATGGCATAGAGGAGGGGCAGACAATACTTGATTGACAGCTGAAATTTTTAAATGAGTTTACAACAGCTATGAATGCTTTAATAAAAAAATGAAATTGGATTTCATGTTTAATTTGAAAAGGACTTTTATTATACAGATTTTTGTGTCTGGGTGACAGGTCCACACAACCTTCTGGTTTTATTGCTCATGGTCAGTAGAAGTGGCTGGAGGCCGCCAAGGGTCTCTTTGTTCCAGAGCTCACTGCTGCTTTGTAAGGAGTTTAGGGAGGGTGTGCAAGTGGTTTGGTCAATTAAGGGCATAGGTCAAACTATTTTGTGGTACTTTATCATCACCCAGAGCATGTTACCCAGGGTCAGACTGGGCTGATGGAACACCAGGTAAAAACTCGGTGGGCCCCTAGGCCTCGTGGTAGAGTCCTGCAGCGGGTCGGCTATATTTTACTCCTTTTAAAGTTTTCCAAAACTTTTATCTGTCCCCGCCTACTTTTGATGACATCACTTCCAGTTTGATAGTGGTCGGTGGGTTGCGGGTCCAGGTCGGTTTAGCAGATCAAAGTGGCTAAATATGTGGGTTGCAGTTCGGGTCGCGGGCTGCAGGTTCGGGTCTTATAAATTGGTACCACGCAGGACTCTACCTCATGGGTCCCACTGACCCAGACCCCCACCCGCCTACGCCCCACGCTACCCCTTATTGCGTCCCCCCAGCCCCAATCGCAGCACCAGCTACTGCATTGGTAAGGGGGGGCTCGGAGGGGGTTAGTGGCTGGGGACTCTGGGGGTGATGACAGAGGTAGGGGGGTCTGGAGGAGGGTTGCCCAGTAGGGAAAAACATTGGTGGCCAGGGTTTTTTTTTTAAGGATAAAAAGAACATTGGTGCTCAGCAGAACTTACCTTTAAAGGAGAATTCAACCCTTTAGGAAATAAACCCATACCCCCACCCCACGTCAACCCCCTCCCTCCTGCCTAACTGCCCCCCCCAGGAAATGCCCCATACTTTATACTTACCCCCCCCTTGGTGCAGTTTCTGGCATCAGAGTTCCACGCAGCCATCTTCTGGGTCTTCAGAAAGCTGAGTGGGAGATCGGCATGTCGGCGAATGCGCAGTTGGAGCAATTTGCAGGTTTATGACAACTGCGCATGCACTGGAATGCTTCCGGAAGAAGATGAAGATCCGGGAAGATGGCTGCGTGGAACTCGGATGCCAGAAACTGCACCAAGGGGTAAGTATAAAGTATGGGGCATTTCCACGGGGGGTACGGGTTTATTTTTTAAAGGGTTGAATTCTCCTTTAAAGTTTACCTGGTGGTCTTCTTCCTCCTCAGAGTCGGAATCATATTTGTTCTCTTACAGGTTTTCGGTTTGGCTTATTTTTCCTTTGGTGGTTTCAGATACCTTTGACTTTTATTCCTCCACTTTATTGTTGCAGAGAGCAAATAGAAATACATGAAGGGCCGGATTTACATAGTGGGCACCCCTAGGCCTGCTGCCATTCATTGCTCCTATGACTGTCCCCTCCCCTTAATTCGCGCAAATTTTCATCATCAGGACCGGACCAATGGAGATTGGTAAATTTAAAAAAGTATTGTGTCTCCTGCGTACATACCTCCAAACTGTCCTGTTCTGAGCGGGACAGTCTCGCTTTTGACAGCTCAACCCGCAGTCCCGGATTTGTACTGAAATGTCCCAGGTTTCTCTTTGATTCGCTGTACTGAACAACTAGAAAAAGATACAAAATTTCTAACTTAATTGGCAGAGCACGGAATACATAGATACTTTTGTAACAGTTTTAGATAAGAACTAAGACTCGCAGTTTAAAGGGCAATTCACCTTCATTAGCAAAACTGTAATAACGCATAAAAACCATAGAAATATGTTCAAACTTTCATAACCTGTCAAATTTGGTAAACTGAACATGGTAATTAGGGGTGTGGCCACAAAAAATGGGCGGGTCAAAATGGTCCCTCTTTCTGTTTCCAAAATGTTGGGAGATATTTGCACATCCCTAGTGTTTCTGAACCAATGTGAGTGTGGTTGATGAGCATGCGACCCCTACAATTCTGCTGCCTGGGCCTTGAAGGCATTTTTCACAAATCCGGGCCTGAATAGATGCCAAAGCACATTTATATGGTGCATGTATCTCATAGCTAAGACTATCCATTATTCCAATATCAGCCCCACCCGAGGTTGCAATGACAGTTCCGCATTTCGCACACTGGGGGCAGCCCAATCAGGTCCAGACTTTCATCTGTGGATTCTGGCAAATGCCATTCCCAACTGTCCCGTTTTTAGAGGAACAGTCCCTCTTTTGGCAGCTCAACCCGCAGTCTTTTGTTTGTACTGGAAAGTCCCAATTTTCTCTGCACTGAAAAGCCAGTTTCTAAATTAATTGGCCGCAGCTGCAGATAAGATACTTTTGTAACAATTTTGAGATAAGCAAACAAGTAATTGTAATATAAGATAACAGGTCTCTTGGAAAAAGTTAGACTCACAGCTTAAAGGGCAATTCTCCTTCAATAGCAAAACTGTAATAACTGGGAAAAAAACAGAAATATGTTCAAACTTTCATAACCTGCCAAATTGTGGAAAATAAACATGCCAATTAGGGGGTGTGGTCACAGATAATTGGCGACTTTTTTGTCCCTCTTTTTATTTTCAAAATGTTTTCAGGTATGGCATAAGTTGCCAGTGATTATAACTGATAGCCCCTAGGCATGTGATTACTCTGCCTACCCCTAGTTCTAACTCTGGGATGTGGGATCAAAGCCAGGACCCCAGTTGTTCAAGTAGCGAATAGAAAGCTCTGCATCCAACTGCCACCCTAGCGAGTGGTGACTGACACTGGCAGCTCTTTATTCACCTTGCAGAGGATTTCTACTCTCTGACAAATATAATTCATTATGTACAATTTATTATAGACCCCCCCCTTAGATTTATTGTGGGAACTTGGCGGTTAAGAGGCCAGAATGACACGGAATGACACAAAATGACCGTTTGGGATGAATGAAACATTAATGTATCAAGTTTCGCGAAAATGAGTCACGTGACTGGCGTCCCACGGGTTGGATTGTGGAAGCGCAAGAAGGTGACGCGTTCCCTGCACTGAGACACCGCCAGTCAGACCGGGGCAAATGGGGAGACGAGGCAGAGTGTCAGACTGGAGGCTGCAGGGAGGGGCGCCGACTCCAGTGCCAGGCGGGGTCCCGGGGGCAGAGACAGAGAGGGAGGTTCCCGGCTGAGAGGATTCCGGTTCCGCCCCAGGCTCTGCCCCCAACCCGCCGTGTCGCTCTGCGCCTCTCCCAGTCATGGCAACGTCCCCCCAGAAATCTCCTTCCAGCCCCAAATCCCCCACTCCCAAGTCTCCCCCTTCCAGGAAGAAAGATGACTCGTTCCTGGGCAAGCTGGGGGGCACCCTGGCGCGGAGAAAGAAGGCCAAGGAGGGTGAGTGTCTGGGTGGGGCTATGGGGCAGTGGGTGGGGGCAGTGGGCCGTGATTTTACCCTCCCTCGGGGCAACACGTTTTCATCCGCATTCCTTACCCCTCCCTGTGACTCCACCCACCCAGTGTATTCTGCCCTGAGGGGCCCAATGTAGCGAGGGGCCCAGACACCTAAACTGCTGCCAGTCCTGCCCATACACTATCCCTGGCCCCGGATCACTTATTTATTACATACACTGCAGCAATCACTAGTAAATCACTATTGAAATGTGCCCTGCCTGCAACTCCCTGTGCCATGTCTGCAACTCCCAGTGCCCTGCCAGCTACCTCCAGTGACCTGCCTGCAACTCCCTGTGCCCTGCCTGCAACTCCCAGTGCCCTGCCAGCAACTCCCAGTGTGCTGCCTGCAACTCCCTGTGCCCTGCCTGCAACTCCCAGTGCCCTGCCTGCAACTCCCAGTGCCCTGCCTGCAACTCTCTGTGCCCTGCCTGCAACTCTCTGTGCCCTGCCTGCAACTCCCAGTGCCCTGCCAGCAACCTCCAGTGCCCTGCCTGCAACTCCCTGTGTCCTATCTGCAACTCCCTGTGCCCTGCCTGCAACTCCCTGTGCCCTGCCTGCAACTCCCAGTGCCCTGCCTGCAACTCCCAGTGCCCTGCCTGCAACTCCCAATATAAGCAAAATAGAACACAGGAGCGTTTAAAAGACAATTATTTTGATTAAAAGGGTAATGTCCCCTCTCTTTTTTTGTAGACATTGTGTGCAGAGAGTTGGGTGGGTTCAGAATTATGTGTGTACATGCAAACTTTTGTGTTATCCACAATTCTTTTTCTTGCGCGTGCTGGTGTTATAACTTGCATGCATGTGCAGGGCTTATAGGGAACAACAATAGTTAGCTTTGGTGTCCTGCAGTGTTGGGGCCCTGAGTTCAATCCTGACTGGCATTATTTTTAAACAAATTACATATTCTTCCCATACCTGTGAGGGTTTGCCCACTTATGAGCAGTTAGCTGGGCTAGTGCAGTAAGGACCCTGAAAACAACCATCTGATCAGTTGCCAGCTCCCAGCAGCCACAAGCTTTTAGGGGGTGCTGGGAATTGTATTTCTCAAAGTGTTCAATAGGGGAAGAGATGGAGCAGAAGGCTAATGGTGTTTCAGAAGTGGTAGTGGGTGTGGAGATGTAAATGAGATATATGGAAAAAAATGGGCTGTCCCCCTGCAGGAATCCTAAGTATGTGAAAAAAGTACATTCCCAACATTCCCTTTGTTTTCTTTCAATCAGCTTCGTTTTTTTCTGCCCTTTCACCTCATCCACACAGGGGCCCCTCTGATGCTGTAAGCTCCTTATGCCTTTAGCATTGGCCCTGTGACTCTTGTAACAACTGAACTACAACTCCCAGCATCACCTCTCATCTATTTAGGATCCATATTTGTATGAGAATGCAGCCAGCTGTGCACTCAGGATACTCATCAGTGTAACTGACCTATATGCTTCTGTGGGAGGCAGGCCCAGCTGTGTTTGCATTCATGGGAATTATATTAGAAGTCACTGAGGGGTTCTGCAACCATATAAAGGCACAAGGCGGACAGAGGTCTCTGAGTATCACTCATGTATTATAAGGGATAATTGACCCCCTACTGTAAATGATAAGGATATTAGAAGTCTCTGAGGGGTTCTGTGACCATATAAAGGCTGCAGGCTGAGTTATACAGGGAACTCTGAGTATCACTCATGTATTATAATGGATAATGTACCCCCTACTGTAAATGAAAAGGATATTAGAAGTCACTGAGGGGTTCTGTGACCATATAAAGGCACAAGGCTGCAGGCTTAGTTTTACAGGGAACTCTGAGTATCCCTCATGTATTATAAGGGATAATGTACCCCCTACTGTAAATAAGGAAATTAGAAGTCACTGAGGGGTTCTGTGACCATATAAAGGCACAAGGCTGAGTTATACAGGGAACTCTGAGTATCCCTCATGTATTATAAGGGATAATGTACCCCCTACTGTAAATAAGAATATTAAAAAGTCACTGAGGGGTTCTGTGACCATATAAAGACACAAGGCTGCAGGCTGAGTTATACAGGGAACTTTGAGTATCACTTATGTATTATAAGGGGTAATGTACCCCCTACTGTAAATGGTAAGGATATTAGAAGTCACTGAGGGGTTTTGTGACCATATAAAGGCATAAGGCTGAGTTATACAGGGAACTCTGAGTATCCCTCATGTATTTTAAGGGATAATGTACCCCCTACTGTAAATGGTAAGGATATTAGAAGTCACTGAGGGGTTCTGTGACCGTATAAAGGCACAAGGCTGAAGGCTGAGGGAACTCATGTTAATGATGACTGATATTTAACCCCCCAGCTAATCAGAGACTGAGCTGACTCAGGTCCCATTAGGAGACTATATAACCCTGTTCAGGACCTTTCCTCTTGAGCTTTGCTTTATCCGACCATGTAAAATACTTCCGACATTTTTTCATAAGTGGATGGGATTTCAATGGATCAGTTCCCTGTTGCACAGCGAAGGCTGCTGGAGAAATATTGTCGCTTTGTGTTGTAAACAACATGGACGTTTGTGTGTGAAACTGTCGCTGCCCCTTAGACAAACAAGGCAACATTAATGGTGATCTGGTGACAATAACAGGGAGTTTCATAGAGAACGCTGTATTCCGCAGACCCTTTAATGCTTTGTATCCGTCCTCCGAGCTGCGTTCAGTGTCACCAGGGCAATTGAATAAATATTTTAAAAGCTGCTTTTGTGCGTGGTGGCGGTTTCTATTCGCACAATGCGTTGAGTGCAATTAATGGCGGGCGCTTTATAGAAATGGCTTTTAGATGAGGGGTTCAAGGATTGTTAGCCCAGTCTCTCTGCTGAATCCCAGGCGCTGCTCGAGGGGGGCCATGAACCTGAGCAATTTAGCGCCGCTATTGTCTCCCCGCTTCTCTCCGACAGGTAACACAACAGCACCTTGACCTCTGGCCGCCTCATCATTCTCATTCTACATTCATATATATTCAAGCTTTTGCTTTTGTTATAGGAGATAAATGTCATCGGAAAAGGCCACTCAAGACAAAAAAAATATATGTGGTTTGAAATTTTAAGCAAAGCGGAATAATTCTGTGATGCAACATCATTAAATGCTTTAGTTCTGGTGCTGTGATGATTGAAATTCCTTATGCCTGTTTAGTATGCATACAGGCCAACCAATCACACGCCAGTATGCCTGCTTCCTCTCAAACGACAGCCCTGGGCCTCTGCTCATCGGTAAGAGTGACAAACCCATAAGGAAAATGTATAATAAGATAATAAGGTAGCTGCTTTGTTTTGTCTTACAGGGGCTCTAACACCCTTGCCTAGGGGGATCCAATAGAAAGGGGTATATTTATCAATGAGCGAAATTAGAGACAGCCACAGTCAGCTAGAGTGATATTCCTGCACTCTCCATTAATTTCTATGGGATTTTTAAAAGGGTATTTTTCAATTGGTGAAAGTTCACCCTTTGATAAAAATGCCTTTCAAAATACCTACAGTATTCATTTCGAAATAAATGAAGAGTGGCGGAATTTCACTCTAGCGCAGGGGTGTCCAAACTTTTTGCACCGAGGGACAGATTTGATGAGGTGAAAATGTGCGGGGACCGACGATTCAGCTTGACATTCAGCCTGACACTGATATCCCTTTCGAAGGTAGCTAACTAGCGATTTAGGCCCTAAATGAGTAATAAAAAGTAGCAACCCTGGGTGTGTCAAACGAGGGCATGTCCAAATAGTATTCAGTGCTGTGTACAAATCTTTGTAGCTCCTTACATTTGTCCAAGACCCCATATTGTGTTTTTTTTGTTACAATTGCTTTTTAAACCCATTGGAACAATAGGATGTGGGCCCTGCTTTTTTAATCCCTTCCTGACCCCACTTTGCTAATCATGGAGAAATTTTTCACTTGACCTTCTGCTCCAATTTCACTTCCCCATCCTAGCAGCTTCTTACTCCCCCCTTCTCTTCATACTGGACCTCTCCCCTTCACCCACCTCCACCATTCTCTCCCCTGTCCCTTTCACTTCTCACTCACACTACCGACCTCCCTCCTGTCCAGGCAGCACTTGGAAGATGGCTGCTAGAAAGCAACAAAATGTTGATCATATTTAAATGCTGCCGTCTCAGGGCCATCGCTGTTCCCTGCTGCACTGTGCTGAGCGTGCGCGTGCATGCAAGCATGAGCACACTGTTTTTTACAGGCGTCGTGTCCTTCATCTGGCCAGTCGCGTCATGAAGAGGAGTCACGGAGTGCTGCGCAATCAAACCCTACGTGCAGACGCAGCGCACGCCGCAAGTCCCCGGTAGGCCAGTCCGACCCTGTGTGGTTTGCTGCGGGTCAATTAAAAATGGATTGCGGGCCGCATTTGGCCCGCGGGCCATAGTTTGGACACCCCTGCTCTAGCGGACTGTGGCGATCTCTAACTTCACACTTTTATAAATACACCACAAAGACTCTAACATATGGTTGTAACCCAGCCAGAAATATACCAACTAAAACCAGGACTGATCCTTCGCAGTCCCAATCTCCCCTGCCTAATCCATTGTTTTACCTTCCTACCCCTTTTTGATAAACAAGGAAAAGTTGTGCTCACCACTTATTTTTATAACCATTAGGCGGGGGTGCAATGAGGCTGTGAGCACAAAATACATACAGACAAATACAAGAGTCCTCTGCACTCAACCCATTATCAATATACTCAAATACACTCAAATTGCATCTGATTCATTAAGAATTGAGCATAGGACTGGCCAGATATGGGATGAATTTGACATAGTTGGCCATCTTAAATATATTGCAATATATATATATATATATGCACAAACAATCCCTGTTTTGTTTTAAAGGGTAAGGCATTTTTCAGTAGCAGTATGCACAAAATGTCGCTGTCTTAAATATATTGATAATGGGTTGAGTGCAGAGGACTCTTGTATTTGTCTATATATATATATATATATATATATATATATATATATATATATATATATATATATATATATATATATATATATATATATATATATAGAGGACTCTTGTATTTGTCTATATATATATATATATATATATATATATATTTGTATGTACTGCTGATTCTTCCTGGTGGGCTCTACAAAGCTCTGGGACTGTCTCTACCCTAGTAAAACGCTCCCTCCCATTTTCTTCCGCGGCTCCATTAGGTGCCGCGGAAGATGATTAGTTTGGGGTAACAATACTGGAGGGCTATGCCCCCCCAGTTCCAATGCCTATAGGCCGCATACTACAAACATAGCAGGGCCCTTATGCCATGGGAGATGATTAATTGAGGGTAACAATACTGAAGGGCTATGGCCCCCCAGTTCCAATGCCTATGGGCCGTATACTACAAACATAGCAGGGCCCTTATCCTCTGGGTTATAAGCCTGACTGGGCCCCTGAGAGGTGGTTCACCTTTTAAGTTAACTTTTAGTATTTAATAGAATGGCCAGTTCTAAGCAACTTTTCAATTGATTTTTAAATGATTTGCCTTCTTCTTCTGACACTTTCCAGCCTTCAAAATGGGGGTCACTTACCCCATCTTAAAAACAAATGCTCTGTGAGGTTTCAGATGTATGGTTATTGCTACTTTTTATTACTCATCTCATTTTATTACTCATTTTATTACTCATCTTTCTATTTAGGCCCCTCCTATTTATATTCCCCTCCCCCTTCTTCAAATTCAAATCAATGCATGGTTGCTAGGGCCATTTGGACCCTAGCAACTGGGTTGCTTACATTGCAGACATTGTGCAAGGTGGCTTCTATGAAAACTGTGACTTGGTATTGCTTTAATCTTTTCCTTGCCTGCAGAAAGAAGAAAGACTTCCTCTGTTCCTCTGCACACAGTATTGTGCAGAGGAAATCTAGGGGTTCCCTTTTGGAACCAGGGTTCTTTGCCAAATATCTGTATTTTGGGCCAAGGTGGGTTCTAAGGGGTTAAGTTCGGGGGGGGCTTCACTCTCTCCCCCACATGGGCCCTTACAGTAACAGGAGCTATACTGTTTAGATTCGCTGCCCTGCAGATCGCACAGACTTCACTTTCCTTTTATGGAAGAAAGTTGGGAAATTGAGTGCAGATGTGGGGTCGGAGGAATGAGCGGCGGGACAGGCTCTGCACTGGAATGGGAGGCTCTGCAACCAGCAGCACTTCTCTCTTACACATACAGCTGTGCATTGCCCTGGGGAAAGAGCCCAAACATTAGGGTTATGTAAAGGGGAACTTCAACACATTTATATCTTCTCTTTGTTATTTTGATGCCTATGACTAAGGGAATGTTTGTTGTTACCCTATATTTTGCAATAAACCCCTTCATTTATTGCTTATTTGGATCTTCGTTATTTTGACACTCAAAGAAGAAGTTCACCTTTATATCTTCTTCCGGTATGTTATAGCTTGACCAATTCTCCCCAATATTCCAACATTTGGTCTGCTAAATAAAAAGCAAAATCATTAAGAAATAAAAAAAAGAGATCAACTGCAAATTGTCATTCAATATTATAAATGATAAAATAAAAACATTAGTTAAATGTAAAGTCTGTAGCTGGAGAGCAGATCCGTCCCCTCCCCAGATTTCGGCCCAAATTCACGGCCTTAATTGAATCATCTCACGTGATTTTTTGGGGGAAAACAAAGAAATTCTAGCTGATTATTTTCTTTCATGGTTGGCGGGGTCTGGGTTTGAAAGGAAATTCAGAGCTGATGCAGCAAAGTTATATTTAGTTTCCCCCACCCAACTAACCGACAGGCTTGTGACTTTGATTTCATCTCAATTATTCTGCACTTTCTCCATGCACAAATCTTTCCCAATTGCCTTTAACTCACAGCAGCCAATAAGCACTTAGCTTTTACTGGTCAGACTGATGAAAGCAACCGTCTGATTGGGCATAGATAGATACTATAAAACTATGGCAGCATATGTATTCCCCTGTACTAAACACAATTCAGCAGGAACAGCCCTTAAATGTGTGGTTCAGTGTGTAGACAATTGTGTGTGTGTGTGTGTGCAATTTTTTGCCACATTCCTGCTGTTGCATATAAATAAGTATCCCCTATTTGATTTTAAAGAGCAGTTAATACTTTTCTAGTTTCCTTGCATACTCCCCAGGTTCTTCTCTAGTTAAATATGATGTTATTCCATCTAGAGCCAAGGAACAGGATATTTCCATACTGTGCAGCACCAATGATTTGGCTGAGGACATTAGGATCCTTTTATAGTAACCCTATAGGGTGAGATGTTTGAAACCGAGGAATCTGGGCCATGTCTCCAGGAAATTCACTGGACTCTTGGCTTTGGGCTCCACTGGAAATGTGCTGATCCAGGCAGGATGAAACCAATGGAAAGGTTTCATTATTCTGAACCACTGTCGGAAGGTATTAGGTTTTATTAGAAGTGCTTTTCCAGAAGCCTTTTTGGCAGTCGCCTTATTGTATCCCATTGTACATGAATGTTTTGCTGAGTTCAGAGTCATGAACCCAATTACCCTCAAATTGGGTGTTGTTTAGGGGGCAATGTACCCTAAAAACCTTTTGCTGAATTGTGTTAAATGTTTTATATCCCTTTGTACAGGCTATGAGCAAAAAACAGGGGGCTGTTCCTGCTGAATCGTGCTTAGTACAAGGGAAAACCTATGCTGCCATAGTTTTATGGGATCTCTCTGAACAGGCTATGAGCAAACTTAGGGGGCTGTTCCTGCTGAATTGTGCTTAGTACAGGGGAATACCTATGCTGCCATAGTTTTATGGGATCTCTCTGTACAGACTATGAGCAAACTTAGGGGGCTGTTCCTGCTGAATTGCGCTTAGTACAGGGGAATACCTATGTTGCCATAGTTTTATAGGATCTCTCTATACAGACTATGAGCAAACTTTTAATTGTAAATTGTGCTTAGTACAGGGAATACCTGTGCTGCCATAATTTTATGGGATCTCTCTGTAAAGGCTATAAGCAAACTTAGGGTCTGTTTCTGCTGAATTGTACTTAGTAGAGCAGAATAGCTGTACGGCCAGAGTTTTATGGGCTCTCTCTGTACAGGCTGTTCCTGCTGAATTGTGGCCAGCTAGTCTGAATCAATAGAGTTTTACACAGGACTTGGAGAGCTTTGTTCCCAGTAACTATAACAATAAGGGGGAACAAGTGAGTAGGAAGGGTCCGTAGAGGTACATTATCACCTGCTGGCACCCAAAACAGCCCCCCCCCCTCTACCTGGTGCATTTTCATTACCTAAAGCAGCTCTGCTTTTACACTATTTTTTTTTTTGCCCGCCCCAAAAAAATTAAACCTATATAGGCTTTTGTGCACCACCTACTCCAGCCTATGGGTGCCTACACACACCTGCGCTGCCACAATTCTAGATGTGGGGTGTAGGATGTGGGGTGTAGGAGAGGGTCGGGCTCAGTGAGGTCTAAGGGTTATTTCACACAAGACAATTCGGGGAGATTTTGTCGCCTGGCCTGGTGAAAACGCAGCGCCACGTGTGCTTTTAGCGACTTTTCATTAGTCGATGGGAAGACATTCGGAGGCAGTTCGGGGAGATTGTCGCCTAGAAGAAGAGGCGATTAGTCGCCAGGCGACAAAATCTCCCCGAATCTCCTCATGTGAACTAACCCTTAGATATTTCCATCGTCATAGAAACAAAGGGTTAAAACCCGAGACAAAGAGGAAATTGAAGTGGACCTGAAGAGCTAAGACAGCAGGGCTCCAGCCATTCTCTAATCAGAGCTGGGGGTGCACTGCTGCTGCCTGAAGAGTAAATGTAGCTGCGTCTGTTTGCCAGGCTGCATCCATCTCCCCAATACACACTTAGCGAGGAGTTGGCAGAAAAAAATCTCAGGGTTAAAAACTATTTTGCTATTTTGCTGGAGTTGCAGCATTTTGCGCTAACCCCCGACCATAACTGTTATTGCTCAGAAGAGCGGCTTCTGGGGACTCTGGGATATTTCCACCGGCTCGGCCTATAATTACCCATGACACTGATAGGAATTAAAAGCAGTAATTGCATTTTTGTTCCCTTTGTAAAACGAAACCTTTTAAGTAGTTTTTTCTGCTGTGACCCCCCCGTTTATTTGCTGTTTGAGCTAATGGAACTGGCAAATTATATTAACTGCCAACTGCCCTGCTGGTAATGGGGTGCCCTCTGTATTGGGCTCTTTGTTGTTGGAATTGTTCAAGTCTCTTCTAATGATATTAAAGACATGCCTTGCTGCCGTATCTGCTACAGTGATTTGTTTGGCTTAATGGCAAAATATGTTTACTTTTTGCAAAGCTTTGTTATCCTTTAAAAGGGGTGTGTCGCCTTTCTTTTTAACTTTTAGTATGTTATAAATTTGCTAATTCTAAGCACCTTTTCAATTGGTCTTCATTTTTTTTGCCTTCTTTACAGCTTTCAAACAGGGGTGACTGACCCTATCTAAAAGGCAAATGCTCTGTAAGGTTCCGAATGTAAAGTTACTGCTACTTTTTATTACTCCTCTTTCTATTCAGGCCACTCCTATTCAAATTCCAGTCTCTGATTCAAAGCAGTGCGTGGTTGCTAGGGTCATTGGGACCCTAGCAACCAGATTGCTGAAATTGCAAACTGGAGAGCTGCTGAATAAAAAGCTAAATACAGTAGAACCCCAATTTTTTACGTTTTCAAGGGATCAGAAAAAAATGGTTTAAAATCCAGGAAAATGTAAAATCAGGGAAATGTATTATGCATAACATATAGGTGGGACCACAAAACAATAATGTAAAATGAGGGGAAACTTAAAATCAGGGGATGTAAAATTGAGGTTCCACTGTAACTCAAAAACCACAACTAATAAAAAAACTATTTCAAATATCACTCTCTAAGGCATGCTATATATTTATTTAAAGGTGAACAACCCCTTTAAAGTGCCAGTAGAGTATTTGAGTATATATTATGTATTTCAGGGATCCCCAACCTTTTGAACCCATGAGCAACATTCAGAAGTTAAAAGGAGTTGGGGAGCAACACAAGCATGAAAGATGTTCTTGGGGAGCCAAATAAGGTCTGTGATTGGCCATTTAGTAGCCCTTATGTGGACTGTCAACCTACATTGAGACTCTGTTTGGCAGTACATCTGGTTTTTATGAAACCAAAACTTGCCTCCAAGCCTGGAATTCAAAAAAAGCACCTGCTTTGAGGCCACTGGGAGCAACATCCAAGGGGTTGGAGAGTAACATGTTGCTCACGAGCTACTGGTTGGGGATCACTGATGTATTTGATTGTGTGCCCAGCTTTAGGGGGCCAATACCCACAACTTCCACTGTATATGGTGCTTGTAGGGCCAGTGCCTTCTGCTCTCACTGTATAATGTACGTGTATATCAGTGTACACTTACTTTGTTTTAGGACATGCTGAAGATGGGATTCCAGTAACTTTGGTTCTCACTATATAATATACTTGGGTTCCTGTAGCTTTGGTTCTCACTATATAATATAATTGGGGTTCCAGTAGCTTTGGTTCTCACTATATAATACACTTGGGATTCCAGTAGCTTTGGTTCTCACTATATAATATACTTGGGATTCCAGTAGCTTTGGTTCTCACTATATAATATACTTGGGGTTCCAGTAGCTTTGGTTCTCACTATATAATATACTTGGGGTTCCTGTAGCTTTGGTTCTCACTATATAATACACTTGGGATTCCAGTAGCTTTGGTTCTCACTATATAATATACTTGGGGTTCCAGTAGCTTTGGTTCTCACTATATAATATACTTGGGGTTCCAGTAGCTTTGGTTCTCACTATATAATATACTTGGGGTTCCAGTAGCTTTGGTTCTCACTATATAATATACTTGGGGTTCCTGTAGCTTTGGTTCTCACTATATAATATACTTGGGGTTCCAGTAGCTTTGGTTCTCACTATATAATATACTTGGGGTTCCAGTAGCTTTGGTTCTCACTATATAATATACGTGGGGTTCCAGTAGCTTTGCTTCTCCCTATATAATATACTTGGGGTTCCTGTAGCTTTGGTTCTCACTATATAATATACTTGGGTTCCTGTAGCTTTGGTTCTCACTATATAATATACTTGGGTTCCTGTAGCTTTGGTTCTCACTATATAATACACTTGGGATTCCAGTAATTTTGGTTCTCACTATATAATATACTTGGGGTTCCAGTAGCTTTGGTTCTCACTATATAATATACTTGGGATTCCAGTAGCTTTGCTTCTCCCTATATAATATACTTGGGGTTCCCGTAGCTTTGGTTCTCACTATATAATATACGTGGGATTCCAGTAGTTTTGGTTCTCACTATATAAAATACTTGGGGTTCCAGTAGCTTTGGTTCTCACTATATAATAAACTTGGGGTTCCAGTAGCTTTGGTGCTCACTATATAATATACTTGGGGTGCCAGTAGCCTCTGTTCTCACTATATAACATACTTGGGGTTCCAGTAGCCTCTGCTCTCACTATATAATATACTTGGGGTGCCAATAACCGCTGCTCTCACTATATAATATACTTGGGGTTCCAGTAGCCTCTAATCTCACTATATCATATACTCTGGGTGCCAGTAACCGTTGCTCTCACTATATAATATACTTTGGGTTCCAGTACCCTCTGCTCTCATTATATAATATACTTGGGGTTCCAGTACCCTCTGCTCTCACTATATAATGTACTTGGGGTTCCAGTAGCCTCTGCTCTCACTATATAATGTACTTGGGGTTCCAGTAGCCTCTGCTCTCACTATATAATATACTTGGGGTGCCAGTAGCTTCTGCTCTCACTATATAATATACTTGGGGTGCCAATAACCGCTGCTCTCACTATATAATATACTTGGGGTTCCAGTAGCCTCTAATCTCACTATATCATATACTCTGTGTGCCAGTAACCGTTGCTCTCACTATATAATATACTTTGGGTTCCAGTACCCTCTGCTCTCATTATATAATATACTTGGGGTTCCAGTACCCTCTGCTCTCACTATATAATGTACTTGGAGTTCCAGTAGCCTCTGCTCTCATTATATAATATACTTTGGGTTCCAGTACCCTCTGCTCTCATTATATAATATACTTGGGGTTCCAGTACCCTCTGCTCTCACTATATAATGTACTTGGGGTTCCAGTAGCCTCTGCTCTCACTATATAATATACTTGGGTTCTAGTAGCTTCGGTTCTCACTATATAATATACTTGGGGTGCCAGTAGCCTCTGCTCTCACTATATAATATACTTGGGGTTCCAGTAGCTTTGGTTCTCACTATATAATATACTTGGGGTTCCAGTAGCTTTATCATGTTGGCCAGTCTTGCCCAAAGCTCCCAGTTCATGAACTGTGTAAGTAAAGGCACCAACAGACAGACCCTTTATCCCCAGTATCAGCTCAGAAGGCATTTACTTTGCACATGGCCCATGACTGTTCCGGCAGCTCCATATTAAATTAGAATACTCAGCCAGAGCCGGTGCTGTGACGTTCGGAGCCCAGGGATGTAATGTTAGACGTACTGACGGTTTCTGTTGAAAAGGGAAAAATAACTGCCTTCGTCGTTCTGAGGTGGCCCTTAGAGGCGATTCATTGGGTAATATAACTGATCATTTTCTCCGGGCTCAGAAAAGATGCCAGTCCCTCGGCGGGTGCACAATGGGCTGCGCTGCATTCTGTTCTAAAGGTAGGAATTCACTCCCTCTCAATAGATTATTTGTTTGTTTCTTCATGCAGAGGACGGGGGTTTATGTTATCACTGGAGCGCTGCAACCTGTATGGGGGGGCAATGGTGGAGAGATAAGGGGAGCTAGGAGAAGAAAGAACATGGATGGTTTTACATTATGAAATTCACTGTAATTATAGATGGGTGAAAGGGGAGGACTTGGCTTGGAGGTTCCATTTCACACTGCTGTGGGGTTGCTGGGAGTCAATTCGATTAACAAGGAATTTTGCTGATTTTGGATGCTGTTTTGTAAATGTGCAGTGTTTAATGGCTATGGGTTGGCTTTTTTTTATCAGCGAGTATATAGAGAGAGAGAGAGAGAGAGAGAGAGAGAAGGAGACAGTTGGTCAAGATTGAGACAATGGGTAAAGATTAAAATAGGACAAAAAGTAAAGTAGAAATGGTAGGACATTAGGAGAAAGAGGAGTGCTGTTTTTAATGTCTTAGTAAACTCATTTTGCACTTTTCTTAATGGCTGCATTTGAGTATTGTATGGAACTTTCAAATAACGGATATTTGCATGGATTTACCTTTCATCTATGGTGCTTCCCTATAGCTTGACTTGCCCATTCGTTATTTCTAATGCTGAAACACCATAAAGGTGCAGTAGAATATTCAGTGGTTATTCTATAGAACGATCAGAGCTTTCCAACTGGAGGCCTGCAGCTGCATATGCCCCAATGGATTTTTGGAGGCTATATACCCTTTATATAAAGTGTTACTGGTGCCATATCACCATTCAATTGCCCCTTATTTAGGATACTATTGAAGTATCAGTGCATCTCTTCATGGCTTTCAGGTTGTACCAGATCTACAGATCTTACATTTATGAAGCAGTGAGGAATGTAATTATGACAAGTCCCATAGGTCCCTTTGCCTGGCATGTGGCCGCTCTTCGGAAGTCGCAATTCAGAAGTCACTTGCTCTAAGACCTTGACATTGTTTTATCTGTTTATATTCCTGCTGTGATTCCACCCGCTGCCTCTGATCCGGCCAGTGATCCTGCCAGTGCTACAGACAGGGGTCCCCGGTTCAGGAGGGGGGGAAGGATGGAGAATAGCAGTGAATTATAGGGGACGGACTGGATGCACCTGGCGTCTGCAGAAAGAGGGGTGGGGGCATCTCTAAATGAGCCCAAATATAATTACTGTTTCCTTTGGTTCCTGATGCACTTTTGTTTATTGGAAAAAATGATTCCACAGGCTGCGTAATGATTCTCCTTTTACTGTATACGGGGGCCCTTAGCTTTGGAGGTAAACACAGATTTTCTGTACAGGGGTCTGCCTGGTTTCTTGGCTAGGAGTCAGCGGATAATGGGATGGAAATGATGTGCCATTTCCTGAAAAAATACTCGCAATTAAATCCGAATATCGGCTGCGCTCGGATATCTGAGGCCAAATATGGTGGGGGAAGCCAATGGCAATGGTTACCTGTCATTAAAATGAAAAGTGATTGGGGGACCTGGGTTAACAAGGGGAAGGGTTAAAACTTTTGTGTTTTGCAGTATCCGAACTCCAAGAGGAAGGGATCAATGCTATTAATTTGCCGCTCAACCCCATTCCCTTTGAGCTGGACCCCGAGGACACAATGCTTGGTATGTTCATCCTGCAGCCATTGGTAAAGTATAAATGTATTTATGGATGGGGCTGTCATATTTATTCCATTAGACAGTACAGTATGAGGGTATAGCTTATTTTGTGCCCTGAACATTCCTTCTCTGTATATTTGTATTTATACATATGGGTAGGAGATGCCATATTGATTCCCTTAGACAGTACAGTATGAGGTATAGCTTATTGAGTGCCCAGAACATTCCTTCTCTGTATATTTGTATTTATACATATGGGATGGAGGTGCCATATTGATTCCCTTAGACAGTACAGTATGAGGTATAGCTTATTGAGTGCCCAGAACATTCCTTCTCTGTATATTTGTATTTATACATATGGGATGGAGATGCCATATTGATTCCCTTAGACAGTACAGTATGAGGTATAGCTTATTGAGTGCCCAGAACATTCCTTCTCTGTATATTTGTATTTATACATATGGGTAGGAGGTGCCATATTGTTTCCCTTAGACAGTACAGTATGAGGGTATAGCTTATTGTGTGCCCAGAACATTCCTTCTCTGTATATTTGTATTTATACATATGGGTAGGAGGTGCCATATTCATTCCGTTAGACCATGAGTGCCCATACTTTACTAATGCGATGTCTACTTTTAGTGATGTTGTCCCATTATGATCTACATCCATAAAAGCATTGTTAGCATTCTGTTCCATGGAAAACATTACTCAAATATTGATTTATAAGAAACTGTATAGTGCTATATTTTGGCAACCACTTTTTCTTCTGTAACCATAACATAATAAATATCTGAAAGAAAAGCATGAAACAGGAGGGTAATTTAGTCAAGCAGTTTGTGGACATTGTCTTGAGATCTACTGATCACCAGCTAAAAGTCTACTGGTAGATCCCCATCTATCTCTTGGTCAACCCTGCTTTAGACAGTACAGTTTGAAGGTATAACTTATTGTGTACCCAGAACATTCTTTTTCTGTGTATTTGTATTTATGGATGGGAGCTTTGCCTTTACTGTGGCCTTGTTGCTTCTTTAAAGAGGAAAATGAAGTCCGAACGATGATTGATCCATATTCAAGGAGCGATGCAAGACTGCAAGAGCTGATGAAGGTGAGATGTGGCTTTAGGTCAGGGCTGTCCAACTGGAAACCCATAATTTTTATGGCCCCCAGACTGCCCTATTAGTAGCAGATTCAAGCTGATTAAGAGACCTGTCAAGAACTCTGCAAGGCATTGTGAGAATTAGAGTGTTGACATTGTGAGAATTAGAGTGTTGACCGTTAGAGAGCTAGATTCTGCTACATTGTTACAATAGTCAAACATTTCATATCATATACCTTTTTTCAATATTTCCTTTTCTATGAGCAGCCCAAAGTCCACCTGTGCTTTAGAGATTAAACGCATTGCCTTTCCCTGATAGAATTCAGCAGGCATCTGTCCGCAGGCAGAACTAACACTAGTGATTAAATCCTTTGAGCTGGATCAATGGGCACTCCTGATGTGAGAGGCGTGCATGTGTGCCTGAGACAACTCCTTGCCAATTAATCCACCTTCCCCATTGATTGCACTCTAACATCTGACATGGCTTCCTGGCTGGAGAACGCCGCAAATAGTCAGTTATTTTCATTAACGCCCTGAAGACTTGGAGTCGTCCATGTTGGTGGAGCCGGTGATGGTGGGATCACTGTTCAAGGGAATAATTTCACGTTATTCTTGCCCAAGCTCTATGAGTTGATCCCTTACTGTTCCCCGGTGACGTCTCTGTCTTGGAAATGAATGGGAACTTGGCAAGGGGGAAGGTTGTGATTGCCACTTGTTTATTTATGGCATGAGGCAATTTTACATCCATCAGTGGAATTCTTAGGTACCCCTACAGGCCAGACCTTCTACACCCAAAGGATAAAGGGAGGCTAAAGTAATTTAGTTAATCTGCTGTAAGTAGAAGGCGACAGTTGTGTTTAGAGAACTGGGGTGGAGGGAACTGACCCACCCTAAAGCTGACAGAATTATGGGAAACATGCCCATTACTGCTAGAGGTGTTTCAAGGGGAATACAGAACCAAGCAGATGTCCCAGACCTCACACACAATGGTGCCCTAAGACCCTAATACAAGTTATAGATAGTAGAGGAAGATCTAAAAGTAGGACTAGATGGAGATAGGAAGACATGATGGAGACAGTAGGGCAAGACTGAGATAAGAGGACAACATGGCAAGATGGAGACAGCAGGGCAAGATGAAGATAGAAGGGCAACATGGAGGTAGTATCAGTAGGGCCAGATGGGGACAGCAAGACAAGTTGGAGATAGTAGGGCAAGATGGAGATAACAAGACAGAGACAGTAGGGCAAGATAGAGACAAATGAGGAAGATTGCAACCCTAAGATAAACTACAGATCGTAGGATCGTAAGATGGTGACAGGGCAAATAGCAACAGTAGAGCAAGATGGAGATGAAGGAGGAAGATTGTAACCCTAGGGCAAGAAGATGGCAGTAGGGCAAGAGTGAGACAATACAGAAAGATGGTAAACTAGAGATGGCAGGATAAGAGGGAGACAACATGGCAAGATGGAGATACGAGGGCAAGGTGGAGGCAAAAGAGGGAGATAACCTTAAATCAATTTCTAGATAGTAGGGAGGGGAACAAAGTACAAGTAGGGCTAGAGGGATATAGGAAGGCAAGATGGAGACTGTAGGGCAAGATAGAGACCGTAGCATCTTATATTTGTGTTGCCCAACCTATAGCCCTTCAATTGTTGTTGTCTTGCCCGAGCCCAACCACAACTAAACTCAGCTCTGCTTGATTGTCACCTCCAACTTGATTGATGTATTGATTTTAATGGATAATTCTACCTAACCTCCTAATCCTAACAACCTAATTATCTGAATGATTTATTTTTACAGGGTAATTTGACCAAACAATTCTCGGTTAGTTCAATGAGATAGTCAGGCCCGGATTTGTGGAAAGGCCACCTAGGCCTGGGCCTAGGGTGGCAGGATTTTATGGGGCGGCATGCTGCCCAACCACACCCACATTGGTTCAAAAGCACTGGGGATGTGCAGGAGATACAATCATTTTTTAAATTTCCCCATTGCTCCAGTCCCAATGATGAAAATGTGCATGTATAAAGGGGAGGGGACAGGGGCGACAAAAGGCAGTGTGCCTGGGAGCGCCCGCTATGTAAATCCGGCCCTGGAGATAGTTGGGCAAGATGGAGACCAATGAGGAAGATTCCAACTTTGAGACAAATTATAGATAGTAGGGGAAGAGGGTGACATTATGGCAAGAAGGGTACAACACAATAAAGACGGTTTACTAGAGACAGTTGGGTAAGAGAGAGACAACATGGCAAGATGGAGACAAAAGAGGAAGATGGCAACCTTAAATCAAGTTATAGTTAGTAGGGAGGTGACAATAGGGTAAGATTGTGCCCCATTTAAAGGTGCAAATCGCCAATTTAACTGCTTTTCTCAGGTGCAACATGATTATATAGACAGAGGCTTCCAGTTGTTATGCTGAAAATGTTGTGACTCTGAAAGTTTGCAGCCGTTGGACTGGAATCCTGATATGTGGGAAGTTTGCTATTTTTAAAGTGAAACGCTCCTTTTAATATTTCCTTCTGGTTCTAATATCTGTAACTTTGTGTTGCCGGGCAGGTTCTGATTGATTGGATCAATGATGTGCTGGTTGGAGAGAGAATCATTGTCAAGGATCTAGCTGAGGATATGTACGATGGGCAAGTTCTGCAGAAACTTTTCGGTAAGCAGGGGGCAGCTCTCCCCCATGCCCTCCTGGAATCTTCCTCTGCCCCCTAACTCTTCCTCCATCAACTGGGTCCATCGCATTGGTGCCTCTGCTGATGGGGCACTTACAGACTGAAAATCCTTGGTTCACCTTGAAGGGGAAGTAAACACTACTCAACTTAACTTCATACAGATTTTGCAGGACTACAAAATGGCAATGGTTACTTTTTACTTTGGGGGCATATCACCCCAAAATAGACTACCCCTTATTTCTGCTTATCTCAGGTTCTAGACACATAACACCCCCCCCCCCTCACTGGAAAGATTAAAGTGACTCGTCTTCTTTATATGCTTTCAAGGGGGTGACATATATTGTATGTCACATGGGCTATTAGACCTTCCCAAGCTGGAGTGGCATCAATATTGAGACGACCCTAAGCCCTCAATACTCCTGCCCCTGTGTGTAGGGTCCAATGCAGTGTTCTGGTTTGTGCAGGTCAGAGACACATAACGTTCATATGGCAAATAACCTTTATCGTTTAATTCTTCAAATACATTGACAGTAGTAGTGAAAAACTGACTGAATCATATTGGGTAAATAAAAATACTAATAAAGGTTTACAGTGCAGAATAGTTTGCCCTTGAATTTCTACTGAAATCCTGCTCTGCTTTATGGCTGAGATTCTAACTATCTGTATAACAGAGAATTCTGTCCCAGTGGCTGCACAGATCCTATCTGATCCCCATTGGAAGCAGCAGTCCTGCCCTGCTTTATGGCAGCTGAGATTCTAGCTATCTGTATAGCAGAGGATTCTGTCCCAGTGGCTGCACAGATCATATATGATCCCCATTGGAAGCAGCAGTCCTGCCCTGCTTTATGGCAGTGGAGATTCTAGCTATCTGTATAACAGAGCATTCTGCCCCAGTGGCTGCACAGATCCTATCTGATCCCCAATTGGAATCGGCAGTCCGCCCTGCTTTATGGCTGAGATTCCAGCATAACTGCAGTAAGTGCTTTTTGAGAATAGCTCTGAAACTTTCCGTAGATACTGTCTCAGATCAGAAAGACTTTGAAGTTCTGCCTGAGCTCTTGAGTTCCATTTAATAGCTTTATTTACTAAGAGGCCTCGGGACTGTATGATTCCAGTCAATCAAGACTGAACCCCTCTCTCTGCCCTCCGGTCTATTGCGCATCTTGATTCATGTTTTATCCATTATTCCTGTGCAGCAGAAGCTGCTGCCTCCCTTCAGCTGAGTGTCAGAACTTTGTGACCCCTTTCTGCACTTAATAGGAGCTTTATTGATTTCCAATGCTACATTTCAGCGGGTGGAAGCAGTAATAGATCTTTCCTCCCCGCCGGTGCATTACCAAGAGGAACGGATCCCTTTTTATCTGGGTGCTGCTGCCGAGCCGAGCGCTGAGGCTTCTTATAGCAGCACTTTAATGTGACATATTGGCCGCCCGACACTTGTGCATTATTTTTATTCCATTTAATGTAGTGGGTTATTGTGTGAGGGAAAGAAAAGGTGTTCTTTGTGTGTTTCCACATTTGTTGCTACAAGGAGCCATTGAATGTGTGTAGCGGTGAGTGCAGGGAGTGAGCAGTGCCGGGTAGCGCAGCGCATCTCAACAAGCGCCGATGAGTAGGGACCCTACTTAGACCCTCTCAATAGACACTATGTGGGTGTGTGACTCTTTCAGCCTCTTCTTCCTTTTACTTCCCAGGAGAGAATAAAAGCCGCAGTGTGAAAAGGTTCCTTAATAACAGAAATTCTCTAGCCGGGGGGGGGGGGGTATGAGGAATTTCTGTGCGTTAAATCTTCCCTCATTTATTGCAGAGAAACTTGAAGGAGAGAAACTAAACGTTGCAGAAGTCACGCAGTCGGAAATCGCTCAGAAGCAGAAGCTGCAGACAGTGCTGGAGAAAATCAACGAAACGCTCAAGCTGCCCCCGAGGAGCGTCAAGTGGAACGTGGACTGTAAGTCGGCCATAACTAAACCTGGTGTCATCCTAGGGCCATCCAACGGGTGTAGGAGATGCTTAAATGGATACAAAACACTTTTAAATTGCAGTTGGTCCTATTTTGTTTCATTTTGTAATGCTTCTTGGAATTTAAATGATCTGGTTGCTATGGATCTGTTATGGTAGCAACCAGAGAGCAGTAGCCCTGACAACTAGACACAACAGAGCCAGTACAGAAAGTGAAATAATTGGAAAAAAAATATGAACAAACTTAAATAATAAACCAATTGAAAAGATGCTTGGACTTGATCTATCTATAACTCACTAAAAGTTGGCCCCATGGGGTGACAGGCCCAGTTGCAGTTGCACTCCCAGCCCTCTAGCTAGTCCTACCACTGGAGCCTGCTGGGAATATTGATACCTTCGATAAAACAACAAAATCTTAAAAATATATATTTTTTTAATTTCAGCAATTCATGCAAAATCTGTGGTAGCCATACTTCATCTTCTGGTTGCCTTGTCACAGTATTTCCGGGCCCCCATCCGACTACCAGATCATGTATCAATTCAAGTCGTCGTTGTTCAGGTAACATCAGTGTTTGGACCTTGACATGTCCAACCCACGACTCATTAGCTCAATGTCACATCACCTCCAACCATTCTAAACAGAGCAACAGCTTACAGAGCATGATGGGATCTGTGGGCTTGGTACCTATCTAGTGCTACCAATCCCTATTTCTGTAGGGAAATGAGAGCAGAACAGCCCACTCTTTCAACACTTTCCTCTCTGTCCCTATGTATTAGGTACCTATCTAGTGTTACCAATCCTTATTTCTGTAGGGAAATGAGAGCAGAGCAGGCAGTAACCCTTCCAACACTTTCCTCTTGTCTCTGTTCCTATATATTAGGTACCTATCTAGTGCTACCAATCTTTATTTCTGTAGGGAAATGAGAGTAGAGCAGACAGTAACCCTTCCAACACTTTCCTCTTGTCTCTGTCCCTATATATAATATATTTTATATAAACCATAGAAAACAGCTTCTTCTCTGCTGTGTTTAAAGTCAGCCTGGGGGTGGCCAGGGATGAAAGTTTCAAGCTGAAAGAAATGGGTGAGTGTAATTGGCAATCATCACCTCCCTGCGTTTCTCTGCTTCCAGAAGCTGGACGGAATGTTGCAGTCTCGGCACATCCAGGAGGAAATCACCGGTGACACAGAGTATGTGATCAGCGCCATTGCCAAAGCCTCTGTAATGGAACCCAGATGTTTCAGGGCAATATGATCCATTTGCTCATATTAATGAGGTCCGAGAGTTTTGGGTGGGTGGAGGGGCAAGATTTCCAGCCAAGGGATTTAGAGCAGAACACGAGAGGCCGACATGCAGAATATGGACCCCAGACGCAGGTCATATCAGCGAGATTAAATACACGTGTCATTTAATGTATAAACATATTAATCAATGGTCGGCCATCACCCCTAGCACCCACCAACTTGTAAATGCTGCTTAAAGGGGTGGTTCAACTTTAAGTTAACATTTAGTATGTTATAGAATGTCCAATACCAAGCAACTTTTCAATTGGTCTTCATTATTTATTTTTTATGGTTTTAAATTATTTGCTATCCTCTTCTGACTCTTTCCAGTTCTCAAAAGGGGGTCACTGACCCCTTCTAAAAACAAATGCTTTGTAAAGTTACACATGTATTGTTATGGCTACTTTTTATTACTCATCTTTCTATTTAAGCCCCCTCCTATTCATATACCAGTCTCTTATTCTAATCAATGCATGGTTGCTAGGGGAATTTAGACCCTAGCACCAGATTGCTGGATTTGCAAACTGGAGAACTGCCTCTGCAGAAAAACCATAAATAATAAAACATTAAAACCAATTGCAAATTGTCTTGAAATATCACAGTCTACATCATACTAAAAGTTAACTCAAAGGTGAACAACCCCTTTAATAAACAAGCAACCTGTCAACAGGGTGACATGAGCGTTGGCCGAGCATTTCAAAATCCTTTAATGCTAGTTAATTCCACCATAGGAATGGCTGGTTGCTACGGGTAACAACAGCGATGCAGTTTAGCACCCATGTTAATAGATGAACCCTAAACTCTTATTGTGGGGGAAGCAGTATAAGCAAAACAAGGGTAACTATCCTCTAGCTGAAAATCCTATACTTGTCTCCCCGGGTTGGCTCTTTATATAAGATTTATAAAGTACCCCCTATTGTAAAATATAAGGGTATTATAAGTCACCAAGATATTATGAGGCACCCATGTATAATAGAACTGTATAAATCAATCACAAACTGGGAGATTCTTTGTCAAGAAATAACCGATTGTCTTCTTTTTTTTTTCCTTTCCGTTCCTCCCCAGGGCGCTGTCAGGAAGGCACGGTGAGTTCCCTACATGACTGATCGTTTTATACATTGGTATAGAGATGCAGCTGTAGTTCAACAACAGCCGCAGTTGGGTACTTCATTGTATTTTGATGTGTTTTTCTTTCTTAGAGAGAGACGCGTTTGACACCCTGTTCGACCACGCTCCGGACAAACTTAATGTGGTGAAAAAGGTTTGGACTTTAATTTGGATATTTAAGAGGTTTATTTGTCATGCTGTCAATGTATAAAGCCTTAGCGCCACCTAGCCAATCACTTGTCTGATTACTGCCTTTAGCACTGCCCAGTAACAACCATTAGTTGCTGATTGTGTATAGGACAACCCATGCGGAGCATCAACAGGCCACTGATTCTCTTTGGAACAACCTTTGGCGCCACCTGTCCCCCTCACTCTAACCTATCCCCAAATCTCTGGGCTCAGCTGTAGCACCCATTGTTGTGTTCCCTTGGGAAGATATCCCTTGGGAGCTGTTATCTGTTTACCTTTCCATTGTTCTGATGATGGGCTGCTGGGGAGGGAAGGGTGGGGTGTAATTTCACTCCAACTTGCAGTACAGTAGTAAAGCATGACTGACGTTTATCAGAGCACAAGTCACATGACTGGGGGCACATGGGAAACGGACAATATGTCTAGCCCAATGCCAGATTTCAAAATTAAATATAAAAAAAAGCAGTTTGCTCTTTTGAAAAAACATATTTCAGTGCAGATGTCTGTAGGAGCAGCACTATTAACTGATGCATTTTGGAAAAAAACATGTTTTCCCATGACAGTATCCCTTTAAATTAGGGTTCAGCCACTGTCCCCCCTTTACTGATTTATTTCCTTTCCCTTTGTCCCCCCAGACTCTCATCACATTTGTCAACAAACACCTCAATAAGCTGAACCTGGAAGTAACAGAACTAGAAACCCAGGTAAGTGTGGGGGGGGGGGTAAGTGATAGACAGACACAGTAGACAGACCAGGGACAGGGAGACAAAGTGATAGCAATTGACTCTTTCTCTCACAGTTTGCAGATGGAGTGTACCTGGTGCTTCTGATGGGACTCCTGGAAGGGTATTTTGTGCCTCTCTTCAACTTCTTCTTGACCCCAGAGAACTTTGAACAAAAGGTATTTACATAATCACCAGTGAGCTGCCATATCGCTTGCTTTAGACAGTACAGCATGAGTACAGTAAAAGCCGCAATAAGATGCAGCAGGAACCCTGATCCCTTTGTAACCCCCAGGTTCTGAATGTGACATTTGCCTTTGAACTCATGCAAGACGGAGGCCTGGAGAAGCCCAAACCGCGGCCAGAAGGTATTCATTTGCTCTCTGTGACCCCCCCCTTACTTCCAGTAAAGCTCAATCATCCAGTTTGAGGTCAGAGGGAAAGTGTTGCAACATCTATACGAGCCCTCTGATGTGTTACCAAATCTTTCCTACATTGTATCCGATGTGCATTGGTTTCATAGCAGAAAGGGGGAAGCAGTTTATCTTTGCACTAGGACAGTGGTCCCCAACCAGTGGCTCATGAGCAACAGGTTGCTCTCCGACCCCTTAGATGTTGCTCCCAGTGGCCTACAATTTCTGGCTTAAATTTCTGGCTTAAAAGCAAGCTTTAGTTGTATGAAAACCATGTGTACTGCCAAACAGAGCCAAATATTGGCTGCAAGTCCACATAGGAGCTACTAATACCCAATCACAGCCCTTAGTTGGCACCCCAGGAACTTTTTGCATGCTTGCCAACATGTTTTTTTTGCTCTCCAAAATTATTTCACACTTAAATGTGGCTCGCGGGTAAAAAAAAAAAAAAGGTTAGGGACCCCTGCACTAGGAACACAGCTCAGGGGGAGATAATTCACTTCAACTTTTTGCAGATAACACCTAGTGCAAATCAATGGACATAGGATTATTGGTTGCAATACTGCTTCTCACCAGTTGCTACTGTTTCCCATAGGGCTGCAATAGAACAGCGCCCCATTTATTTATAATATCACATGGGCCTTTTGCTATCTGATCCCCAGGGGCCAAAGTTTTTAATATATAGGGATACATTCCTGCCTTGAACTGCAACTCTTAGCATCCTGCCAACAACTGAATGTTATTGCAAGTAACTTTTCCTTATGAAATCAATTCATAGCCCCCTCCAATTGTATTCTAGATATTGTCAACTGTGACCTGAAATCTACGCTGAGGGTCCTTTACAATCTATTCACCAAGTACAGAAGCGTGGAGTGACAGAGCACCGCCAGCGAAGGAGGAGCCTAAAGTGACATTTCATCCGATTTTTTTTTTTAAAGGGAATACAATACATCTTGATTTATTTTCTACAAAGACACTTTTTTTAATAGTAAAGTTTTAAAGGGACCTCTGGGTATAATGTCCATATAAAAGACACAGCCTGACAGGGCTCTAGGTGCTCGTATGGACCTATAATGGTCAGTAGGGAACACTTACAGCCTCTTATATATGAGCTAGAATCAAATGCTCTAGGGTTTATATCTGCCCTGCTGTAGCTTTAAGGGTTACAGCACATTTGCCCCTTGTGCCATTGCTTGAAAAGGGCTGAACAGTAGCATTTCTCTGCTGGTTGAGTCAACCCAAGGGGGATAAAGGGTTAAAGCTTGCTGCACACTAGTAGATGGTGGGGGGGGTTACTAGGCCCTCTCTGTCTGTGGGGTGCAACGTGTGTTTTGGGATCTCCCCCCCCCCCCGCTCACAAGAGCTTACAGTCTTATCTGAAGGACCATAATGCCAAAGCAATAACAGGCAGGACTGGTAATCCAAATGAACTTGGCTTACTCCATTTTAACATTATTTGTGGCCCTCGGGTTTGTATCTCGGCCTCTTACGGTACAGTATTTATTTACAGAAGCTTTTTTTTTCAGCTGCTGCTACGATTTTTATACAGTCTCTGTATCCCATAGGCCATTACCCCCCCCCCCTAAACGAACACCCCTAAAACATGAGTGACACCATATTCTGATCTAGTCTTCATCCAGGGAACAAAAGCTTATCACAATCATCTTTCAGTCTGTCTGTTCATGTGTACACATTAAAAAACATGGAGGCCAGAAGGTGCCCACTTGGACCTGAATAAGAACAGGACTGGTTGGGGTATGGACATATTTGGGTGAACAGCAGGCGGTGATCTGGGGAAGTAGGACCAATGGCACTGCAGCTATTACAGGACTACGGCTCCCAGCATTCCCTGTTGGGGTGCCATAAGTCACATTCACCTTTGTATAAGGTGCTGTATTTGTACCCGTACCCCATCTACCCCATAAATACTCCAGCCTTGGCACTATTCATTGCGCAAAAAAGTCCCCTCAATACTTTTCCATTTAGCAGTTGCTGCCTTGTGAGAATATTAAATGTATTTAACACTGCCTATAGGATTTATTTAATCATACGCTAATTAGTTACATTTATATCTGTATTCCTACTGCCGCCTGTTGAATCGCGTATTTATTGTTGCAGCCCATGTTCAGCAGGGATAGTATAGGCTCTAAGCCACACGGGCAACTTGTCGTCTTACGTTTGAACAGAGACTATAATGTAACGCTTCTGCCGTACTGTATCTGTCTGTCTCTCATTCTAATGCTGAATTAGTATCAACACTATAGATAACTGTCTTTTGATAACAAAGCTTTAGTGAGAACCATGTAAAGGGGAAATAAACCCCCAAAAAATTAATTTTGCCCAATGAAAGAGGATTCAAGTTTCCAGATTCAAGGTAAATGTAACTGTACCTGTCTCCCCCGTTCTGCACTGCTGGTTCTGACTAAGTGTAGCAGAAATCTGCTCTCCTATAGCCAAGACTCCAGTTCTTCATAGGTTTATTGGCTGGCTTCAGCTAGATTGCTTCATCAGTCAGAACCAGCAGTGCAGATATTGCTTAAATTAGGATTCCCATTGTGTTGATCTGTTGTGGGTTCTTGAAGGTTGATAGCAGTGTGACTATACGACAACTTACATTCCTCCCCCTTTCTCACGGATGGACATTGACTATACACAAAACTGATTAGTTAATAATTGGAAGCGTAAACATGGCAATTTTGATTGTAAATAACATTTTATTTTTTGTTTGTTGAAAATAAATAAACAGAATTTGGGGGGGAAAAAATAAAATTCCCATTACCAACAGGGTCGCTATCAGGAATTACGGGGCCACATACTGCTACATAAATGGGGGGGGCAATTTTTTCAGGGTAGGTCCCATAGGACAGGTAGATTTGGGGGTGCACTACTGCATCACTCCCTGTGTTAGAAAAGTAACGAACCACCGACTTTAGTGCTAAGTTAAGTTTATAAATGGAGACAAAGCTGTAAGCATGTTTTATTTTATATACATTCTATATTTATCACTATGAATCTATTTTAACCACTTCTGCTGCCTCCCTAAAATACTTAGTCTCAATATTTCTGCACCAGCCTCAGGGCTAAGTTAGCAGAGACAATTGATTGCCAGCTTCTGTGCAAGGACAGTGGATACAAGTCTTACTCACATGCTGAGCTCGGTAAAGGGGAAGTTAACAGTAACATTTTAATATACTGCAGTGACCTAAGGAACTTTTTTATCATTGACTTGAGTAATGTGCCTTTCTTCTGTTCCTTTCTCGCTCTCTCTTTCTCTGTCTCGAGTGAAGCTCAAGCAAATGCCTAGTTGCTAGGGTCAGGGGGCCTAGTGCCCAATAGCTCAAACTGGATATCAGCAGAGTGAAAATAAATGTTCACACAACAATAGAACCTGAATGTAAATTAGCCTTGAATGATGTTGTCTGCACTGGATTAACAGGTGCTTGTTGGGCCAAATTACTCTTTAAAAATCAATCATTCAGACAATTGTTACCATTTAAAAATCCTTACATCAATCTACTGTAGTTGGAGGCTAATCATGACAATCAAGCAGAGCTGAGTTTAATTGTGGTTGAGCCCTGGGCAACACAGCAACAACTGAAGGGCTATAGGTTGGGCAGCACTAATATAAAATGTTACTGTTTTCTTCTTGCCATACGGTCTCCATTATGCCCTACTGTCTCTATCTTGCCTTACTGTCTCCATCTTAGCCTACAATCTCCATCTTGGCCTGTTGTCTCCAAATCATCTTTTCTATCTTGTCCTACTGTCTCCATCTTTGCCTATGGCCTCCATTTTGACCTACTGTCTCCAACTTGCCCTACTATCTCATCTTGCTCTACGGTCTCCATCTTGCCCTACTATCTCATCTTGCCCTACTGTCTCCATCTTGTCCTACTGTCTCAATCTTGCCATACTAGCTCATCTTGTCCTACTGTCTCCATTTTGCCCTACTGTCTTCATCTTGCCCTACAATCTCATCTCGTCCTACTGTCTCCATCTTGCCCTACTGTCTCTATCTTGCCCTCCATCTTCCCTACTGTCTCCACCTTTCCCTACTGTCTCCATCTTTCCCTACGGTCTCCATCTTGCCCTACTGTCAACCACCCCTTGCTCCATCTTGTTCTTCTGTATCTATTCCACCCTATAGACTCTTACAGCTGCTGTTTTACTCTGCTTATGTGCCACAATGCACCCTACCTGCACCCCTAAACACAGCCCTGCAATGTGACTTGACATTCTGACAAACTATCAGGGTTTCTTCTTTTGACAACAAAGCCCACTCTGTGTTAGATACCGCAGTTAGTTGGTAACTATGGTGCATTCTTATCATGTCCCTTACTGAATATATATCAGCTTTTCAGCATTATTCCTTCCTCTATATACCAACCCCCTTCCGTGTGCCTAATGTACAGCCATTACTATAATCTATAGCACTTGGGCTGTTAGCAACGCTAGCGACCAACTGAAAGATCTCATTATTTATATGCAGTCGCCACACACTCGCCTTATTATTTGCTTGTCTGTAAACACTAAACAATAAATTGTAATGTATATTTTTATTTCACAATATCTGCTTTTCACAAAAAATAAAACGTTGCATAAATGAATTATTGCCTGTTTGCTGTGTATTGGGTCTTACAGGGGACATGGCAAGTACCTCTTGTCATTGCTGTTATTGGCATTTGCCTGTCACTGCTAACAGGGGACAAAGTTCTGGTTGGAATCCATCCTAATTCGTACGATCGGCAATACATGCAGAGAAATTATCGGCAGCCGACGGAAATCTTTTAACCTGTCCAATCGACCAACGACCGATCTCCACCAGACGAAAAATGTTGGGACTCTTCACACACGGTCCGAAAATCATATCTTTGCGTCTATGGCCAGCTTAAGACTCAAGTTATAAATAAAAGATAATGGAATTGAGAGCGGAGTTCCCCTTTAACAGCTCACGCGGAAGAAAAGGCAAAACTCTTTTCAGAGCCAGTAGATCTCCAGTACATGCAAATATTTGTGGGGGGCATCGATTATCTCTCTGAATTTAATCTGAGTGTCAGTTCTACAGAGAGGGGCTGCCAAATGTCAGGCCGACCCTGTGGGCTAAGGAACCAGCAGCACATGGAACACAAACAATACAGCAAGGAATTGCTCTGCTTGTTATCATTTATTTATACTTTGAGAAAGGCCTAGGACTAGGCAGAAATGTTAGTCTCAAGCTGTTTTATGAATAAAAACCTTTTTTTTATCATTTTAAGTTCTGAGAGTGCTGTTCTATATGGGATGGATGAAGATAATGTGTTGAACGTCCACCCAGGCATATGAACACTTTATTGTCGAGAGTGCCGGTTTCCTGTGGGGGGGTATATATATATATATATATATATTAGACCCCAGGCTGTACCATGGGTTAACTAAATCAAATCTCTGTTTTACAATAAACACAATACAAATATGTTCTGAGCTGTGAGCGGCCCCTGTCTGTATCTGAATGTTTTTTGTAGATCCCCATGACTATACTGTCTATTCAGGTTTAATTATTAATCCCCAGGTATTGACTCCATATGTCCCATAACAGCTGTGCAATTTCTCAGGCCCGAGTCCCAGGGTTTTCCTTGCAGTTATTATTTCATTCTGGTTGTTCTTTCACTGCTGTACTAATGCCGGTGTGCCCTGGGTACCCCTAGAACTATAGCAAGGTGACTGTTACCCCAATGTTTCTATATTTCTGTAACCTTGTTATGACCTAAGGGGCCAGCCTGAAGGCCCATTAGAGGGAAATTTGGGGTGAGTGTTTATTTGTTTCCTGGGTACCCCTGGAACTATAGCAGAGTGACGGTTACCCCAATGTTTCTATATATCTGTAACCTTGTTATGAGCTAAGGGGGCCTAGCCTGAAGGCCAGTTAGGTAGGAAATTTGGAGTGAGTGTTTATTTGTGCCCTGGGTACCCCTGGAACTATAGCAGGGTGACTATAGTCCAGCAATAAAACAATCTCTCCTGGGCTTAGTGAGAACAGTAACCACTTCTCAAGCCAAACACAAAAGTTAAAGGAACAGTAACGTCAAAAAATAAAAGTGTTTTAAAGTAATGAAAATATAATGCAGTGTTGCCCTGCACTGGTAAAACTACTGTGTTTGCTTAAGAAACAGTAGTATTGTTTATATAAATAAGGTGCTGTGTAGCAATGGTGGCAGCCATTCAAAGGAGAAAAGGCTCAGATTACACAGCAGATAGCAGATAAGCTCTATCTGTCTAATGGTGTTATCTATTATCCATTAGTTAACCTGTGCCATGTAGCCATTTTTCAATTTCCGCCATTGCTACACAGCAGCTTGTTTATATGAACTATAGTAGTGTTTCTGAAACAAACAGATCAGTTTTACCAGTGCAGGGCAACAGTACATGATATTTTCATTACTTTAAAACACTTTCATTTTTTGGTGTCACTGTTCCTTTAACAAAAGTAGTTCTAGTTCAGCCCCTTGTTTTATTTTATTTATTCTGTGTTCTCTTCCTTTCGTGTGAGAGCAAATTAAAAACTATAGTTTCCCTTTTAATTTCACCCACTTTCCCCACCTCTCCCTCTGTCTCTCTCGCCATCTCTCTATATTCTCTATATATAGTTATGTCCCAGCCTATCTGATCTTAGTTTTCCCCTAAGGTAAGGAGCCCGGAGCAAGCCTAGACTTGGAAGCACAGCTCATTTGGAAAATTACGTCCTAATTGCTTGACATGAAATATGATCGCTCTATTATAATGGATTCAAGATGGTCTGTACAGGATATGAGTAAAGAGCAGTGGATCCCTCACACTGAGAGAATTCCTTCCCATAAATTTCCCAGCCCTCGTTCTCTTCCAGTGCCGGCTCCTTCAACCTCCAAGCTTTTATTAGGGCTGAGCAAGACTTTCTGCACATTTTCCCTGGCATGCAGGGAGTTTGCTCATAGCCTGTACAGAGAAATCCCATAAAACTATGGCAGCATAGGTATTCCCATTGTACTAAACACAATTCAGCAGGAACAGCCCCCTAAAGCTCGCCACAGACGCAAAGATCCGATCGTACGAATCCTCGATTCATACAATTTTTGTACCGTGTGTGGAGAGTCCCGAAATTTTTCGTCCCATGGAGATCGGTCGTTTGGGCGATCGGCCAGATTAAAAGATTTCTGTCGGCGGATGATAATATCTCTGCATGTATTGCCGATCTGACGATTTTAAGTTGGAGACTGTCAACAGCTTTGTCGGACATAAACTTTCGTACAATTGCTGTTAGGGGAAGAACATCGGCTGATCTGTTCTTTTACTATTTAAACTGAAGTTTAGTGGCGGTTCGGGAGATGGGGGAAGTCTGATCGTTCGAGGATTCGAATGGTTGGATCTTTGCGTCTATAGCCAGCTTTAGTTTGCTCATAGCCTGTACAGAGAGATCCCATAAAACTATGGCAGTGAGGTATTCCTTGTACTAAGCACAATTCAGCAGGAACAGCCCCCTAAGTTTGCTCATAGCCTGTACAGAGAGATACTATCAAACTATGGCAGCATAGGTATTGCCCTGTACTAAGCACAATTCAGCAGGAACAGCCCCTAAGTTTGGTCAAAGTCTGTACAGAGATACCATAAAACTATGGCAGCATAGGTATTCCCCAGTACAGTGTCGGACTGGCCTGTCGGGAAACCAGGGAAAAACCCGGTGGGCCCCGACCCTCATGGGCCCCGACCCTCATGGGACCCCTCTTCTGATATAGAAATGGCACAGAAAAAAAAATTCCCGCTCCGCCCAGCAGCTGCCGTTCATGCATGTGTGCCAGTGCACATTCAAGTGTGTTCTCCTGAGCGGCGCCTAACAGCAGGGGGCTGGGGGGCCGGAGGGGGCCCTGGACAGCGGTCCTGGTGGGCCCCGGGCCCCCCAGTCTGACCCTGCCCCTGTACTAAGCACAATTCAGCAGGAAAAGCCCCTAAGTTTGCTCATAGCCTGTACAGAAAGATCCCATAGAAATATGGCAGCATAGGTATTCCCCTGTACTAAGCACAATTCAGCAGGAACAGTCCCTAAGTTTGCTCATAGTCTGGACAGAGAGATCCCATACAACTAAGGCAGCATAGGTATTCTCCTGTACTAAGCACAATTCAGCAGGGACAGCCCCCTAAGTTTGCTCATAACTTATACAAAAAGATAAAACTATGGGACTGTGTGCTTTCCCTTTTATTCAACACAACTTTCATGACGATCAAGAGAAGTAATGGCTTAAGTTCCCCCACAAGTGACAGCAATGTTTTGGGAAAGTCTTGGAGCCAGGAAGATTAATGGGATGTTCCTGAGAAAGTTTGGGAAAGTGCCACATTTCTATGGGAATGTCGGTGCAGGGCTTGTTTAGAAGCTCACAATGTGTTTGAGCTCTGGGCCGGAGTGCGGGTGACGCGCATGTGTCACCAAATGGACATTTGTCAACCCGGCAGAGCATAGTGGGACTTCCAGTATCTTCTATAGATAGATATATATAGGATGAAGTACTTTCTAAACCACAACCATATGCCTTCAAATCCCCTTCTTTTGGCCATGGGGTCATGGACAAGAAGTCAATTGCACAGTCCCATTGACCGTCTTCTCACAGACAAGCAATCTATACTGACAACATGTTCCCAACCAGATTCTCTAAGGGAGTGACCCACTAGACAGCCCCAGTCACATGGCTGACTCCCTAGGGTGCTATTGAAATCAATTTGAATGGTGTAAAAGTTGCCCATGTGACCCCCTCAACCTACAGCAGTAAGACAGGGACCATACACTGTAAGTGGCTGCTCTTTGCTATTTGAGATAATGAAGAAGAAAAACACCCAAGGCCTCTCTCTCTCTCTCTCTCTCTCTTTCTCTCTGATCTTCTCCTGCAATAAGGAGGAAACCGTTGGGCCGCAGCCAAGTCTTGTATAAAAATAAATGTTTCCGAGAACTTTTCGTTTTATTCAGCAAAAAACCCACATCTGGAACGTTCTTATTTGCTAATGCAGCGCCGTCCAACTGGGAAAGCTCAGCAGAAACACATTTTAATGAAACTAAATTGCCCCCCTCCACCCCCATCGCTGTAAATAGAGTGTGTTGTAAATAATCACGGAGCAAGAAATAAACGGAGAAAGGTGTTTTGTGGCATTGACAACTACAGACGGAAAAAGGAGATAACCCTGTGTCTTGGATATAATCCTGTGGGTAATTATTTAAAGGTGCACCTTGGGGGCCGAGCAAAGAAGCATATGAAACACTCACACAATGGGGTTCCATGAGGAAATATTGTATATAAACATGCAAGCTCCATCAGTCTAATATTTTGTCCTGCTCATGCTGTGAGGCCTGGGCTGCAGGTACCATTGGTTGTGCCAGGGGAATCTAGTAGGGTGAGCTTTGGCATGGGGCCCTATATATATAAAAATATGACTCTGATGGCTGCTAGCTGCAGTATTGTTATTAATCGTGATTATACAAAACTGTATTGAACAGTGTACAGAACATAACAAATGTCTCAATACACTCTGCCTAATAGATACCTTGACTCCCCAAAGACCCCGATTTTCCTTGGATGGGGAACTAAGAATGGCCTTTCTGGTACCTTTTTGCAGGTAAACAATGCTGCGACAAGGATTCACCTTCTTATTCACCATTCTTTTACTCAAGGTTCATATATCTTTCTTACAAATGTATTTGCTGAAATGTGCTAGGAACCAGCTAAGGTAAACTATATCCTCTTGTTACATATATAAATATATTTTCCTTTAAACTTGCAAATAAAGTATGCACAGCCTATCTGAAGTTATACAGATGATAAGGGGCTGCCGTATTGCTTGTTGCTTCTGCTGAGCATTTCTAATTGTTACAAATTAGTTGTATTTGTCACCTGTTTTATGTGTTAAAGGGGCTTTCTCATGGAAAGATTTGGTGTGTCCATTTGTTGCCCTGGATACTTCTGATCCTTACCTATAAGTCTTTACCTGTAAAACCTCCTAAAATAGCTTGAGCTTAGGGGCAGGCTGGAGGAACAGGTTAATCCCTACATATAAGACTTTACCTATAAGACCTCCTACATTAGCTTGAGCTTGGTGGCAGGCTGGAGGACCAGGCTTATCCCTGTCTACACAAATATAACTATAAGCCCACCTACACTATATTGTGTATAAGGCAGGTTGGAGAACCAGGCTATTCCTAAGTCTTTAACTAGAAGACCTCTAATATTACCTTATTATAGGGCAGGCTGGAGAAATAGGTTGATCCCTACTTATAATACTTGTACTTATAAGACCTACTACATAAACTTGTGCTTGGGCGAGCTGGAGGACCAGGCTGATCCCTACCTATAAATCGTAACCTATAAGACTTCCTACAGCAACTTGAGCTTAAATGCAGACTGGAGGATCAGGCTAATTCCTACCTATAAGACTTTTACTTATATGACCTCCTACTCTAGCTTGAGCTTTGGGCAGGCTGGAGGACTACTCCCTACTCACTACCCAGACCCACTACCCAGTCTTATGACCCCCTGATACCAGGGATCACTCTGTTAGTGGATCAACCAATTAAAGGAAAAAATTTGCCAGATCATCGAGGGTGAGAAGGGGGCACTTAGACCTGCAGCTGAACCCAGGCAGGGTATCTGTGAACCACCTGCTGGTTGGTGAACCAGGAACCTTCTATACAGAACATGACTGCTTTGCAGGTATTCCGTGGGTACCTGACCTGCTGCAGGTTTATACCAGAATGTGATATTTTATATGAGAGAGATTTTCATTCTACAGTTCTTTAGGGAGGCATGAATCACATTTTGACCTATTTATTCCTCTGACCCCCTGATACCAGGGATCACTCTGTAAGTGGATCAACCAATTAAAGGAAAAAATTTGCCAGATCATCGAGGGTGAGACGGGGGCACTTAGACCTGCAGAGAGAGATTTTCATTCTACAGTTCTTTAGGGAGGCATGAATCACATTTTGACCTATTTATCCCTCTGGTTACGTTTTGAAGCACTGTATTCTACACAGCAGCTTCATTGCCTGCACCATTTCTGTCCCCGTGGCTACACGGCAGTTTATATATGTCAACTATATTCACGTTTCTGAAGCAAACACAGTGAAAGGTAACCGTACGTTATATTTCAATTCTCAGAAAGCCATTTCATTGTTCATTGTTACTTGTCCTTTAAAAGGCACAATGACCCAGGGCTCGGCGACAGACAAATCAGTGGGCCACCGATACATATTCTCCAGATCCAACTTGCCATTGTAGTTATTGGGAATCGGTTTCTCGAATTCAATACAAGCCCATTTCCTTTATAGGAGATGAAAAGATGCTTCTCTTATACTTATGTATTGTAGGCTTTCAGGCTGCTTGTTGCAGTGTTGTTATTAGTTGTGATCAAACAATATTGTATTGTACAGTGTACAGAACATAACAAATGTCTCAATACAATAGATACCTTGACTCCCCAAAGACCCCGATTTTCTTTGGGTGGGGAACTAAGAATGGCCTTTCTGGTACCTTATTGCGGGGGAACAATGGTGCTGCAAGGATTCTGCTGGCAGACTTATTCACCATTCTTTTACTCAAGGTTCATATAACTTTCTTAGGAATATGTTTGCTGAAATGCGCTAGGAACCAGCTAACGTAAAGTATATCCTCTTGTTACACACATATATATATAGAGATATAGATACAGTATATATATATATATATATATATATATATATATATATATATATATATATATATATATATATAAATATATATATGTATATATATAACAATACTGCACAAAATGACAGCACTCCAAGGAAGTTCACAGCGAGTCGATGTTGCTAAAGTGGAGGTTTTTATTGAAGATCCAACATTTCGGTTCCTTACTGGAACCTTCGTCAGGGATAATAACACACAGTGCACAAACAAACAAACATTTAAAGGCCAGAAAATGGCGCCAAAGGGGCTGTCTTAGAGCGCCCATCAATCATCATTAACTGTACATTACAGAGTAACACACAACCGCTTTAGTGCCGAAATGCGGAAATCAGTATGATATGTAGGAGTGATCCTGGTGCTTAACGTCCGTGCAGCTAACCCCCAGATGGTGTTGGGCAACAGAGCGATATACAGTGAGAACCTGTCCATCGTACAGTCTCAATGGGCCGGAAGTGAATCACCCTGTGGAACTACAGAGCAGAGAGACGCTCGCTGCGTTGCTAGGCAACGCGCCTAGAGTCAGCGTATCTCAGCGCCTGCGTGGATAGCAACCGATAGAAGCTCGCTGTCACTCCTGCCCTGTGAGGTGGAGTGAGCTAGGAACCTGGTACTAGGCGGGGACACAGGTGGACCACGATACGGAGCCCAGTCGCTCCCGACCGGGCCCCGTCATAGTCCACCCCCATCACCGCCGTCATTGGCGACGGGCTGAGCGAGGGCATTATGCGTGCAGGCAGCACTTGCGGATACTCCTGCCATATGAGGTGGAGTGTGATAAGAGTCTCAGGTGGGGCTACAATGCAGGCCGGATCATGCTGCACGACCCAGTCGCTTCCGACCGGGCCCCACAACAGTCCGGCCATGCCCCCACCGTCACAGACTACAGGCTATGTTCAACCGTGCTTTGCGGTATTGCCCAGGTTTGGTGCCAGTACACGTGTAGCGCAGCCATCTCGCTCCTGAGTCCGCTACCCACAGACTGCACTAGGTAAAACACTGTAAGGAAAGTAATTGTAACCTATGGGGGATTAGCGATATGCACACACCAGTAAAGCAATGCACAAGAAGTGTGCAGAAAGATACTCTTCCAATTGGCACAAATGTAAGTAGGGTTAAGGTGTTACACCCACCTGTGTTGTTACAGTATCAAATCTGAAGGGCTTACACGCTACAACAATAGTATCGATAAAGAACCTTAAAAGTTACAATACTATTGTTGTAGTGTGTAAACCCTTCAGATTACATTTGATGCAATGTACGTTTAATGAATTTCTAATAAATTAATTTTAATATTAACATCGGTGTGCGTGTAACCACTGGACTTCTATATATATATATATATATATATATATATATATATATATATATATACATATATATATATATATACATATATATATATATATATACATATATAGAGTAGAGGGAGTGGAGTGCACAACCATAAGAAAAAATCGATACCTGGGTGCTAGTCCATAACATATAGAACAATACTGCACAAAATGACAGCACTCCAAGGAAGTTCACAGCGAGTCGATGTTGCTAAAGTTGAGGTTTTTATTGAAGATCCAATGTTTAATGAATTTCTAATAAATTAATTTTAATATTAACATCGGTGTGCGTGTAACCACTGGACTTCTGGATTCACGATCTACACACAGCACCCGAGTTTGGATCCATAACGACGAGTGCGGTCCTTAATGGTGGATATATATATATATATATATATATATATATATATATATATATATATATATATATATAAAGGGAAAATAGCTGCAGTTACTTACTGGAGAAAAAGCCTGGGTGCACACTGCAGAAAAGTCATTTAGAATATAATTTATTAAGCAAGGCACTCACAGGTCTTAAAATATGGTGAAAAAGAGATAACGGTCTCAAGGAAGACCTAAACTTTGGAATAACAAATAAACTTTATCTCTTTTCACCATATTATAAGACCTGTGAGTGCCTTTCTTTACATGATATATATATATATATATATATATATATATATATATATAAATCACTGACTCAAGTTAAGGCTGAGACTTGAGGCTACTGGAGAAGACACATGAGAAGACAAGACCAAGACAGGATAGAACACCTGATGCACCTGATGAGACAAGATCAAGACAGGACAATACATGTGATGAGACAAGATCAATACAGGACATATGATGAGACAAGACTGTACATATGGGAAAAGAAGATTAAACCAGACAGTAATCATCACAAGGCACACAACAAGACATGACAAGTCCAAGGGAAAACAGCACATATGCAGTGCAAGACGCTTGAGGAAACAAACCCAAGACATATGTGAAGCAAGACCAAGACAACACAGTACTCATGAGGAGACAAGAGCAGGGCAAGTGCACATCAAAAGAAGAGCCTAAAATAACACAAGAAGACAAGATCAATATGGACTATTACACAAGCGACTCATGCCTGTCCTGAACATAATCTGAAGGTGCAAGCTGTGGCCAGAAACCACTGACCTATCACTAGAGGCTGATAAAAGTTGCTGACTTTGCCCTAAAGACAAAGGCAGCTTTATACCCCATCTATCGGGCCATGGCCTGTCCAACCAATATTGAACCTCCTGTTTTCTATTGAATGGGTGAGAAAATGCCATAGCATGAGGACCACTCTCTGAACAATGAACAATGATAGAGAGCTGGAGGGAGAGGACTGCGTGTTTGCACAGAGCATTTCTGGAAAACTGTAAAGAATTAATAAGACTTCAGAAAAATCATGATGGTTTTCATTAGCTTTTTGGACGCCTTCCACTTGTGAATCTTTCCATGCGGGATCTAATTATCTGCAGCATGAGTGAGCTTACTCTGTGTTTAGTGCTGAGAGTATGGAAATAATAAAAGGGGGTTTCTGTAAAAACAGGCCAGCCAAAGGCTCCATCCCATTGGTCCATCCAACATGTTGGAGCAGAAGCTCAGTATCGTCTCCCCCCAGAACCTTCGTGTTTCTTGAATGTTCCTGTCACTAGTGTTTCAGTCTGGCAGCTCAGTGATCCAGGAGCATCTGAACTGTTACAATTTGCTACATTTAGTTGATACATTTCTCAGCAGTATCTGTGGAATATTAGCAACTATTGTATCAATTCTAACAGCTGCCTGTAATGAAACTCAGGGATTCTGCACAGCAGGGAAAAAGATAAGAAATGTATCGACTAAATGTATCAATTTAGAACAGTTCAAGAGTCAGCGACTCCCCTCCCTGTCTTAGAAGGTGAAAAATGAATCTCTACACTTCAATAATAGAAAAACAGTCACAAATTGTTGGTATTTTCTGGTTGTTCTTGTGGGATCAAAAGAAAGGACATTACCTTGCAACCTCTAAACTGATTATTATCCACTGTTACTATATCTCTCCCTACTATACCTGCTATCCCACAGTCACACTCCCTTCCCAGAGACTATTATCCCACTGTTACTATAGGCACCATCTCTCCCTACTATACCTGCTATCCCACAGCCACACTCCCTTCCCAGAGACTATTATCCACTGTTACTATAGACACCATCTCTCCCTACTATATCTGCTATCCCACAGTCACACTCCCTTCCCAGAGACTATTATCCACTGTTACTATAGGCACCATCTCTCCCTACTATACCTGCTATCCCACAGTCACACTCCCTTCCCAGAGACTATTATCCACTGTTACTATAGGCACCATCTCTCCCTACTATACCTGCTATCCCACAGTCACACTCCCTTCCCAGAGACTATTATCCCCACTGTTACTATAGACACCATCTCTCCCTACTATACCTGCTATCCCACAGTCACACTCCCTTCCCAGAGACTATTATCCCACTGTTACTATAGGCACCATCTCTCCCTACTATACCTGCTATCCCACAGTCACACTCCCTTCCCAGAGACTATTATCCCACTGTTACTATAGCCACAATCCCTCCCTACTATACCTGCTATCCCACAGCCACACTCCCTTCCCAGAGACTATTATCCCACTGTTACTATAGGCACCATCTCTCCCTACCTGCTATCCCACAGTCACACTCCTTTCCCAGAAACTATTATCCCACTTACCCATCATTATTTATTTCAGTTAACTGAATCTGTAAAAGCAAAGCCAGCTAGGTTTAAAGAAGGCCACATAAAAATTACTTTATAGTTCATGCAGTGAACTCAGTGCTCCATGTTGAGGAGTTCTTTTCCCTGTAAACTGCCATCCAAACATGAAATAACTAAGGACAAGCCCAGACATCTTTCAGATGACAGAAATCAGGGCCACTTCGTAAGACGAACTGCAGGAAGAGATTTTAAATTGAAGAAAATTGAATTGAAGAGAAACTATTTAATATCCCATTGATAAAACCAGGCTGCATTGCATCATCCCTCAACCAATTTGTGCAGCCAAACTCTCTTCTGATCGCTCCATTTTGCCCCATTACAATGTCTTATTAAATAAAAAGGGACCTGACAAAAGATTCTATTTACTGGAATTAGCCGGTAGGGAAAGACAGAATATGCAAGGATAATAGAAAGAACGTCTGCTCTGTGACAGTTACATGGAATTGGTATAATAGCCCCCGTGATTCTGTCCATGGCCTGAGTTCTGTTCCAATATGGTTGTCAATAATGTTTAACGGGACTGTACCATTGAATGCATAGGGTTATTTAATGTGTTAGGCTATTGAGCCATTTAGAATTTCTAAAATTCTCAATTTTTGTTGGGAATCCCTGTGCCATTTAATGTTGAGGCTCTCCCACTAAATGGAAGGGGCTATAGTCAATAAATGATGTGTGTCAGTAGGCTGACTATGAGCAAAAGAACAAGGGTACTGACCCAATATAAAAACCAAATACTCTCTAAAGCTACAAATACATTTTTACTGATACTTCAGATTATGTACAGTATCTTTCTATTTAGGCCTCTCCTATTCATATCCAGTTTCTTATTCAAATCAAGGCATGGTTGCTAGGGCATTTTGGAGCCTAGCAACCAGCTGGCTGAAATTGCAAACTGGAGAGCTGCGAATAAAAAGCTAAATAACTCAGAAACCACAAATCATACTAACAGTTAACTTAAAGGTGAACAACCCCTTTAAAGAAAACATACAACATTCCACATCTAGGATTAATTCTCTCTTTTTCTCGGATGGAGAAAATATATGTGGGACCCTTTTAATGAGCTGGACCTAAGTAGCTGATTGGAAAACTTTTTATTAAGGAGTAAATTATTTCATCACAAGTCACGCATCATCATGACCACAAATGAGTCAAAGTATCAAACAGAGAGTGAGGCTTTATCAGTGAGTAATGAGGAAGGTGATGTCATTGGGGAGAGTTAACCATTAACTTTGCCTGGAAAAACACAGGACACTCTGGTGTTTATGTTAGAGGTTTCTAAACGCACACACTCCTTCTTAGTCAGCACTAGTGGCCCTACAGGAAGCATCTGTATACCTGTATTTATACATATGGGAGGAGGTGCCATATTGTTTCCCTTAGACAGTACAGTATGAGGGTATAGCTTATTGTGTGCCCAGAACATTCCTTCTCTGTATATTTGTATTTATACATATGGGAGAAGGGAGGTGCCATATTGATTCCCTTAGACAGTACAGTAAGAGGGTATAGCTTATTGTGTAAACAGAACATTCCTTCTCTGTATATTTGTATTTATACATATTGGAGGAGGGAGGTGCCATATTGATTCCCTGAGACCAGGGATCCCCAACCTTTTGAACCCTTGAGCAACATTCAGAAGTAAGAAGAGTTGGGGAGCAACAGTAGCATGAAAAATGTTCTTGGGTGCCAAAGAAGGGTTGTGATTGGCTATTTAGAAGCCCCTATGTGGATTGTCAACCTACATTGAGGTTCTGTTTGGCAGTACACCTGGTTTTTATGTAGTCAAAACTTGCCTCAAAGCCTGGAATTCAAAAATAAGCACCTGCTTTGAGGCCACTGGGAGCAACATCAAACGGGTTGGAAAGCAACATGTTGCGCACAAGCTACTGGTTGGGGATCACTGCCTTAGACAATGCAGTATGAGGGTATAGCTTAGTGTGTGCCCAGAAAATTCCATCTCTGTATATTTGTATTTATATATCTATAGGTAGAAGGTGCCATATTGACTCCCTTAGACAGTACAGTATGATGCTATAGCTTATTGTGTTCCCAGAACATTCCATCTCTGTATATTTGTATTTATACATATGGGAGAAGGGAGGTGCCGTGTTGTTTCTTTTATACAGTATAGTATGTGTGAATAGATTATTGTGTGGACAGAAGACATTCTCTAAAGAATTTAACAGACCAGTACATGAAAAGTGAGAGTATTCCTTTAAGACCAGAAAAGCAGTATATGGCAGTTAAAAACAGCCCCTTCTGCTGGTCAAAGACACAAATTGCAGCTTGCAGAAAGCAAGGAACACGGGCACTTTAAATCTCTCTGTGCCCCTGTAGCCAGTTCTTCCTTGTCCTTGGCAATGGCAGCTTTTCTTCGGTTTCCTTCTGTGGCTCCGGGTCTTTTCGTGGCTTTGGGTCTTCGTTGCTTCAGGTCATAGTGGTCTTCAGTATTTCAGGTCTTCGGCTCCTCGGGTCATCGCCGATTCAGGACTTTGGCGCTTTGGGATTCAGCACTCATGCTGTTAAGGGGGTCATGGTTAATTCACAAAGTGTAGCACTGTAGAGTGGCAGCCAATTGCCAGCTTGGCGACCTGACAGGGAACCGCATCTTATCTTTCAGTGTGTGAAAACAGGGCTTTTTAAAAAATGAAATGTGACTCCTTAACTCTAGGATTGTGTAGCGCTAAGCTCTTTGGTACCCTTCATGTGCTATTTTCTCAAAAGAGGTCTTCACCATGGACCAAAAGCACATATTAAAGCAATATTATTACTGGGTATCGCAAACTGCTGCTCACAGTTGGTTCATCTTAGATGTTTAAAAATAATCTGGAGGAACACTCTGCATGCCTTTGAGATGGTGAAGACAAACAAATTTAAAAGATATGCAAGTATTCACACACAGAAGGAATATAAGTTACTTTACTGCAAACCAGTCTGATCCCATAGGGCCTAAACCCTAATAACACATATAAATAACCCCTTAATACATGGCACCCTCCCTTTAAAAACATTAACCCTTCCATATCCAATCAAAAAAATATCTATAAATAGCTAAACCCCAAAGTAAAAAGTGTTATGGTCTGACACCCCTCTCACAAGAAAAGTCGTACAGTCCAACAGCCCCTCAAGAAAATTGCTATAGTCCGACACCCCCTCAAGAAAAGTGGTATGGTCGGAAACTCCTCAGTAAAAGTGGTAGTCTGACACCTCCCCATGAAAAAAGTGGTACAGTCCTGAACCCCCAAGAAAAAGTGGTACGGTCCGACACCCCCTCAGGAAGAGTGGCACTGTCTCACACCCCCCTCAAGAAAAAAGTGTATGGTCTGACACACCCCAAGGAAAAAGTGGTACAGTCCAATGCCTCTTCACGAAAATTGGTATGACTTGAAACCCCCAAGTAAAAAGTGGTACGGTCTGACACCCCTTTCAGGAAAATTGGTACAGTCCAACACCCCCCAGGAAAATTGGTATGGTCTGGCACCCCCATCAAGAAAAGTGGTACAGTAAAACACCCCCCCTCAAGAAAAGTGGTATCATCCAACACCCTCAGAAAAAAGTTGTACAGTCCAACACTCAATATAGAAAGAGGTACAGTCTGACACTTTTCTTTGGAGATTGTCTGACCATACCACTTTTCTGGAGGGGGTTTCAGACTTACCACTTTTATTGAGTGGGGTGTTGGACCATACCACTTTTCTTAAAGGGGTGTTGGACCATACCACTTTTCTTGAGGAGGGAGGGGGTGTGTCGGACTTTATTGATGGGGGTGTCAGACCGTACCACTTTTCTTGGAGGGGGGTGTCAGACTGTAACACTTTTCTTGAAGAGGGGGGTGTTGGAGCGTACCACTTTTCTTGAGGGGTGTGGGACCGTACCAATTTTCTTGAGGTGGTGTGTCGGACCGTATCATTTTCTTGAGGGGGGTCAGAACATACCAATTTTCTTCATGGGATGTCGGACCGTACCCCTTTTCTTGAAGGGGGGGGTCGGATGTACCACTTTTCTTGAGGGAGTGTGTAGGACCATTCCACGTTTCTTGACGGGGTGTCGGACCGTACCACTTTTCTTGAGGGGGATGTTGGAACGTACCAATTTTCTTCATGGGTGTGTCAGACTAAACCACTTTTCTTGAGGGGGATGTCGGACCGTACCAATTTTCTTGAGGGGGGTGTCGGAACGTACCAATTTTCTTCATGGATGTGTCGAACCATACCACTTTTCTTGAGGGGGGGTGTCGAAAAGTACCAATTTTCTTAATGGGGGTGTTGGAATGTACCACTTTTCTTGAGGATGGAGGGGGTGTCGGAACGTACCAATTTTCTTCAAGGGGGTGTCGGACCGTACCACTTTTCTTGAGGGTGGGGTGTCGAAGCGTACCAATTTTCTTCATGGGGGTGTCAGACCGTACCACTTTTCTTGAGGGTGGGGTGTGGGAATGTACCAATTTTCATCATCAGTGTGTCGGACCGTACCACTTTTCTTGAGGGGGGTGTCGGAACGTACCAATTTTCTTCATGGATGTGTCGAACCATACCACTTTTCTTGAGGGGGGGTGTCGGAAAGTACCAATTTTCTTAATGGGGGTGTTGGAATGTACCACTTTTCTTGAGGATGGAGGGGGTGTCGGAACGTACCAATTTTCTTCATGGGGGTGTCGGACCGTACCACTTTTCTTGAGGGTGGGGTGTCGAAGCGTACCAATTTTCTTCATGGGGGTGTCAGACCGTAGCCACTTATCTTGAGGGTGGGGTGTCATACCGTACCACTTCTCTTGAGGGGGGTTGTTGGACCGTACCACTTTTTTTGAGGGGGTGTCGGACCATACCAATTTCCGTTATGGGGCTGTTGGACCGTACCACTTTTTTTGAGGGGGGGTGTAGGAACGTACCAATTTCCTTCATGGGTGTGTAGGACCGAACCACATTTCTTGAGGGGGGTTTAAGACCATACCACTTTTCTTGAAGGGGGTTGTCGGAAAATACTAATTTTCTTAATGGGGGTGTCGGACCGTAGCCACTTATCTTGAGGGTGGGGTGTCATACCGTACCACTTCTCTTGAGGGGGGTTGTTGGACCGTACCACTTTTTTTGAGGGGGTGTCGGACCGTACCACTTTTCTTGAGGGGGGTTTCGGACCATACCATTTCTCTTGAGGGAGGTGTCGGACCGTACCACTTTTCTTGAGGGGGTGTCGGACCGTACCACTTTTCTTGATGGGGGGTGTCGGACTGTACCACTTTTCTTCATGGGGGTGTAGGACCATACCACTTTTCTTGGGGGGTGTCGGACCGTACCAATTTTATTGAGGGGGTGTTGGACCGTACCACTTTTTTTCATGGAGGTGTCGGACCGTACCACTTTTTTTGAGAGGGGTGTCGGACCATGTCCCTTTTCTAAAGGGGGGTGTTGGACTGTACCACTTTTTTGAGGGGGGTGTCGGACCGTACCACTTTTCTTGAAGGGGTGTTGGACTGTACCACTTTTCTTCATGGGGGTGTCGGACCGTACCACTTTTCTTAAGCGCGGTGTCGGACCTTACCACTTTTCTTGAGGGGGTGTCGGAACGTACCAATTTTCTTGAGGGGGGGTGTAGGACCGTACCACTTTTCTTAAGGGGCAGTCGGACCATACCACTTTTCTTGAGGGGGTGTCGGACCGTATCACTTTTCTTAAGGGGGTTGTTGGACCGTACCCCTTTTCTTGAGGGGGGGTGTCGGACCGTACCACTTTTCTTAAGGGGCAGTCGGACTGTACCACTTTTCTTGAGGGGGTGTCGGACTGTACCACTTTTCTTTAGGGGGTGTCGGACTGTACCACTTTTCTTGAGGGGGGTATCGGACCGTACCACTTTTCTTGAGGGGGGGGTGTCGGACCGTACCACTTCTCTTGAGGGAGGTGTCGGACCGTACCACTTTTTTTGAGGGGGTGTCGGACCGTACCACTTTTCTTGATGGGGGGTGTTGGACTGTACCACTTTTCTTCATGGGGGTGTAGGACCATACCACTTTTTTTGAGAGGGGTGTCGGACCATGTCCCTTTTCTAAAGGGGGGTGTTGGATTGTACCAATTTTTTGAGGGGGGTGTCGGACCGTACCACTTTTTTGAGGGGGGTGTCGGACCGTACCACTTTTCTTGAAGGGGTGTTGGACTGTACCACTTTTCTTCATGGGGGTGTCGGACCGTACCACTTTTCTTAAGCGGGGTGTCGGACCTTACCACTTTTCTTGAGGGGGGGTGTTGGAACGTACCAATTTCTTGAGGGGGTGTCGGACCGTACCATTTTTCTTGAGGGGGTGTCGGAACGTACCAATTTTCTTGAGGGGGGTGTAGGACCGTACCACTTTTCTTAAGGGGCAGTCGGACCATACCACTTTTCTTGAGGGGGTGTCGGACCGTATCACTTTTCTTAAGGGGGTTGTTGGACCGTACCCCTTTTCTTGAGGGGGGGTGTCGGACCGTACCACTTTTCTTAAGGGGCAGTCGGACTGTACCACTTTTCTTGAGGGGGTGTCGGACTGTACCACTTTTCTTGAGGGGGTGTCGGACTGTACCACTTTTCTTGAGGGGGGTGTCGGACCGTACCACTTTTCATGAGAGGGGGTGTCGGACTGTACCACTTTTCTTCATGGGGGTGTCGGACCATACCACTTTTCTTGAGGGGTGTGTTGGACCGTACCACTTCTCTTGAGGGAGGTGTCGGACCGTACCACTTTTCTTGAGGGGGTGTCGGACCGTACCACTTTTCTTGATGGGGGGTGTCGGACTGTACCACTTTTCTTCATGGGGGTGTAGGACCATACCACTTTTTTTGAGAGGGGTGTCGGACCATGTCCCTTTTCTAAAGGGGTGTGTTGGACTGTACCACTTTTTTGAGGGGGGTGTCGGACCGTACCACTTTTCTTGAAGGGGTGTTGGACTGTACCACTTTTCTTAATGGGGGTGTCGGACCGTACCACTTTTCTTAAGCGGGGTGTCGGACCTTACCACTTTTCTTGAGGGGGGGTGTTGGAACGTACCAATTTTCTTGAGGGGGTGTCGGACCGTACCATTTTTATTGAGGGGGTGTCGGAACGTACCAATTTTCTTGAGGGGGTGTAGGACCGTACCACTTTTCTTAAGGGGCAGTCAGACCATACCACTTTTCTTGAGGGGGTGTCGGACCGAATCACTTTTCTTAAGGGGGTTGTTGGACCGTGCCCCTTTTCTTGAGGGGGGGTGTCGGACCGTACCACTTTTCTTAAGGGGCAGTCGGACTGTACCACTTTTCTTGAGGGGGTGTCGGACTGTACCACTTTTCTTGAGGGGGTGTCGGACTGTACCACTTTTCTTGAGGGGGGTGTCGGACTGTACCACTTTTCTTGAGGGTGGTGTCGGACCGTACCACTTTTCTTGAGGGGGGGTGTCAGACCGTACCACTTTTCTTGAGGGGGGTGTCGGACCGTACCACTTTTCTTAAGGGGCAGTCGGACTGTACCACTTTTCTTGAGGGGGTGTCGGACCGTATCACTTTTCTTGAGGGGTGTCGGACTGTACCACTTTTCTTGAGGGGGTGTCGGACCGTACCACTTTTCTTGAGGGGGGTGTCGGACTGTACCACTTTTCTTCATGGGGGTGTCGGACCATACCACTTTTCTTAAGGGGGTTGTTGGACCGTACCATTTTCTTGAGGGGGTGTTGGACTGTACCACTTTTCTTCATGGGGGTGTCGGACCGTACCATTTTTCTTGGGGGGTGTCGAACTGTACCAATTTTATTGAGGGGGTGTCGGACCGTACCACTTTTCTTGAGGGGGTGTCGGACCATACCACTTTTCTTGAGGGTGTGTCGGACCGTATCACTTTTCTTGAGGGGTGTCGGACCGTACCATTTTTCTTGAGGGGGGTGTCGGAACGTACCAATTTTCTTGAGGGGGGGGTGTAGGACCGTAGCACTTTTCTTAAGGGGCAGTCGGACCGTACCACTTTTCTTGAGGGGGTGTCGGACCGTATCACTTTTCTTAAGGGGGTTGTTGGACCGTACCACTTTTCTTGAATGGGTGTCGGACTGTACCACTTTTCTTGAGGGGGTGTCGGACTGTACCACTTTTCTTGAGGGGGGTATCGGACCGTACCACTTTTCTTGAGGGGGGTGTCGGACTGTACCACTTTTCTTCATGGGGGTGTCGGACCATACCACTTTTCTTGAGGGGGGTGTTGGACCGTACCACTTCTCTTGAGGGAGGTGTCGGACCGTACCACTTTTTTTGAGGGGGTGTCGGACCGTACCACTTTTCTTGATGGGGGGTGTCGGACTGTACCACTTTTCTTCATGGGGGTGTAGGACCATACCACTTTTTTTGAGAGGGGTGTCGGACCATGTCCCTTTTCTAAAGGGGGGTGTTGGACTGTACCAATTTTTTGAGGGGGGTGTCGGACCGTACCACTTTTTTGAGGGGGGTGTCGGACCGTACCACTTTTCTTGAAGGGGTGTTGGACTGTACCACTTTTCTTCATGGGGGTGTCGGACCGTACCACTTTTCTTAAGCGGGGTGTCGGACCTTACCACTTTTCTTGAGGGGGGGGTGTTGGAATGTACCAATTTTCTTGAGGGGGTGTCGGACCGTACCATTTTTCTTCAGGGGGTGTCGGAACGTACCAATTTTCTTGAGGGGGGTGTAGGACCGTACCACTTTTCTTAAGGGGCAGTCGGACCATACCACTTTTCTTGAGGGGGTGTCGGACCGTATCACTTTTCTTAAGGGGGTTGTTGGACCGTACCCCTTTTCTTGAGGGGGGGTGTCGGACCGTACCACTTTTCTTAAGGGGCAGTCGGACTGTACCACTTTTCTTGAGGGGGTGTCGGACTTTACCACTTTTCTTGAGGGGGTGTCGGACTGTACCACTTTTCTTGAGGGGGGTGTCGGACCGTACCACTTTTCTTGAGGGGGGGTGTCGGACTGTACCACTTTTCTTCATGGGGGTGTCGGACCATACCACTTTTCTTGAGGGGGTGTTGGACCGTACCACTTCTCTTGAGGGAGGTGTCGGACCGTACCACTTTTCTTGAGGGGGTGTCGGACCGTACCACTTTTCTTGATGGGGGGTGTCGGACTGTACCACTTTTCTTCATGGGGGTGCAGGACCATACCACTTTTTTTGAGAGGGGTGTCGGACCATGTCCCTTTTCTAAAGGGGGGTGTTGGACTGTACCACTTTTCTTAAGGGGGGTGTCGGACCGTACCACTTTTCTTGAAGGGGTGTTGGACTGTACCACTTTTCTTCATGGGGGTGTCGGACCGTACCACTTTTCTTAAGCGGGGTGTCGGACCTTACCACTTTTCTTGAGGGGGGGGTGTTGGAACGTACCAATTTCTGAGGGGTGTCGGGACCGTACCATTTTTATTAAGGGCGTCGGAACGTACCAATTTCTTGAGGGGGTGTAGGACCGTACCACTTTTCTTAAGGGGCAGTCAGACCATACCACTTTTCTTGAGGGGTGTCTGACCGAATCACTTTTCTTAAGGGGGTTGTTGGACCGTACCCTTTTCTTGAGGGGGGTGTCGGACCGTACCAATTTTCTTAAGGGGCAGTCGGGACTGTACAACTTTTCTGAGGGGGGTGTCGGACTGTACCACTTTTCTTGAGGGGGTGTCGGACTGTACCACTTTTCTTGAGGGGGGTGTCGACCGTACCACTTTTCTTGAGGGGAGTGTCGGACGCGTACCACTTTTCTTTAAGGGGCAGTCGGGACTGTACCTTTTCTTGAGGGGAGTGTCGGACCGTATCACTTTTCTTGAGGGGGGTGGTCGGGACTGTACCACTTTTTCTTTGAGGGGGGTGTCGGACCTTACCACTTTTCTTGAGGGGGGTGTTGGAACGTACCAATTTTCTTGAGGGGGGTGTCGGACCGTACCATTTTTCTTGAGGGGGTGTCGGAACCGTTACCAATTTTCTTGAGGGGGGTGTAGGACCGTACCACTTTTCTTAAGGGGCAGTCGGACCATACCACTTTTCTTGAGGGGGTGTCGGACCGTATCACTTTTCTTAAGTGGGGTTGTTGGACCGTACCCCTTTTCTTGAGGGGGGGTGTCGACCGTACCACTTTTCTTAAGGGCAGTCCGGACTGTACCACTTTTCTGAGGGGGTGTCGGACTGTACCACTTTTCTTGAGGGGGTGTCGGACTGTACCACTTTTCTTGAGGGGGGTGTCGGACCATACCACTTATCTTGAGGGGGGGTGTCGGACTGTACCACTTTTCTTCATGAGGGTGTCGGACCATACCACTTTTCTTGGGGGGGGTGTTGGACCGTAACCACTTCTCTTGAGGGAGGTGTCGGACCGTACCACTTTTCTTGGAGGGGGTGTCGGACCGTACCACTTTTCTTGATGGGGGGTGTCGACTGTACACTTTTCTTCATGGGGGTGTAGGACCATACCACTTTTTTTGAGAGGGATGTCGGGACCATGTCCCTTTTCTAAAGGGGGGTGTTGGACTGTACCACTTTTTTGAGGGGGGTGTCGGACCGTACCACTTTTCTTGAAGGGGTGTTGGACTGTACCACTTTCTTCATGGGGGTGTCGGCACCGTACCACTTTTCTTAAAGCGGGGTGTCGGACCTTACCACTTTTCTTGAGGGGGGGTGTTTGGAACGTACCAATTTTCTTGAGGGGGTGTCGGACCAGTACCATTTTATTGAGGGGGTGGTCGGAATCGATACGCAATTTTCTTGAGGGGGTGTAGGACCGTACCACTTTTCTTAAGGGGCAGTCCAGACCATACCACTTTTCTTGAGGGGGTGTCGGACCGAATCACTTTTCTTAAGGGGGTTGTTGACCGTACCCCTTTTCTTGAGGGGGGGTTCGGACCGTACCACTTTTCTTAAGGGGCAGTCGGACTGTACCACCTTTTCTTGACGGGGTGTCGGACTGTACCACTTTTCTTGAGGGGGTGTCGGACTGTACCACTTTTCTTGAACGGGTGGTGGCGGACTGTAACCACTTTTCTTGAGGGGGGTGTCGGACCGTACCACTTTTTCTTGAGGGGAGGTTGTCGGACCCGTACCACTTTTCTTGAGGGGGGGTGTCGGGACCGTACCACTTTTCCCTTAAGGGGCAGTCGTAGTACTGTACCACTTTTCTTGAGCGGGGTGTCGGAGCCGTTATCACTTTTCTTGGAGGGGCGGTGTTCGGGACTGTACCACTTTCTTCATGGGGGTGTCGGACCATACCACCTTCTTCCTTGAGGGGTGCTCGGGAGCCGTACCACTTTTCTTGAGGGGGGCTGTCGGACTGTACCACTGTTTTCTTCATAGGGGCGTGTCGCGACCAATACCACTTTTCTTAAGGGGGTGTTGGACCGTACCATTTTCTTAAGCGGGGCTGTTGGAACTGTACACTTTTCTTCATGGGGGTGTCGGACTGTACACTTTTCTTGGGGAGGTGTCGAACTTACCAATTTTATTTGAGGGGGTGTCGGACCGTACCACTTTTCTTGAGGTGTGTTCGACCATACCACTTTTTTGAGGGCTGTGTCGGACCGTATCACTTTTCTTGAGGGGGGTCGGGACCGTACCATTTTTCTCTTGAGGGGGTGTCGGGACGTACCCAATTTTTCTTGAGGGGGGGGTGTAGGACCGTAGAACTTTTCTTAAGGGGGCAGTGGGACCGTCCACTTTTCTTTCAGGGGGTGTCGGATGTACCACTGTTTCTTCATGGGGGGTGTCGGACCTACCACTTTTCTTAAGGGGGTTCGTTGGACCGTACCATTTTCTTGAGGGGGTGTTGGACATGTACACTTTTTCTTTCATGGGGGTGTCGGGACCGTTAACCACTTTTCTTTGGGGTGTCGGATTGTACCAATTTTATTGAGGGGGTGATCGGACCGTAACCACTTTTTAAGGGGCATGTCGGACTGTTACCACTTTTCTGAGGGTGTGATCGGACCGCTACCATTTTTCTTGAGGGGGTGTCGGAAACGTACCCAATTTTCTTGAGGGGTGGTAGGACCGTAAGCACTTTTCCTTAAGGGGCAGTCGGACCGTCACACTTTCTTGAGGGTGTGTCGACAATGTACCACTTATTCTTGAGGGGTGTCGGACTGTACCCACTTTTCTTTGAGGGGTGTCGGACCGTACCACTTTTCTTGAGGGGTGTCGGACTGTACCAATTTTCTTCATGGGGGTGCGGACCATACCACTTTTCTTAGGGGTGTTGAGACCCGTACCATTTTCTTTGAGGGGGTGTTGGACTGTACCACTTTTCGTTGACGGGGTGTCGGACCGATATCACTTTTCTTGAAGCGGTGCGATCTACCATTTTAATTAGAGGGTGTGTCGGACCGTACCAACTCTTTCTTAAGGGCAGTCGTGACGTGTACCACTTTTTTGAGGTGTGTCGGACCCGTTATCACTTTTCTTTAAGGGGCAGTCGGACCGTATCACTTTTCTTAAGGGGGTTGTTGGACCGTACCCCTTTTCTTGAGGGGGGGTGTCGGACCGTACCACTTTTCTTAAGGGGCAGTCGGACTGTACCACTTTTCTTGAGGGGGTGTCGGACCGTTTCACTTTTCTTAAGGGGCAGTCGGACCGTACCACTTTTCTTGAGGGGGTGTCGGACCGTACAACTTTTCTTGAGGGGGGGGTGTCGGACTGTTTACACTTTTCTTTCATGGGGGGTGTCGGACCATACCAACTTTCTTAAGGGGTTGTTGGACCGTACATTTTCTTGAGGGGTGTTGGACCTGTAACCAACTTTTCTTCATGGGGGTGTCCGGACCGTACCACTTTTCTTGGGTTGGTGTCGGTCGTACCACTTTTCTTAAGGGGGGTGTCGGACCGTACCACTTTTCTTAAGGGGGCAGTCGGACTGTACCAATTTTTATTGAGGGGTTGTGTCGGAACCGTACCAACTTTTCTTGAGGGGGGTGTTCGGACGTACCCAATTTTTTGAGGGGAGGTGTCCGGACCGTAAACCCGACGTTTTCTTAAGGGGCAAGTCGGACTGGTAGACCACTTTTCTCTTGAGGGGCGTGGTCGGACCGGTAATCACTTTTCTTGAGGGGGTGTCGGACCGTAACCACTTTTCTTGAGTTGGGGTGTCGGCTGTTAAACCACTTTTCTTGAGGGGGTTGTCGGAACGTACCCCACCTTTTCGTTGAGGGGGGGTGGTCGGAACTGTAAAGCCGCACTTTTCTTCATGGGGTGTCGGACCATACCACTTTTCTTGAGGGGGTGTCGACTGTACGCACTTTTCCTTGAGGGGGTGTTCGGACTGTATAGCCCAACTTTTATTGAGGTGGGGGGGGTGTTCGGACTGTTACCACCTTTCTTGAGGGGGGTGTCGACTGTACCAACTTTTTCTTCTAGAGGGGGTGTCGGTACCGTACCACTTTTCTTTGAGGGGGGTGTCGGACTGTAACCACTTTTCTTCATGGGGGTGTCGGACCATAAACCACTTTTCTTGGGGGTGTCGGAATCGTACCACTTTTTTCTTGAGGGGGTGTCGGACCGTTTCATCTTGTTTCTTAAGGGGCAGTCCGGCCGTACCACTTTCTTGAGGGGGTGTCGGACCGTATCACTTTTCTTAAGGGGGTTGTTGGACCGTACCATTTTTCTTTAGGGGGTGATGGAACTGTACACACTTTTCTTACATTGGGGTTGTCGACCGTACACTTTTTCTTAAGGGGGTGCGGACCGTACCACTTTTCTTGAGGGGGTTGTTTTGGAACGGTAACCATTTTCTTGAGGGGTGTCGCGACCGCGTACCATTTTTCTTGAGGGGGTGTGTCAGAAATGTACCACTTTTCTTAAGGGGCCAGTTGGACTGTACCAGCTTTTCTTGAGGGGGTGTCGGACCTTACGTAACCATTTTTCTTTAGGGGGGTGTCGGAACCGTACCAATTTTCTGAGGGGTGTAGGCACGTAGCAAGCACTTTTCGTAAGGGGCAGTCGGACCGTACCACTTTTCTTGAGGGGGTGTCGGACCGTATCACTTTTCTTAAGGGGGTTGTTGGACCGTACCACTTTTCTTGAGGGGGGGTGTCGGACCGTACCACTTTTCTTAAGGGGCAGTCGGACTGTACCACTTTTCTTGAGGGGGTGTCGGACCGTACCACTTTTCTTGAGGGGGGGGGGGGTGTCGGACTGTACCACTTTTCTTGAGGGGGTGTCGGACTGTACCACTTTTCTTGAGGGGGGTGTCGGACTGTACCACTTTTCTTGAGGGGGTGTCGGACCGTACCACTTTTCTTGAGGGGGGGTGTCGGACTGTACCATTTTTCTTCATGGGGGTGTCGGACCATACCACTTTTCTTAAGGGGGTTGTTGGACCGTACCATTTTCTTGAGGGGGTGTTGGACTGTACCACTTTTCTTCATGGGGGTGTCGGACCGTACCACTTTTCTTGGGGGGGTGTCGGATAGTACCAATTTTATTGAGGGGGTGTCGGACCGTACCACTTTTCTTGAGGGGGGGTGTCGGACTGTACCACTTTTCTTCATGGGGGTGTCGGACCATACCACTTTTCTTAAGGGGGTTGTTGGACCGTACCATTTTCTTGAGGGGGTGTTGGAATGTACCACTTTTCTTCATGGGGGTGTCGACCATACCACTTTTCTTAAGGGGGGTGTCGGACCGTACCACTTTTCTTGAGGGGGGTGTCAGACTGTACCACTTTTCTTCATGGGGGTGTCGGACCGTACCACCTTTCTTGAGGGGGGGTGTCGGACTGTACCACTTTTCTTCATGGGGGTGTCGGACCATACCACTTTTCTTGAGGGGGGTGTCGGACTGTACCATTTTCTTTAGGGGGTGTTGGAATGTACCACTTTTCTTCATGGGGGTGTCGACCGTACCACTTTTCTTCATGGGGGTGTCGGACCATACCACTTTTCTTAAGGGGGTTGTTGGACCGTACCATTTTCTTGAGGGGGGTGTTGGACTGTACCACTTTTCTTCATGGGGGTGTCGACCGTACCACTTTTCTTAAGGGGGTGTCGGACCGTACCACTTTTCTTGAGGAGGGGGGTGTTGGAACGTACCAATTTTCTTGAGGGGGTGTCGGACCATATCATTTTTCTTGAGGGGGGGGTGTCAGAACATAACTCTTTTCTTGAGGGGCGGGGGGTGTCGGACCGTACCACTTTTCTTAAGGGGCAGTCGGACCGTATCACTTTTCTTAAGGGGGTTGTTGGACCGTACCACTTTTCTTGAGGGGGTGTCGGACTGTACCACTTTTCTTGAGGGGGTGTCGGACCGTACCACTTTTCTTGAGGGGGGGGGTGTCGGACTGTACCACTTTTCTTCATGGGGGTGTCGGACCATACCACTTTTCTTGAGGGGGGTGTCGGACTGTACCACTTTTCTTGAGGGGGTGTCGGACTGTACCACTTTTCTTGAGGTGGGGGGTGTCGGACTGTACCACCTTTCTTGAGGGGGGGTGTCGGACTGTACCACTTTTCTTGAGGGGGTGTCGGACCGTACCACTTTTCTTGAGGGGGGTGTCGGACTGTACCACTTTTCTTCATGGGGGTGTCGGACCATACCACTTTTCTTGGGGGTGTCGGATCGTACCACTTTTCTTGAGGGGGTGTCGGACCGTTTCACTTTTCTTAAGGGGCAGTCGGACCGTACCACTTTTCTTGAGGGGGTGTCGGACCGTATCACTTTTCTTAAGGGGGTTGTTGGACCGTACCATTTTCTTGAGGGGGTGTTGGACTGTACCACTTTTCTTCATGGGGGTGTCGACCGTACCACTTTTCTTAAGGGGGTGTCGGACCGTACCACTTTTCTTGAGGGGGTTGTTGGAACGTACCAATTTTCTTGAGGGGTGTCGGACCGTACCATTTTTCTTGAGGGGGGTGTCAGAATGTACCAATTTTCTTAAGGGGGTGTCAGACCGTACCACTTTTCTTGAGGGTGGTTGTTGGAACGTACCAATTTTCTTGAGGGGGTGTCGGACCGTACCATTTTTCTTGAGGGGGGTGTCAGAACATACCACTTTTCTTGAGGGGGTGTCGGACCGTATCACTTTTCTTAAGGGGGTTGTTGGACCGTACCATTTTCTTGAGGGGGTGTTGGACTGTACCACTTTTCTTCATGTGGGTGTCGACCGTACCACTTTTCTTAAGGGGGTGTCGGACCGTACCACTTTTCTTGAGGGGGTTGTTGGAACGTACCAATTTTCTTGAGGGGTGTCGGACCGTACCATTTTTCTTGAGGGGGGGTGTCAGAATGTTCCAATTTTTTGTTGGACCGTACCATTTTTCTTGAGGGGGGTGTCAGAACATACCAATTTTCTTAATGGGGTGTAGGACCGTACCACTTTTCTTGAGGGGCAGGGGGTGTCGGACCGTACCACTTTTCTTAAGGGGCAGTCGGACCGTACCACTTTTCTTGAAGGGGTGTCGGACCGTACCACTTTTCTTAAGGGGGTTGTTGGACCGTACCACTTTTCTTGAGGGGGGGGGTGTCGGACCGTACCACTTTTCTTAAGGGGCAGTCGGACTGTACCACTTTTCTTGAGGGGGTGTCGGACCGTATCACTTTTCTTAAGGGGGTTGTTAGATCGTACCACTTTTCTTGAGGGGGGGGGGTTTTTTGACCGCACCACTTTTCTTGAGGGGGTGTCGGACCGTACCACTTTTCTTGAGGGGGTGTCGGACTGTACCACTTTTCTTCATGGGGGTGTCGGACCCTACCACTTCTCTTGAGGGAGGTGTCGGACCGTAACACTTTTCTTGAGGGGGGTGTCGGACCGTACCACTTTTCTTGAGGGGGGGTGTCGGACTGTACCAATTTTCTTCATGGGGGTGTCGGACCATACCACTTTTCTTAAGGGGGTTGTTGGACCTTACCATTTTCTTGAGGGGGTGTTGGACTGTACCACTTTTCTTCATGGGGGTGTCGGACCATACCATTTTTCTTAAGGGGGTGTCGGACCATACCACTTTTTTTGAGGGGGGTGTCGGACTGTACCAATTTTTTTGAGGGGGTGTCGGACCATACCACTTCTCTTGAGGGGTTGTCAGACCATTCCACTTTTCTTGAGGGGGGTGTCAGAACGTAACAATTTTATTCATGGGGTGTCGACCGTGCCACTTTTCTTGAGGGGGGTGTCGGACCTTATCACTTTTCTTAAGTGGGGGTGTCGGACCGTACCACTTTTATTGAGGGGTGTCGGACCGTACCACTTTTCTTGAGGGGGGTGTCGGACCGTACCACTTCTCTTGAGGGGCGGGTGTTGGAAAGTACTAATTTTCTTCATGGGGTGTCGGACCATACCACTTTTCTTGAGGGGGTGTCAGACCGTACTACTTTTCTTGAGGGACGGGGGGTGTCGGACTGTACCACTTTTCTTAAGGGGTGTCGGACCGTACCACCTTTTAGAGGGGGGTGTTGGAACGTACCAATTTTCTTGAGGGGGTATCGGACAGTACCACTTTTCTTCATGGGGGTGTCAGACCATACCACTTTCTTCATGGTGGTGCCGTGCCGTACCACTTTTCTTAAGGGGGTGTCGGACCGTACCACGTTTCTTGAGTGGGGTGTTGGAACGTACCAATTTTCTTGAGGGGGTGTCGGGCCGTACCACTTTTCTTCATGGGGGTGTTGGACCGTACCACTTTTCTTGATGGGGTTGTCGGACCATACCACTTTTCTTTAGGGGGGGTCAGACCATACCAATTTTCTTGAGGGTGTGTGTTGGACCATACCACTTTTCTTGAGGGGGTGTCAGACCATAACACTTTTCCTGAGGGGGTGTCGGACCATACCACTTTTCTTGAGGGGGTGTCGGACCATTCCACTTTTCTTGAGGGGTTTTTAAAACATACCACTTTTTTTTGGTTTTTTTTGGATCGTACCACTTTTCTTGAGGGGTGTTAATAACATTGGTGGCCAGGGTTTCCCCATACTTTACTTACTTCATTAACAGCCCCCAGTGCTGTAAGGAAAATGCAGACTTCAGAAGGGAGGGTTAGAGCTTAGGTGCCTCTTTCTGTACTGCCGATTGGTCACTGAAGTCTAAGCTGGCCATAGACACACAGATCCGATCGTACGAATCGAGGATTCGTACGATTTTCGGATCGTGTGTGGCGTGTCCCGACTTCTTTCGTCCGGCGGAGATCGGTCGTTTGGTCGATCGGTCAGGTTTGATTTTGACCCGACCGATCCCGCCGGAACCCAGGGCACATCGTAATCGGATCGTTCGGCCATGCGGCCGAACAATCAGATTACACCCGATATAGCCATGTTTGTTAATGGCATATCGGGGAAAGATCCGCTCGTTTGGCAATGTTGCCAAACGAGCAGATCTTTGCATCTATGGCCACCTTAAGTCCCTGTACAGCTGCACAGGGATTGGATGGGTTAAGTTTGAACTTCCCCTCCAGCCTATACAATCTAGCTTCCCTGGACTTAGACTTTAGTGACCAATAATCAGTAAAGAAAAGTTGCTAGCATGAAAATGATGTTGACGTGTGAGCTCCTGCCCTTCCTTTCTTAAAGGGGAACTCCTCAAAAACATAACAAACTTTCTGAAAAGTAAACATAATTTCAAGCAACTTTGCAATATACATCAATTAAAAAATATGCAGACTTTTCATGATTTTTAATGGTCTCTGACAGTTCCCTAAGCATAGCCCCTGCTCTTCTGCTAATCTTTCTGACTACTTTGCTAAGCTGGCTGACTGACTACTGTTACTTTGTATCAACAGCCAGCTTTGGTCAGCCTGCAACCTCCAAACCCCACAATTCCCTGCACACGTGATTTCAATAAGGAAAGGAACATCACAGTGCAATGCATTGTGGGTTATGTAGTTCCTGCATGCTGTCTGTATGCTGTGGGGAAGTTGTTACAATTTATAACAGCAGTATTTTAGTCCATCCTTTCCTGTCAGGATTTCAAATGATGCAAAAAAAGAACTGTTAAACAGCTGGATTTCAGCATAGAAAATTGCATTTAATTACAGTTTTTTAAGAAACAGGTAACTGTGATGGGTATATTAGGGATTTCTGTGTTATGTGGGCATCTTTATCAAATTTTAGTTTGGAAGCCGGAGTTCCCCTTAAAGTCTGCAGCTCTATGACAGCAGGGGGGCCTGGCTGAACAAGTAAGTGTGGCAAGGCTGGGCCCCCCTAAACCACAAAAAATTCACAGGGCCCGGGACAGCTGTCCCCCCTGACGGCAGCCCTGCTGCAGCTGAGCTTGTTTTCATCTTTGTGAAGGGGTATCACACACATGTATGTAGAGCAGTATCCATGTGTGTAGGTGACTACACGTGTGCATATGAACACGTGAAGTGTGCGTACAAAGGCTGAGTCCTAATGAGGAAGAAACCAGAGATCTGCCCCTGGCTAATCTGATAAACACACAGGTGCTTGACTGTCAGCTACTGAACCTAGAGATAACACAGGAGCGAGTGAATGCCCTCTGGCCCCGCACACCCCCAGCCCGCATCTATATGAAGCAATGTGGCGTGCAAAGCTGTGAGTGTGAGCCTGGTATCACAGTGGGGGATCATATGAATGGAGGCGTCACATTGCACAACTCTACTTTACTCTCCTTTAGCTTAAAGGTATAGAAAGGGCCCTTTGTGTTCCTGATGTATGAGCACTTCCTGAGCAAACAGCAATGGCTTCCCGGCTGTTGTTAAACAAGTGACTGTATTGGAGCATGCTGGGAGAGAGGGAGTTGTGGCGCAGCAACAGATTAATTGTGCCTTATGTAATTAAAGTTCAGAGTAGAAACAACATTCCGGCTATAGGTTATGGGGCATCTTTCTGCCATAACCCCTTTATCTTAATTTCCTTTAGTTAATAATAATGCCGGCAAATACTGTTATCTGTATATAATGTACATCATTGCTTTTGTCTGTCCTTCTCTATCCTCTGCTTCTGTCACTTGAAACAATGTTGCAGAAATAATTTCTCCTCCGAGTCTATCACATGACTTTGCTATTTTGTTACAGGAGTTGGAACCAGCAGGGCAGAGAGTAACAGATGTTGCTTTCAATTGCAATTATATTTATGCATAACCTTCAAACAAATATAACATTATACTGTATATCAGGTGGTTCTTTGTTTAATTAGGCACAGGTAGTTATTGGGTGGATATCACCTTTAATTTGGGTTGGGAAAAAAAGAAACATTGGGGAAACAGTCACCACCCTGCTATAGTTCCAGGGGTACCCAGGGCACAAATAAGCACTCACCCCAAATCTCCCCCTAACTGGCCTTCAGGCTGGACCCCCTTAGCTCATAACAAGGTTACAGATATATAGAAACATTGGGGTGACGCTGTTATGGTCACAGAGATGCCAGTGTTACAGAGCTACAAGTTACACGCAGTCAGGAGGAGCAGTGCAGTAAACAGCAAGCACAAATTGAACGTTGGAAAATGACATAATAATAAAGTTACGTTCCTTAAGACAACTTATAAGGTTTCTATCCCATGTAGACATGAACATTCCCACTATGTTCCTCCGCAAGTCTCCCCAGTCTCTATATCTCCCCCAGATCCAAGCGCTCAGCCATTACCCCCTCTCCTTCCCCACCTGTTGCACAAAGTGAAAGAGTTTCCGCGACCCCCTCGCTTCCCGCCCAGACAGCTGCCGTCCCGCCCCCATAACGTCACCGGTCACGCCTCTCACTGGGAGGGAGCTGAGGGAAAGCCGCCGGACGTCATAGAGTCCCCGCTCCGCCCCTGCTGCTCCTCCCCCTCCCTCTCTGCTCCCTCCCTCCCTCCGCTAGTTCGGTCCTGACGTTCATTTCATTCCTCTCCTCATTCCGAGCATTCCTCGCATCGCTAGCGCCGTGCACACTCACCCTGAGCGGCCCAGCCCTGTCCTCCCCTCCCCCTGGGACCCCCTGAGTCTGCACAGCACCCCCAAGCTGCAACCCCCCACCCCACGCACCACCACCCAAAAATAAGCAGCTCCCTCCCCAACCCTATGGAACAATAGCACAGAGTGGTACAAGTGCTGCTGCCTGGCACTGGGGGCTCAGCTGACCTTGCTGGGTAAGTGACATGGGTGGGGTGGGGGGAGACTACTGGGGAGAGTGGGGGGATGTGGGGGTGCTGTTTTTGTTCTAACATGGGTGGGTGTTTTTTGGGGGAAAGGGTTAAATGGGAGAAGGAGTTTGGGGGCAGATCTGTTTGTACTTTTGTTTTGGGTGGGTGGAGGTGTAGTTGAAGCAACACTTTTGTCTCTCTGGTTTCAGGCTGAACTGGGGGTGCTCAGTAAGTTTGTGTGTTTGGGAGGGAATCAGTCCTAGGAAAGATCCCAGTGGAAGTTGTCAGGGCCGGAGTTAGAGGAGGGGGGGGGCTGGAAATGTGGGGCCACATGTTGCCTCCCCTGTGTCCCCCAGTAATGCAGAGACTTGCGGCAAATGTCCTTCCTGCCCCCCTAGAAGTTGTGCTGCTACAGACGCCTGCGCCCCCCCTTTGCACTCGCTCAGCTGCACTGACATTACCAGTCCCAAAAAAAAAAAAAAATGAACATTTTTCACATTTTTTCGAGAAGGAAGAACTTAGAACCGCCTGGGAGAGGGGGAAAGCCCCCCCCCTCATGCTGCAGTTGCCTCTGCATTCAAACTGGTCTCCCCAGTAATCTCCCGGGCACTTACTGCCCCCCCCTCCCCTGGGTGAGCCGGCGCGCACCCCTGCATTAGTGGAAGAATGAAAATCAAAGATACTTTCATGTCCCCCTTTTCCAGGGCCGTTCCTGCCGCTGCATCTTTACAAGTTCAAGTGGAACCTTCTCTGGAATCGGCACAATCGCTGGGTGCAGCAAGGGACCCGAAGAGGATTCCAGCCTGCAAACTTCCCTCTAGGTAGGAGAAAAAAAATCCCCTGAAAAATAAACAGCTGCTGAACTACAACTGGCCATCGGCGCATATTGGGAGTTGTAGTTCGGCAACAGAAACATCCCTGTGTTGCTTTATCTTTGGAATTTTCCACTGCCTGAGGTTTTATTGCCAACATAATCCGCAGCCCTGTGTCTAATAAGGCAATGTTAACCCCCGGCGTGCCTTTTCTGAGTGGATAACCAGAATTCCGGGGGCTCACTAGGGAATTCACAATAACCATAGAACTTTCAAAATGCCAAAATAATTATTCCTGGCTTTAAAATATTGATATGCTGTGGGCAGGTATTTGCTTTCTGTTTGTACAACGCCACTGCAGCTGTTGGCATAAAGTCATAAGGAAAATTACAAATAATAATACAGGCCGGCGGGCACCTCGTTAGATGATTCTGTGTCTAACGTGGCCTTTAAAGTAATTTTTTTGTCCTCTTAGGACTTAATGAGTCCCTTATTGATTGGTGTCATAATGAATCTTTCCATTGCTAATTATCACTGGTCTTTATCAACTCCCGGGAGGCTCGGCTCAATGAGTGTCCGTCTTGGAGACAAATTAGAGCGGGCCCTTGTGCCTTTAAATAGGCCCCCTGCAGAGGGGGGAAATATTTAACGTTGAAGGGGGTCGTAATTAACAAATGCCCTTAGAATTTCTTTGACAACTTGATGAAATCTGTATTAAAATTCAGCAAGTGTCGTCCAGTCCCCCCTCCAAATCCATCATGCGGGATAGGGAAATATTTCGCTTTCAGTTTCGCTAAATTAAGAATTCCAAGATTTTATCCCCCCCTTTTTTTATGATTGCATCAACATAATGTCGTTTTAAATTGCAAAAACTAATATAGTGTTCCCCTTAACAGCAATGCCCCCCCTCGTTAGCGGATGTGTTATTGGGATCTCCCGGTATAAGTGTTACTGGTTCCCGCCTCCGACTTTTTTGATCTTTTATCTCCTCCCCTCCCATTTATTTATTTAAATTTTTCTGAATTAGATGGAATATTTAGAATTTTTCTGAGGTTTTGCGTGATTCAATTAACCTCCCAATTCTCTAATAATGTGATGTTTCAGGTTACATTGTATCTGTGTGTCGACCGCTTCTGGGTTATAAGGTTAATGGATAATTTCAATATAAATCCTTGTGGATATTGTGTTAGTGCATTGCGTATTGTATCCGTGCTTGCGCTGCGTGTCCTTGTACGGGCTGAAATAAAAGAAAAAGTGCAGTTCCGCAGGGATTCCCAGCTTTTTTATTTTGTGCCATCGAAAAATGTGACATTTATAGACGAAAAGATAATTTCATGAAAGTATTTTTGGAGCTGTAGAATCAATGGATTTCACTTCCCTCTAACCATGTGTAGTGTGTCTAGTAAGGCAGAATAGTGGCTGGAAACTACACAACTTTGGTGTAGTTATGTGAGTAGTAAGGTGAAATAATGTCAGGGGTAGGGGGGCTGTAACTCTGCGATAGAACAAGCAAGGTGGTATCAAGGAAAAGGACTCTATTTGTAGGATCATCATCATTTATTTAGATAGCACAGTGCTTTACATTAGATATTGCATATAGTGGTATGGGACTTGTTATCCAGAATGCTCGGGACCCAGGACTTTCCAAATAACAGATCTTTCTGAAATTTGGATCTTCATACCTTAAGTCTACTAGAAAATCATGTAAACATTAAATAAACCCAAAATGCCGGTTTTGCTTCCATTTAGGATTAATTATATATAAATTGGGAATAAGTACAAGCTACTGTTTTATTACAGAGAAAAAGGAAATCATTTTTAAAAATTTGGATAAAATGGAGTCTATAGGACACTGCGTTTCCGCAATTTGGAGCTTTGTGGATAATGGGTTTCTGGATAACAGACCCCATACCTGTAGTTAAAGAGGGGTTGTAGGGAAAAGTAGCTGTAACTGTGGGATAGTGTGTATAGTCAGCGCTGTGAAACGTTTGCGCTATATAAATACATGTTAATAATGTTAATAATATAATAAGGCAAAAAGGGGGTGTAGAAGAAAGAGACTAAGTGTGGAATAGTGTGTATAGTAAGGCAACTGGGTGTAGGAGAAAGAGATTTATTGTGGGATAGTGTGTATAGTAAGGCAGGGGGTATAGGGGAAAGAGGCTGTAAATGTGGGATAGTGTGTATAGTAAAGCAATGGGTTGTAGGGGACAGAGGATGTAATTGTGGTATAGTGTGTGTAGTAAAGCAAGGGTTTTAGGAGAAAAAGGCTGTAATTGTGGGATAGTGTGTATAGTAAGGCAGTGGGCATAGGGGAAAGAGGCTGTAACTGTGGGATAGTGTGTATAGTAAAGCAATGGACATTTCAGGAAAAGAAGTGTTATTGTGGGATAGTATGTACAATACATCTCCCAGCACCCTCTGACAGCCCTGTGTCCTGGCTCATGTAAGGTAAGCCCTGCATAAAGAATGAAATTTAATTCTGATTGGATTCAGTTGGTTGGTAGAATCACCAATAAGATAGCTGGCATGAGCCCTTCAGGGGTCACACGTTGATATAGAATGGCCCAGTGATGTCACAATGATACTTGCTGTTTACAGAGCGGGTATTTAGGATGCCATTTGTCACTGCGATTCCTTGCTGCGCCGGCGGCTGATTGGCCAAACATTTACTTAAGGAGACTAATCTGTTTATTTGCAGCCAGGTCCGTGTCATGTTTGTGGTCACAGTCGTCACACGGGGCAGCCAAACCAATGAATTTCACTTTATTCCCCGTCTCCGTGTTTATCTGGCCAAGCGGAAGCGGCTGCTTGTGAGCGAGGCATTCCCACCAACGCTTCCATGATGCAATCTGTTTATTCCCCTATTCATCCCAGGCAGTGAGATGAGACACATGGGGCAGATGTGCAGTCTGCAATCTAGTTTCATTGCTAACCATGCAGGTTTAATATACAGGTATGGGATCCATTATCCAGAAACCTGGTATCCAGAAAGCTCAGAATTAAGGAAAGGCTGTCTTCCCTAGACTCCATTTTATACAGATAATCCACATTTTTAAAATGTATTTCCTATTTTTTGTAATAATAAAATAGTAGCTTGTACTTGATCTCAACTAAGATATAATTAATCCTTGTTGGAAGCAAAACCAGCCTATTGGGTTTATTTAATGCTTACATGATTTTCTAGTAGACTTAAGGTATGAAAATCCAAATTTTATAAAGATCCGTTATGCAGAAAGTCCTGGGTCCCGGGCATTCTGAGTAACAGGTCCCATACCTGTATATGTATTTATAAAATATAAAGGCGTTGTAGGTGCATGGAGCAGGATTCCAGTAGCTGTGGGATGGAATTTAATCGAGCAAGTCTATAGGAACTTGAGTAGAAACCTGTTGCTGCCAATCAGATCTAATTGATCTATTTCAATAAAGAAAATTTCTGATTGGTTGTTATGCTTTACAAAAGATTATTTTGTGACATGGCCAGTGTATCTGCTGTCAGAGCAATGCATTGGCCTCCTGGGGGTAATTTCCCCTACATGTGTCGTTATTTTTACAGGTTTTTTTTGTTTTCTTTTACAACAATCGAAACATGAAAGTCGAAACATGAAAGGTTTGAGCAAAAAAAAACAGAACAGAGAAAATATGTCAGTAATTCCATGGGAATGTAGTAGCTTTGCACATTAACCCAAAGATTTTGTGTTTTGTAGTATTTTGGGCTCATGGGGGGGGATGTAGAAATGAGTGCAGGGTTAACCCCGACGTGGCTGTGTTACAAGCCGTGAGAAAACAGAGCGGTCGCCTATGGCTTTGCTTATGAAACTGAGGCCTGTTGGGGTTTGAAGGGGAGATATCATATTTTAAAAAATTCTGACTCTCAAACAGCATTTTCTTGTACAGAGACGAAGGGTAGGGGGGTGCTGTGTGGCTGTTTCTATTGACCAGCTGGCTTGTCTCTGAATGGAAAAAGTGAAGCGGCAGATTTCGTTTGAATTGTGACCTTTCAAGTGCACTTTTTAGGACAGAGGGTGGGGGGGAGGGAAAGTAAAAAGAGCGCTGGTTCTGAAGGGGGAGTGATTAGACCTATGGATCAGTTGGCTCTTCAGTCTTTGAGTGTTTGGAAACCCGGGCAGCAGAGATTGCCGCAGTGACTGCGGTGCTGCTTTGCACTGAGATGGTAAAAAGCAGCCAATGCTTTGTAATCCCATAAATCTCGTTGTATTACTTTATGGATATGTGCAGCAGAATTCTCTGTTTTGCACCTGGGATCTGCCACCTGTAGAATCATATGTGACCCTAAGTAAGTTAGTGGCTTTATTATGGACATTGTCTTCCCCCCCCCCCAAGACAGCTGTTTCATGTTTGCACCATCAATTATTTTGGGGGCCAGTTCTCTGTGCAGTAAGTGTGGTTGCAGCGCAATGTGCTCCACTTCTCCGTCCCTAGATCTGTAAAGCAGGACCATGTTGCAGCAGAAAGGGCAGATAAAGCCGGGTAATTACATGCAGAGGCAGCCCAGCTGATGTCCTTATGTACTCGCAAACAGACTTATAGGAAGGAACAAGGGGATGGGATTCTTTTTTTGTTGCCTTCGCAACCCAAAGGCATTGTGATATACTCTCCTGTTGGCTTGCTGATAGTATAGTATTCCTTCTGCTATGCATTGGAGCTGCCATATTGCTTTGCTGGACTGAGCTGTTGCCCATTTGATTGTCTTCCCCGTTGACAGCCACAGTGATGGAGCAAATTGGGGGCATCTTTGGACAGCTTAAATTATGCAACTGCCTCTGTACTTGTCACTAAGTATATGACCTTGTGCGCTTGTCACCGTTTAGTGCCGTGGCTGTTGCACACCAGGTTACTTTCCATTAAATAACATTGCAAGCGGGGTCGATTTTCTGACAGATACTGATGGGGCAAGACTAGGGTTGCCACCTTTTCTTGAAAAAAATACCGGCCTTCCCATATACACTATGTATCTTTTTTCCCTATTAATAACATTGGGATCAACTAGGGATGCACAGAACCCAGGATTCAGCCAGGATTCTGTCTTTTTCAGCAGGATTCGGATTCGGCCGAATCCTTCTGCCCAGCCGAACCGAATCCAAAATCCTAATTTGCATATGCAAATTAGGGGCAGGGAGGCAAATTGCGTGACTTTTTGTCAGAAAACAATGGTTTCACCTTCCCACCCCTAATTTGCATATGCAAATTAGGGTTCAGTATTCGGCTAAATCTTTAGCAAAAGATTCGGCCGAATCCAAAATAGTAATGTTTTCCCCTTCCCACCCCTAATTTGCATATGCAAATTAGGGTTCGGTATTAGGCCGAATCTTTAGCAAAGGATTCGGGGGTTCGGCCGAATCCAAAATAGTGGATTTGGTGCATCCCTAAGATCAACCATCATTTTTACCGGCCAGGTGGCAACCCTAGGCAAGACCTCCCGAGGAACCCTATATGGGCCAGCAAGACTTTGTCTGCAGTTCTTTCATTGATCCCTGTAACTCTGGGTCCAGTGTGACATTCCCCTATTCCTCCTCCCTGTACCCACCTTCCCACCCAGGCCTTGGTTATTCTCCCCAGGATAAGAGCTTTGTTCCATTTCCTGTGTATTTGTGCAGCAGCCAATCACTGAAGAGATTACAGTGTAAAGGTTCTTTCTTGTTACAATGTATTGTTCTGTCTTTCCTCCCTGAGTGACACGGAGTACTGCAGAGATATTTGTCTCCTTTCCCTTGGGACGGGACCTACCCTGGGCCCCACAGGCAGGGCCACTGTCTGAAGTACAACTGAATGGTCAGGCCTCGCTGTGGGTGCCATTTTGCCTTGGCAGCCTATCAGGGAGCAGGAAGAACCCTGTTTAATAATAAATGCTAGCGTCACAATGCCCTGGACCTAAAATTCACTGGAACCCCTACAGTGTTCTCTAATTGATGGCAACCCCCTACCCTCTGTTGTTGTTGTTGTTGTTGTTGTTGTCGTCAAATTATAACTCCCAGCACTCCAACTCATTTTTCCCCTCCAAACTCCCTGATCTGTAACTCCAGCCCTGCCCCCCTTCTTTCTCATCCACCCTGTATTATTCGGACTGTGAAGAAAGGGAAAATGACTTCATCTGTGCTGGCACTCACGGGGCCGGGTGCACTCGCAGGCAGAAGGAATAAAGAGGCCAGGTGTTTTTACACAACCACCCCCCCACCCCGGGGCTGGGACTTTCATTGTCTAAAGCAGATTCTAGTTCTGGCAGGGCGGCTAGATCCATTAACTCTGTCAGTGACAGATTCCTGTAGCCTCAAGCAATTCCCCCCATCCCCCCCATGTTGTATTCTGGCGCCGAGCAGGTGCGAATGTTTGACAGAAATAACTAAGAAGGAACCCTCTTGTGCTGTCAGATACAATCTGAGATTCATGTATATTGGAAAGTTGTTTATAGTTACAGCTACAAAAGTAGTTGTTTTAAAGTTCCCCTTTAAAGGGGCGATTCATTCTAAGCAACTTTTCAATCCTTTAGTATGTTGTAGAATAATTAATTCTAAGCAACTTTTAAATTTTTTTGCTTTTTTTTTTTTTAAAATAGTTTTTAAATTATTTGCTTTCTTCTTGTGACGCTTTCCCGCTTTCAAATGGGGGTCACTGACCCCATCTTAAAAACAAGTGCTCTGTAAGGCTACACATTTATAGTTAGTACTACTTTCAATTGAATCATCTTTTTATTCAGGCCTCTCGTATTCATAGGCCAGTCGCTTATTCAAATCAATGCATGGTTGCTAGGGTCGTTTGGACCCTAGCAACCAGATGGCTGAAAAGGCAAACTGAAGAGCTGCTGAATAAAAAGCTAAACAACTCTAAAAACGCAAATAGTAAAAAATTAAAACCAATTGCAAATTGTCTCAGAATATCACTCTCTACATCGTACTAAAAGTTAAATTAAAGGTGAACAACCCCTTTAAGAATACTGCAAATTCTTAGGTCACAGTATTATTTAGGGCACATTTATCTTTCCATGTCTGTAGGTATCAGGAGCGGAATATTCACCAGTGCAAATATGTACTTAAAGACTAATGTTACACAGGGGCCAGTGTGGCCCTATATTAACCTATTGCTTGATGGTGCTGTCTTAAAGCAGGACGGGGTCCGGCTGGCCGTTCTCATAGCCACACTAATGACATCCCGGTATTTTAATTAGGGATGCACCAAATCCACTATTTGGGATTCATCCAAATCCTGAACCGAATCCTAATTTGCATATGCATTTTTTTACTTCCTTGTTTTGTGACAAAAAGTCACGTGATTTCCCTTCCTGACCCTAATTTGCATGTGCAAATTAGGATTCGTTTCAGCCAGACGCAAGGATTCGGCCGAATCCAAATCCTGCTGAAAAAGTCTGAATCCTGGCCAAATTCTGGATTTGCTGCATCCCTAATTTTAATTAGCTGCCTGCTTACTTACTAAAGTTTATCGTTACTTTCAGGACTTTAGGCTTAACCTGGAAAACCAAAAATAAGATTTGTAACCAGAGGTCAATTGTTTGGCTTTGCATAATTCATGCCATTTGGGTTTGGTGCCTCTGCTTGGCACAAGGAACTCTTCTCAATATTCTAGCAGGGAACGGTGGGTAGGACTGTACAATAAATAGACCCTGGCATCACAAGAAAGGTTGTTTAAAGTGACATTTTGCCGCTGTGTGTTTAAGATAACATTTATAAAGCATTTTTAATACCCCGGGAGACGAAAGCAAAGAAAACGAAACGTTTAGAAATGCGAAATTCCTGAAATCTGTGCCTGTAGAAATATGACATGAGAGTGGGTCTCGCTTTAAAAGAGCTAGGAATGTGTTAAACCCTCCATACCAGACAGCTGCTTCTGGGGCTGACATCTGCTTTTCTCTGCCTTCACCTGGGGAAGAAAGAAAATGCAGATTAGAGGGGCACGCCCCCTCACCCCAGAGCTCTAAAAAAAAAAAAATGCCACCGAGGACTTGTCAAACAGCGTTCCTGCTCAGCCTGTCGGTGGCGAGGGGCCATTGTCCGTGCAACAGTAGGCTCAGGAGCAGCGGGCAGCATATGGTCCCTATATTGTGCAGATAAGTTATCTGCTAATTGTTAGCATTGTGATAGGGTTCATGCTTGTCTCACTAGGCACCGTGCTGCCTCTGTCCTGCGCCTCTCTCCATCCTTCCTGCACGGACTTGCCTTTCCGAGCTGGATTTTTTTAAAAATTGTATTTGCATTAAAGTTTGTTTTCTCTTGATTTTTTAGGAGCCTGCACCCGATAACCTATATAGTCCATAATAAGTGTTTTTTTTTCATTATATATTACTATAAATAATACTCGAAGCGGTGCAAAGAAATCTTGCCTTGGTGCATTGGGTGCCCATTCCTGGTGCGTTGGCTTCCTTGTTTTGTGATGAAAACTCGCGTGATTTCCCTTCCCACCCCTAATTTGCATATGTAAATAAGGATTTGTATTCAGTTCGGCCAGGTATAAGGAATCATCTGAATCCTGCTGAAAAAGGCCAAATCCCAAACTGAATCCTAAATTCGTGCATCCCTTATATATGGTATATTTTTCCTTTTCCTTTTCTCCAGAGATTCTCTTTCTGTTCTACTGTACTTAAAGATCAAGTATCTGTTATTTCCCTTCCATAATGAATCACATTATAAATGCAAGTTGTTTATTTTCAATCGCTGGTGTCTGGTTTTTATTTTACAGTTATGCATCCAGGCGGCTTGTAAATAACAGGCAATAGAATGAATTATATTATAGGGTTATAAATATCTTGTCTCACTATCATTCTGATTTTTTAGTTGCCAAGAGTCAACTTCTCTAGCAACATGCAATATTGAAAAGAAATTCAAATTATTTCAAAAGACCCAGAGTCAACCCTGCATCATGCAACAGTTGGGTTTTGTCACTGTGTGGGTGCTGCCCTGCTGATCTACATCTTCTGCTGCTGTGTGAATAAAGCAAAGGGAGCACAGGGACCCCTGTAAACTATCAAAAACCTAGATAGTGAAGGAAGGTATTTATCTAAAAGAACTATATTATGGTTGGTCTCTGATCTACTGTGTTTGTACTCGGTGCAAGAAAGAGTTTATTAACAGCCGCCAACACCATCTTGGGGGCCTGTCAAAGAACCCATTATTGTCGGAAGATTGCTCAGCCTCCATAGAGGAACCTCACATCTTAGTTATGTGTGTTTACTAGAATTAGATGTTTATTGTTGTCTTGTTTCTATATATCTGTAACCTTGTTATGAGCTAAGGGGGCCCAGCCTGAAGGTCAGTTAGGGGGAGATTTGGGGTGAGTGCTTATTTGTGCCCTGGGTACCCTGGAACTAATAGCAGGTTGTCTGATACCCCAATGTTTCTATATATCTGTAACCTTGTTATGAGCTAAGGGGGCCTAGCCTGAAGGCCAGTTAGGGGGATTTGGGGTGAGTGCTTATTTGTGCCCCTGAAACTGTAGCAGGATGTATAGTAGTGTAACAAATTATCAGGAAAAACAGTAGTTTCAGAAACAAGCATCAAATTCATAAAAAATCATTCATTTTTCTTTTTAAAATTAAGTTGTTAAAAATTCATGTTTGGTTTAACCCCAGTTAATTTGGTAGTGTTGCCCAAGTAAAAAAAACAAACAAGGACCCTTTTTCAGAGCAGTAAATATTGTACTGTAAACATTTATTTTATTTTAATTCAAACCCCCCCCCCCCATTCCCCAGAAGAGCTTCCCAGCAGTGTAAAATTTTCTTGTCAATGTGTTTTCCATCCTTGGGCACAGACTCCCCCTTTTAGTTTCCATAGCGGTGACATCTGTTTTACAAGAATTCCGGAGTCTCGGAGGTCTCTGCCTTTTCACTGTCTCCCGAGACCAGGATTTTTTTTTTTTTTGTGAAAGCCAAGTTTGTTGTGGGGGGGGGGGGGTTATTTCTTTATTTCTCCTGCCTTTGACCTTGTTCTTCCTCTCTCAGTCTCACTGTCCCATGGCAAAACCTGTATTTTTCTTTAATAAAAGCACAGTGTAAAGATTTCCCAAGCCTCCTACCATCTGCTGGAATACTTATTACAGTCCGGCTCAGCAATAAATGTGCCCTTTATCAGGCCCATAAAAAGGTTGGATTCTTTAGTGTCCCTGAATCCTGCTGAATCACGCTGAATATATGGACTGGCGACACACAGTAGCGCAGGGTTTCTATGTTTTTTGGCTACTGGGAAAGTGCTATTTTTTTTCCCTTTGGTATCCTGGGCGACTGTCGGCATGCTTTTTGCCCTGTGGATTAGAAAGCAGAACTTGGAGATCGGTTTAGGGAAGGGGGACTGTCCTCCAACCTCAAACATGAGCTATAGCTTAAAAGGATTCCCCTTTCCTGTGCCCCAAAGTGAGTCTTGCTGTGTGTCAGTGCAGTAAAGCAGAGTCTCAGCACAGACTCTCTACTGAATACTCTTGAGCTCTCTGGGGAAGGCGGACAGCAAGGGCTGCAAATACTGTTACTCGTTTTCTGTTATGAGACAATTTGGCGCAGTCCTGGTAGTTCGACATCAGGAAACCAGGAGCAGTTTGTAATGGTGTAGAAAGGGAATTTGCTCCCAGTCGCCTGATATCCCTCCTGCCATCTTATTAAAGGGATTATTCACCTTTAAATTAGGGATGCACCGAATCCAGGATTCGGTTCGGGATTCGGCCAGAATTCAGCCTTTTCCAGCAGGATTCGGATTCAGCCCAAATCCTTGTGTGTGGCCGAACCAAATCCTAATTTACATATGTGTTACATAGGTGTTAGAAGGGAAATCACGTGATTTTTCGTCTCAAAACAAGGAAGTAAAACACTCTTCCCACTTTTTCCTTTCCCGCCTCTTAATTTGTATATACGGATTCGGTTCTTTCATAAAGGATTCAGGGATTTGGATTAGTGGATTTTGTGGATCCCTACTTTAAATTAACTTTTAGTATGAGGTAATTTGCAGTTTCAGCAATCTGGTTGCTAGGGTCTAAATGACCCCATCAATCCTGCATTGATTTGAATAAGAGACTGGAATATGAATAGGGGAGGCCTGAACAGAAAGATGAGCAATAAAAAGTAGCAATAACTATGTTGCCTCACAGAGCATTTGTTTTTTTTAGATGGGGTCAGTGACCCCCATTTGAAAACTGGGAAGAATCAGAAGAAGAAGGCAACTATAAAAAAAGAAATAACAATGGACAGTTGAAAGTTGCTTAGAATTAGCCATTCTATACCATATTTGGCCGAATACCAAACCAAATCCGAATCTTAATTTGCATTTGCAAATTAGAGGCGGGAAAGGAAAAAGTGGAAAAAGAATGTTTTACTTCCTTGTTTTGAGTCACGTGATTTCCCTTCCCACACCTAATTTACATATGCAAATTTGGTTTGGCCACAAAGAAGGATTCGGCTGACTCCTGCTGAAAAAAAGGCAGAATCCTGGCCAAATCCCAAACCGAATCCTGGATTCGGTGCATCCAATGAAATTTGTTTATGTGTATGAGCCGCTTGTATAATAGCACCAGATTATATATTTGGAAAGTCTACCTGAACCTGTTCCTACCTGCCCTTCCTGTTCCCAGGCTGTGCCGCACGCTTTGCCGGTGCCATAAAAGAATAAGGCATTGTTTATTACACTCGCCATTGCTGTGGTGCCAAGTCTTTATTTTACCAATGTTAAATAAACAGTGGTGTTATCTTATCGCACATAGTGCGTCTGGAAACAAACCTGGGAGATTGGTGTAAACGCCTTATAGGCTTCAGTGAGATTTACTGTTCTCTCCCTCCCCTTTTAAAACATTTTACAAAGTGTAGCACCAGTACAACATGTAAACTTTAGCCTGCAGCCTTGTGCCTTTATATGGTCACAGAACAACCCCTCAGTGACTTCTAATATCCTTATCATTTACAGTAGGGGGTACATTATCCCTTATAATACATGAGTGATACTCAGAGTGCCCTGTATAACTCAGCCTGCAGCCTTGTGCCTTTATATGGTCACAGAACAACCCCTCAGTGACTTCTAATATTCTTATCATTTACAGTAGGGGGTACATCTACCCTTATAATACATGAGTGATACTCAGAGTGCCCTGTATAACTCAGCCTGCAGCCTTGTGCCTTTATATGGTCACAGAACAACCCCTCAGTGACTTCTAATATTCTTATCATTTACAGTAGGGGGTACATCTACCCTTATAATACATGAGTGATACTCAGAGTTCCCTGTATAACTCAGCCTGCAGCCTTGTGCCTTTATATGGTCACAGAACCCCTCAGTGACTTCTAATATCCTTATCATTTACAGTAGGGGGTACATTATCCCTTATAATACATGAGTGATACTCAGAGTTCCCTGTATAACTCAGCCTGCAGCCTTGTGCCTTTATATGGTCACAGAACCCCTCAGTGACTTCTAATATCCTTATCATTTACATTAGGGGGTACATTATCCCTTATAATACATGAGTGATACTCAGAGTTCCCTGTATAACTCAGCCTGCAGCCTTGTGCCTTTATATGGTCACATAACCCTTCAGTGACTTCTAATTATCCTTATCATTTACATTAGATGGGGTGCATCGACTCTTATAATACATGTGTGATAGAGTTCCCTGTATAACTCAGCCTGCAGCCTTGTGCCTTTATATGGTCACAGAACACCTCAGTGACTTCTAATATCCTTATCATTTACAGTAGGGGGTACATTATCCCTTATAATACATGAGTGAGTGATACTCAGAATTCCCTGTATAACTCAGCCTGCAGCCTTGTTCCTTTATATAGTCACAGAACAACCCCTCAATGACTTCTAATATCATTACAGTTGGGTAAGAGCACATTTTCACCATTAAAATACCACTGACGTGGGATTCTGTAGACAATGCAGAATCAACATCAGGACGTCTGATCCTTTTAGTAGGAGGCAGAATACATTGGCTTTGATATCTCAGTCAATTCTATTGGTATGACTGACACCTTTTGCCGGCAAATTATTCTATTTGCTGTGATAACTCTGTAGACTGCCCATTTCATTGGCTGTCCCTTGTATCACTAAGAAACACAACAATTCTTCCAAATGGCTCTTCGTAGTGTGAACATAACAGTTAAGACAAAGCACAGGGAAAGGGCAAAGTGCTCTTGGCTCACAGTCAGTTTATGGCTCCAGGCCTGTGGCAGTTACTTAGTAATGACGTCTATGGACAATCGCCAGAATTTTTGCTAGTTTATCCCACTAAAGCTTCTCTTGCATGATGGATACTGATCAGCATTCCCTGAACAAAGGCAACAATGTGCTTTTATGTGTCTGTATCACTCATGTATTATAAAGCATAATGTACCCCCTACTGTAAATGATAAAGATATAAGAAGTCACTGCGGGGTTCTGTGACCATATAAAGGCACAAGGCTGCAGGCTGATTTATACAGGGAACTCTGAGTATCACTCATGTATTATAAGGGACATGTACCCCCTACTGTAAATGATAAGGATATTAGAAGTCACTGGGGTTCTATGACCATATAAAGGCAAAAGGCTGCAGGCTGAGTTATACAGAGAACTCTGAGTATCACTCATGTATTATAAGGGATAATGTACCCCCTACTGTAAATGATAAGGATATTAGAAGTCACTGAGGGGGTCTGTGACCATATGAAGGCACAAGGCTGAGTTATATAGGGAACTGATGAGTATCAGAGTAATAGTCCTTAAATACACATGACCATTAGTGCGGAGGGAAGGGTGTGTATTTCAAGTGTTTTTGCCTAAAGAAGTCAAGGAATGGATATATGCCTGGTTACTTAGATAACGGATATATACTTTAGTGAGAATTCCATGAAACACATTTAAATCACTCTCCTCGAGTGAGAATATGTTCTGTACACAAGCAATAAACAAACAATCCAAAGATCCTGCGGAGAGGACAGCTGCTCAGTAGTCGTAATGCGGCGCGTTCTCCTCTGCCGCCGCTAAACATACTGCTAAAGACGTAAGCTGCAAGCTTAATATCCCTTGGATGCGGTTGTCTTTATTTTGGAGTTGGGCTAATAGAGATAATTAGTTGAAATTACAAGCAAGAAAAAGAGAAAAAGAAATGCGGAATGTGAGAACATTGGGGTAATTTGTCAGACAAGCGCACAATCTGTCAGTGCCGTCGCTGTGCCTAATTTGCACAATGTACACATTCCCTTCTTTCTCCCAGCTGCTCGCAAATTATATATTAATTTCTTAATAATGGATATCCGAGGCAGCCTCCCCCAGCCTCGCCGCTGATTAAAATATTGCTGTAGTTATTTCCCCTGCGCAAGGGTATCATTAGCGAATAGAACGGCGAGCCCACCTGCCGCGGGTTTTGTAAGGAATTCAGCAGCGCCGATTGGAACGGGGGAATTTTCTGCTGATTGTAATTTGCGCTTGCACCGGCGTCCTTGTTCCAACTCTTTGTGTCCGTGGATTGGGGGGAGTAGTTGGACATCAGATACCCTGGAATTTAACCGCTGGTAAAAATAACTCAAAATGCTTTCTCGCTATAAGTCGCCGATTTTTTTTTCTTGTTTCTATGCTCGTTCAAGGTGAAATCATAATTTAGGGAATGAAATGTATTCAAGTGTTTTTTCAGTTTAAGGGATTCTGTCGTGATTTTTATGATGCAGTTTTTCTTTCTAAATGACACTGTTTACACTGCAAATAATTCACTTTACCATGTAACATTTCATTCCTGAACCAGCAAGTGTATTTTTATAGTTTTATTATTGGTGTGTAGGTGCATCTCAGGTCATTTTGCCTGGCCATGTGCTTTCGGAAAGAGCCAGTGCTGCACTATGGAACCGCTTTCTGGCAGGTTATTGTTTCTCCTACTCAATGCAACTGAACTTTAAACGAAAAAGCCGTTTTTTTCGCTCTACTGCGCATGTTTTTTCCCCCGGGAAATTTAAAAACCAAAGAAGCAGGAAGAGGATCGCTCAGTGGTGCTGGCAAGAAGAACCCCGGGCCGTTGCTGTTTTCTGCTGATAGGAGCACCAGCCTGGGGTGTCCTGTAAGTAAAAGTAGTCACTTGGGGGTGCCTAAAGTTAGGCACCCCAATTGTAAAATTGTATTCCTTCTCCTTTAAGTCTCATGGCGAGTCTGTGTTTTTTTGGATCAGAGCCTGCACATTGGGCAGTGTTGAGCTAAAAACAATTGCCACCACTTTGGGTGCGGGTCGGCATTATCCCATCCAACAATAGCATATTAAAAGTGAATATATTGGGTTAACTTTCCCTTTAATTCAAATGCTGAAGATCAAAATCAGTAGGGAGATTATTTTGGGCCCCCGGGTACAAGTTACTTTCTGTGTTCTTTTAGAAGCAGTTTTCATCCCCCCCCAAACATATGACAAATGAAGGGGGTCTGAGGTACATTGCCCCTCTCCCCTGCCCTAGGACTTTATCACCCTCCCAGTCACATTCATATTTCTTTGAAACACCACCATTTCTCCAAACTCGCTCCAGGCCGCTAGGATGACTTTATAAGGAAGAAAGGAATTTTTTGTTTATCTTTTTTGGACAGACGGCTGCTGAATATTTAATAGCGGGAGCCGAGGGATTTTTCTCAGGAATCTGTAAATGGTTTCAGGAAGAGGCCGAGAACAATGCGGGGCGAGAGAGGTGCTCAACCTGCGGCCCCGCTCGGCTGTTGTTGAACTACAACTCTCTTAGCACGAGCCATACTTTCAGAAGCCGGGAGTTCCAGTGCACGTTGCCTAATTATGGCCACTGCCGCTATGGATCACTTTGTAGTGGACAGGGGTGCTGATAGAGATAGATGTGACTCAGGAGTTATATACAAACTGTTTCAGTGTATCACAGCATGGGAAGTTCAGAAACCAACCGTTTTTGCTTTGAGGTGTCCAATGGTTCCTAGGAGGGAAAAATATTTTTTTGACAATCTGCCCTCCATGTAAACCGATCTGAGTGTCCCGTGATCAGAAACATATTGGAGTCTGTTCGTTGCCCATGAATAAGTCATGAGTCAGTTCCTGAAACCGCTCGGTGTCTTCAAGTTCTGAACGATGACCTCAGACAGGAAACCCAGAACTCAATGACTTCCCCTCGCAGCACTGATTGTGGAAGTGCGGTTAGTGAGTCTGCTGATTCGAAAAGTAATCCGGACGATAGCTCTTCTCTCTTTGTTTGTATTTATACAGTGGGAGCTGCCATATTGTTTCCCTTTGGTATAAGGGTATAACTTGTGTGCCTAGAACATTCTTCTCTGTGTATTTGTATTGTCATATATACGAACTAGCTGCCATAGTGTGTAGTTTCCTTCCTATTCTGTTATACAGATAGCTAGAATCTCAGCCATAAAGCAGGACAGGACTGCTGCTTAAAATGGGAATCAGATAGGATCTGTGCAGCCACTGGGACAGAAAACTCTGTTATACAGATATCTAGAATCTCAGCCATAAAGCATGGCAGGACTGCTGCTTACAATCTTACAGAATACTCTGTTATACAGATATCTAGAATCTCAGCCATAAAGCAGGGTAGGACTGCCGCTTACAATGGGACAGAATACTCTGTTATACAGATATCTAGAATCTCAGCCATAAAGCATGGCAGGACTGCTGCTTACAACGGGACAGAATACTCTGTTATACAGATATCTAGAATCTCAGCATAAAGCAGGACAGGACTGCTGCTTCCAATGGGGATCAGATAGGATCTGTGCAGCCACTGGGACAGAATGTTTGGTTATACAAATAGCTAGAATATCAGCTGCCATAAAGCAGGGCAGGACTGTTGCTTCCAATGGGGATCAGATAGGATCCGTGCAGCCACTGGGACAGAATGCTCAGTTATACAGATAGCTAGAATCTCAGCCATAAAGCAAGGCAGGAATGTTGCTTTGGGAGAGGCAGGTAAAAAATGTAATCTCACTATACTTTTTAACGGAATAATAAAAATGACTCTTTTACAAACTGGTAAGTCAATAAAATGTATTTTCCAAGCCCAGTTGCACATTTTCCCCCAAGGTCAGATATTTCCTCTGACCGTTTCCCTTTAAAAGAGATTCAGCCGTAATGAAATAGACATACCTTATAAGAAAGGCCTTCCAAAAAAATAAAAGGAGAGAGCCTTGAATATTGAAATACTTGCTTGTAATCTCCTAATATAAAGCGCATGTAATGATTTCATTCTTTATACCAAGGCCAGATTGGTCATGAAGGTTTTATTAAACCCGGCGCTGGAAGGGACAAACTGATCAAAGAGGTTTTGTCGCACAGAATTGAACCTTTGACTGACAAGGGCACTGAGTAATAATGGCACCTACAGCGGCACTCACCTTGTACATGGGTTAACTTTCAAGGGGAAGCGCTCCTCTGTCATGTTCATTGGTTGGTATAAGGCTGCAAATTCCATGGACCGGGCTTTATTAAAGGGTAAGGCCACCCAAATTGCTTTGCATAGTATGACATTTTCTTCCATTGTGCAACTTCCCAATATTCATTCATTCCTCACTGAGTTTATAAATGTAATTTCTGTTGAACGCAATGTCTGTCCCTTTCCGTTCCCTGCTCCTGACTCTTGAAACAGTGTATTCCTTAAAGGGGTCGTTCACCTTTAACTAAACTTTTAGTATGATTCAGAGAGTGATATTCTGAGACAATGTGCAGTTGTTTTCTTATTATTTGTGGTTGTTATTTGACTATTTTTATTCAGCAGCTCTCCAGTTTGTAATTTCAGCACTCTGATTGCTAGGATCCAAATGACCCTAGCAACCATGGATTGATTTGAATAGGAGAGACCTGGATAGAAAGATGAGCAATGAAAAGTGGTACAGGTATGGGAGTCATTATCTAGAAACCCGTTATCCAGAAAGCTCTGAATTACAGAAAGGCCTTCTCCCATAGACCATCCATTATCAATCAAATAATCCAAATTTTTAAAAATGATTTCCTTTTCCTCTGTAATAATAAAGCAGTACATTATACTTGATCCCAACCAAGATATAATCAATCCTTATTGGAAGCAAAATCAGACTATTGAGTTTATTTCATGTTTACATGATTTTCTAGTAGACTTTAAGTATGAAGATTCAAATTACGGAAAGATCCATTATCCAGAAAACCCCAGGTCCCGGGCATTCTGGATAACCGGCCCCATACCTATAATAACAATGCATTGGCAGCCTTACAGAGCATTTGTTTTTCTTACATAGGGTCAGTGACCCCCATTTGAAAGCTGGCAGAAGAAGAAGGCAAATAATTCAAAAACTATTAAAAAGAAAAAATGAAGGCCAACTCAAAAGTTTGTTACAACAAACATATAACATACTAAACATTCTATAACATACTAAAGGTTAACTGAAAGTTGAACCACCCCTTTAACTGATGGCCTCTACTAGATTTATGGGACCTGTTATCCAGAATGGATGGGACATGGGGTTTTCCAGATAACGGATCTTTCTGTAATTTGGATCTTCGTGCTTTAAGTCTACTAGAAAATCATGTAAACATTAAATAAACCCAATAGGCTGGTTTTACTTCCAATAAGGATTAATTATATCTTAGTTGGGATCAAGTAAAAGCTACTGTTTTATTATTACACAGAAAAAGGAAATCATCTTTAAACATTTGGATTATTTGGATAAAATGGGGTCTATGGGAGACGGCCTTTCTGTAATTCAGAGCTTTCTGGATAACATGTTTCCGGACAACGGATCAAATACCTGTACTTTGCTTCTGGAGTTCGAACCACCAAGACAGGGAAAATATATATATATATATATATATATATATATATATATATATATATATATATATATATATATATATATATATATATATATATATATATATATATATATATATATATATATATTCATAACCATTTATCAGATTGTCTCTCCTGTTCCCATGTCTCATCACATTCAGGGAACACAGTCAATGTTGATACCGAAGCCTCTGGTGATGCATAAACCCCCCATTTCCCCATTCTATGTAATGAATAGTCATGAATCTGGAGGCACTCGGGAGCTGTCATGTTTGGAAATAGCTTGTTTACGGCGTGATTAGGGGATAAATGGAAATGTAAAGAAAGCCTTTCATCCTTCGAGCCTCTGATCATTTTTAATTGGATGTTGGCAAATTTGCCCTGGCGTTCAGAAGCACCATGTTTGCCTTGTGATAAATACAGATTGGCACAGCTGACTTTGGTTCAAGTGTTGCAATATTTAACCTGGGCCGAGAAGCAGGGACCCATTGGGAACATGTAGTTGAGGGGGACTGTATAGATGGTGGGGGGGGTGCATGCTGAAAGACCAGGGGGCTCATTTACAGTGACTCTAAGGAGTGCAGATTTGTGCCCCATAGTGTTCTTTTCATAAGCAGTTAAGTGTGGCTGCCTAGGTTAGACCCGTGTCCCGCAACCGGCATACTTACCTGATTGGACCCGCTACCCGACCTGCAAGTACCTGATCCGCAACCCGATTCACGACCCGCTGAGCATCAAGAAACAGGAAGTGCTGTCATTGTAAACCAGAAGTGACATCATGTCAGAGGCGTGATCAGAAAAAAGGAGTAAAACTCACTATTGAGAAGACCCGTGACCCGCAAACCCGGAGAACCGCCGTCCCGCGTCTGTACCCGCTCCCGAAACTTCTACCTGCAACCCGCCGGGTACCGCAGGTTTATACGGGTAACCCGTGGATACCCGACCTGCTGCAGGACTCTAGCCTAGGTGCCGTAGGACAGGTGGAAAGTACAGGGCTTTGTTGCAGCCGGTGCCCATTGGTGTTCCCTAACAGCTCCTCTCAAAAGACATGCAAGTAAAGTGGTGGGAGGGGGGAGCCCTACATCCCTTCCTGCTTTGAGCCTTGTTACTACAGAGCTACCGGATGCTAGCAGCACTGTATTTATGGGGTAAACTCAACCACCAAGACCAAACCAAAAGTTGCACCTGTTTTTTGCACTCTGCCTGCATGTAGTAAATTACCTCTCCTTGATGTTTGTTCAGTTTGACCTGCTGCAAGGACCAAAGATTCCCACCCCAAACTTGTTACCTTCCTTCTCTTTCACTTTCCGCCTGATGGTCCAGGCCCTGGGCTGGCAGGACCCATAAAGCCCAGGGCTTCTGTGTCCCACCAGCCTAGTCTGACACTGGATCACATAAAAACCTGAGGACACTGAACCAATGGCTCGATATGGTTTTGGGTAGAGGGGGGTTTTCCACCAACCCAAGATTTGTACGAGCTTCAAGCTGATGCCAGTCAATAAAATGATCATTTTTGGGTCTATACACTGGACCATATTCATTTTATTAATGAAACGTCATTTAATTCTAAACAGAATTCCAGTATACATTAATTATAAATTGACCGTAATCTCTGCTGGAAGCAGTGTCTGTCTGCCCATACTCTCTGCATCTCTTGTTCTCACCCATGAAGCAATGTAGCAGAAGCCAGCTGATTTAGAGACCTGAAGAACTGATTCTGCTGTATGGCTTTAGCAGACTCATTAATATCAATGTATGTGGCTTTAAAGAGTGTAGGGCAAGGTCACACTGTTCAGGGATCAGCTGGGGATATATCTGCAAGGAAACCTTCCACTATAATGAATAAAGAGCCGTCTGGTTGATTAGATTGCTTTTTGCTTAACATCAATATATTATTGTCTTGCACATAAATGTCTATTGTAGCATACTCCTTATTGTCTGCTCATTGACAAGGAGCAATGAATACATTAACTTATAATAACACTCTGCTCCGACTCGATATCATCGTATGATAATGTTAGTGACATGAGTATTACAATGTATCAGGAGTCTGTTATTTAATTTAGCCTTGTACCAATGGCAGCCCAAACTTCCCACCTAGTTCCCCTGGCCAACCAACCAGCAGGTAGGTGCCTGGCAATGCCCAGGCCAGCAGGTAGGTGAGGAAAAATCAGTAATGTCATTCTAAGCAGCAGCGCTGCTTTCAGGGCCAGATTTACATAATGGGCACCCCTAGGCCCACTGCCGTTCGTCGCCCATGTCCCCTCCCCTTTATCCGTGCAAATTTTCACCATCAATGGGGATTGGCACATGGAAATTAAAAAAATTATTGTATCTCCAGCGCATCCCCAGTGTTTTTAAACCAATTTGGGTGTGGTTGGGCAGCATACCGCCCCCCTAAAATCCTGCCGCCCTAGGCCCGGGCCTAGGTGGCCTTTCCACAAATCCGGGCCTGGCTGCTTTATGGCTACGATATAACAGCATTCTGTCCCAGTGGCTGCACAGGTCCTATCTGATCCCCATTGGAAGCAGTAGTCCTGCCCTACTTTATGGCAGCTGAGATTCTAGCTATCTTTATAACAGAGCATTCTGTCAGTTAACGAGTAGTGTGAATAAGAAAGCTTAGAAAGGAACATGGAACAACTCGGTTTTATAAACCGAAAGCTGGATATATCTAGTGGGAGAAATGTATTTCTTCCTAAGTAGAAATGTGTAAAAAGTGAAAAAAATTAAATCAAATATTTGTGGTCATCCATGTCCTTTATGTGTTAAATAAATGGAAAATTAATGTTTTCTTTTATCCAATTGCTGAATTCACGTTGCACATTTATTGCCCTTGTGCATGAGGAGTAGAATGGTTACATTCCATAGCCTCAAACACAGATCTGACTAATTAGCCAAGCTCTTTGCAGTTACCAACGAATGCACCCGACTAACAGAATGTCCTTATTTCCTTTATTAAATGGCCCTTTTTGTCCCAAAGATATTATCATAGTAACAGCACGGTTACATAAATCCATGCCGGCGATGCTGCAAGCTCATCGCCGCGGTGAGCGCTTTGGAGACCTGCGGAATGCCATTATACTCCATTAAGAATGGAAACGAGCTCTTAAGTCTTTGGTGGATTTTTTTTAGCCTTTTGTGATAAAAAATAATTTGCTGGGTGCCAACAGTCACTAATCAGCAATTCATTCATTTAATATTAATGCTATGTGTGCCTCATTCATGTAGCCATATAATCATCACTAATTTAATATTAATCAAAGTTATTTGATGTTGTAGTAGAACTACAATTACCTGTGTGTGTGTGTGTGTGTGTGTGTGTATATATATATATACACACACACACAGAATTGGGATACATTATCCAGGAACCCATTATCCAAAAAACTCTCAATTACAGAAAGGCCATCCCCCAAAGACTCCATTATAATCAAATAATCCAAATATTTAAAAATGATTTCCTTTTTCTCTGTAATAATAAAACAGTATCTTGTACTGGATCCCAACTAAGATATAAATAATGATTATTGGAAGCAAAACCAGCCTATTGGGTTTATTTCATTAGTGATGTCATCAGTTATAAACAGAGCTTAGTGATGTATTTTTTTTGTCACATGACTCACTAAAACTTGTGTATTACAGGTATAAGACATATTATCCAGAATACCTCAGAGTTTCATGACCTGTATATGTTCTAAGTGATCATGGAACTCCTCTGTAATATATAATACCCTTATATCCTTATATTTTACAACAGGTGGTACTTTATTCACTTTAAATTCACCCCCCCCCCCCACACACACACACACAAAACCCGGGCTTCCTAAATCACTGACTGTTCTGACTATGAAAGTAGTTGTCCTTGTAGTTGTCCCCTGCCTGTTTCAAGCCGAGACGCTGTTCATCTTCCCTTCTGTCAAGTGCAGATTGCAAGTGATTGCAAGTACAGATGTGAATCTGCACAACAGACCATTGTTTGGGAGCCTGACATTTGTACAGTGTTCAGCCACCAACACCCCAAACTTCCCTATGACTCACTCCTTTTACAAACACGGCATCTGTCGAGCCATTTCTTCCATCTGCTGACAGACAGGCTCAAGGTTTCCTATAAAACAATGATGGTTTCTTCCCTTTGTTGTTAGGACGAAATTGCTCCAAAATGGCAAATTGTATTGGCCATTTCATATTTTATACGAGGGTAGGAAAGCTGCTTTTGTACTCTCTCTTAGGGTTAAGGAATCGGCAGATTAGGGACCCTGTACCCCAGCCCTTGCGCATTCATAGAAACTCTGTGCCAGTTGGGTATTTAATTTCCCCTATAGGGTTTCCGTTTTATGTGCTGCCTTCTGTCTCATCCCTTTAAATTATTCATACCGTGCCCTGTTAACCTATGGAGGGGCCCGCATTTACCTTTAAACAATTTCCTATTTGATATAAATAAATAAAGTGCCCCCTTTTGAAGTCAGATCTCCAGAAAAGGGTTCAGTGCAGTTCAAAGTGATCCGGAGGATTCATTATAAATGAGCATTTCAGCTATTTATAAGATAAAGTTCATTGCACTGTCTGCAGGGAGAAATCCATTCCACTCATTGTTTTATGAGCCGACCATGTTCCTAATCCCTTTACGATGCTGGGAAATGAAGCCCCCCCCCAGGCTAAGGTGGTCACGTGCTCAATAAAAAGTGTCTCCCGATAAGCCACAAGTGAAGTCACCTTGGTACCAGGCCAAGTGCAACAGGCTACTGGTTTTGTTCTCTGCCGTCCTGCCTCTTCCAAACTTTATATTAAAAAAGGAGTAGAAATCTGCCATTAATTGCTCTATTATCCCCACTGCTTCTATAGGCACCATCTCTCCCTACTATACCTGCTATCCCACAGTCACACTCCCTTCCCAGAGACTATTATCCACTGTTACTATAGGCACCACCTCTCCCTACTATACCTGCTATCCCACAGTCACACTCCCTTCCCAGAGACTATTATCCCACTGTTACTATAGGCACCATCTCTCCCTACTATACCTGCTATCCCACAGTCACACTCCCTTCCCAGAGACTATTATCCCACTGTTACTATAGGCACCATCTCTCCATACTATTCCACAGCCAGACTCCCTTCAGCTACTACATGCCGCTAAACTGCCTGCACAGTTAAACAGACATGACTTTGTATTGTACTTTTCCACATAATCTTTTCTAAGTGTTGTTGCCCCAGACTGAACCCCTGAACTAAGCTCTGCTTACCAGACTGGTAAGGTTAATCAGAGCCGTAACTGTGCTAAGTTTGCCTTTCGGACTGGGAGCGTGAGGCTGTACTCAGCTGCTGTGCATTGTGGCGGCCAGGCCCGGGATTAAACCCAGCACTATCCATTTGGCAGCCAGATGCAGACACAAAGGGCTTTTCGTCAGACCCAAGAGCGGCTGAGTAATCTACTGCTGCATTTTTTTTTTCTTTCCAAAAATTACGTTATGTATCTTGAAAAGATTTGGCCCATGGATGGTTGAATGTGAATGTATCAAGTCACAAGTTCTTCTGCTGAAGTTTTAACCCTTAATACCCGCAGCTGTTGTAAACTGTAAGTCTCTGCATTCTGAGCATGAATACCTAGGCCTGCACCCCTACCCAACCCCTATTTTACCCCTCTTCTTCTTGCAGCGCCCCTGGATTCAATAAGCAAGAACTTCAGAACACAAAAATCTGCTTATTAACAGCTTAACAGCAACTAGTATGATTTAAGGCGATACTGTGCTCCCCCCCACCACGTGTTGTTCCATTATTGGGAATGACCATTATTTCTTTTTGGGGTTACTGACAATGGAGAATGCTGCTGGCATGGAACAGGTTAATGGTTTAAGGCAACAGGTTACTCTGTAGAAGTGTGAGATTCGGGGCTCTTTTGAAGCTAGAAACACGCAAGGGGTCACTGTAAGAACCAGGCGGGGTTACGTGTCGCTGCCGGCATTTGCCCGAAAGATTAAACTTGATTTTCAAGTTGAGCTTGAAGAACTCTCCCATAGCAGAGATTCCAGAGAGTGCACCATTTTAGGGCAAATTGGCATCAGGAAGGGGAAGTGTTCTAAAAAAAAAAAAAAAAAAAAAAAAAAAAAAGGGAGAGTGAACCTTGAGCGGTCCTTCTTTGTTGAGCCATGTTCTAAATAAACCAGTGTACACATGTATCATATTTTGTTGAATATTTTGGAACATACCATACATTTTGGGGGAACATTGTAAAATTAAAGCCTGATAAAGATTGAACAAACTGCAGGCAGTCATTAGCGATGAGTGAATCTGTCCCGTTTCGCTGACAATTTTTCAAAACTGCTGAAAAAAATCACGAAATGGCAAAAAATTTGCGAAACGCATTGAAGTCTATGGTCGTTTTTATGCACAATAATTTTACCGAGCACAACAATTTTTCTTGCTCCAAATGCATTAAGTGGTTGTTCACCTTTGAGATAACTTTTAGTATAATGTAGAGCAGGGATCCCCAACCTTTTTCAACTGTGAGCAACATTGAGATGTAAAAAGAGTTGGGGAGCAACACAAGCATGAAAAATGTTGCTGGGGGTGCCAAATAAGGGCCATGATTGGCTATTGATAGCCCCTATGTGGACTAGCAGCCTACAGGAGACTCTGTTTGCCAGTACATCTCTTTTTTATGCATCAAAACTTGCCTCCAAGCCTGGAATTAAAGAAAAAAACTCCTGCTTTGAGGCCACTGGGAGCAACATCCAAGGTGTTGCTCACGAGCTACTGGTTGAGGATCACTGATGTAGAGAGTGATATTCTGAGACAATTTGCAATTTGTTTTAATTTTTTATTATTGAAGATTTTTGTTATTTTGCTTTTTATTCAGCAGCTCTTCAATTTGCATTTTAAGCAATCTGGTAACTAGGGTCCAAATGACCCCAGCAACCATGCATTGATTTGAATAAGAGACTGGAATATGAATAGGAGAGTCTTAATAGAAGGATCGGTAATAAAAAGTAGCAATAACAATACATTTGTAGCCTTACAGAGCATTTGTTTTTTTTAGGAGACCGAGACGCCCATTTGAAAGCTGCAAAGAGTCAGAAGAAAAAGACAAAGAACTATAAAACTATAAAAAAAATAAACAATGAAAACCAATTGAAAAGTTGCTTATAATTGGTCGTTCTATAACATATTAAAATTTACTTTAAAGGTGAACCACCCCTTTAAAGTCAGTGGGCATTTTGTCTTATGGCGGACTTTTGTCATAATGCATTAAAGGGAATGGGCATTTTTCCCTGTGACTTTTTTTATCCAAATGCATTTAAGTCAATGGGCGATTGTTCTCAGCTAATTTTTCCACTGCTAAGAGATGGTTCGGAATTTTGCAACAAATCCATGGTTGGCGAATACATTAGCTCATCACTAGCAGTCATTTCTTGCCGAAACATTAAGGCCACAGGTACTTTACTGCTGATGCCGTCCAATGGAAACCAGTGATGGTCAAAAGGTGACTTTCCTCCCACCCTCCCTCCCTCCCTTCCTTCCTTCCTCCCCCTCCTTCTTCCTTCCCCCCCCTCCTTCTTCCTTCCTTCCTTCCTTCCTTCCTTCCTTTCCCTTCTTTCTTTGAGATGGGGTTAATTATATTATCTGATCATGCTGTTTGCAAATAAACTGCAAGATAATGATTGCTCCTTGGCTTTAACCCCAACGTATCCCTTGAAATAGGTGCTGCGGCTTCCAACGCCGCCCACCCCCACTCGACCCCTTTTCTCTTTTCACCTTTTAAATACCGTGTCTGAAAGCACCTGCCGGTGATAATTGGACTCAGGGCAGAGACTGTTTCATTGTGAGCGGCGCTTAGGATGCCAGTTATTTTTCGCCTTCCTGCCGGGTTAATACACTTGGTGGATACATTCCAGGGTCTTGCCTAATCCATAAACTGCCGTTAAATCCGGAGAGGGGAGGAAATTATAATGAAGTCTTGCATAATGGCCTAGGCGGCGGCCAACAGTTCCTAGCATTAAAATAGCGCCAAAATTAGCAAAAATGGACTGTTAAAGGGGGGCCTATTATAAGATTTCCCCTTTAATCATTATTATGTATTCCCATTGGTTAACCTGGCTGTGGTCCTGGTGTTGTTGCTGTGGGGTGCAGTATGCTAGAAGACCTGCCTCATGCAATGAAAATAATAGAGTTTAAGCTCCTTTTACTTTCGGATCATGTTTTTTAGGTTTATTGAATGACAGAGGTTTTAATTAGTTGGTGTGTATTCGTAACCCGCCGCTGCAGGACAACGTGTTTGAACTCTGAGCAGCACCTTACCATACACACCAGTGTAGGTAGAAACTTATTATTGCAGAGATCCTGTAAACCAAAAAACAGATTGGTGGGATATAGGGACACATCTGCCGACCTGATGTCCCGACTGAAGTTGCCAAGAGGGGCGGGTTGTTTGCACAGGTCGTTCTCATTATTTGTAGAATTACCAAAGGAAAATAAACTATAGGAGGCTGCATTGAATTTTAATAAAGTTTTCATATTTCTCATTTCTGCGGCCCTCAAGAAAGATATTTTTTATTTATTGGTGCTTTTATCTATATTGATACAGGGTGATTATATGCCCCCCCAATCACTTCTCTTCTCATTGAAACCATATTCACTCAGATCTTTAATTGCCTTTATTATTATTATTGTCACTGTACATTCTCTAATTTCCTAATATATCCCATTTACTATTCAAACCCTGGCAGCATTTATTCATTTTGTTGTCACAAAATGCTGTTTTCTGCCTCAAGTTGAATGTTTTCACATATAGGTCAAGAGGAAGGGGGATTCATAATGCACTGGCTCTTTGCGTCACTTAATAACCCCACAAGCATCATTGTAATCTCTGGAGCTGCAGAGTCTAACAAACCATCTCCCAGTGTCATTAAACGAAAGAAAAAAAATTCAGAAGTGCTAATTAAGATACCAATGTCCTACATCTCTTTCCATCATTTACCAGCATTGAGCCTGAATCTGTTTATTTACTGAAATCCTTTTTTGCCTTCAACTCAGTAGCCAGAAAATTAGGTATTTGCATTATTGCGATTTAACTGTTTATTCTACTAAACTCTACAATATATGGCCTTCATGCAATCAGGCTTTTAAAGTCTGTCCCTATATATTAGGTACCTATCTAGTGCTACCAATCCCTATTTCTATAGGGAAATGAGAGCAGAGCAGACAGTAACCCTTCCAACACTTTCCTCTTGTCTCTATAAATTGGCACCTGTCTTGTTTATTGTAATACTGCTGTTGGACAGCAAAGGGGGTCATTAACCCAAAAGGTCACAGGACCTTTAACATTTTGGAATGCTGCTGTAGGATTGCCTGCTCCTTAAGACTAGACACACAAACTTGACATGCTACATCACTAAGTTGCAGTTAATTTACTTGTTTTCTGTATGCATGCACAGAAATCAATATTGTTCTATGCGGTAGGCTGCACTAACGGATAACTAGCCATGCAGCCTGGGCATCATTTTATACGTATCTAGCTGTTAAACAATGGGAACTATAAACTTTACTATTGTGATGCCACCAGGTAAACATAAGCATCGAGCTAGCATATACTGAGTTAAAATCTGAAATCTCTCGCTGTCTGTTTCCTTGTCTAGGAAGCGAGTCTTGGCTCTCAGCTGGGGGAACGTTTGAGATGCGTTTCAAATTGGTCAAGGCTCATAGATGGCGCGGCTGGTGCCCCCCTGCTCTGTATAAAAACCCATCTTCCCCTTTGTGTGTGATCAGATTGGTTCCCTCCGCGCCGTCCCTGCGTGGAGCATATGCTTCACACTCCACTTGATTGTCCGCTCCGCAGTGATTGTCAGACGCAGCTGTTTGGGGGCGCGATGCGAGAATGTCTCCTGGTAGTCGTGAAATAAGAGTAGCGCGTCCTGAGCTGTGATGTGACATTAATACCCTGTCTGTGGAAAGAGGGAACCTTACCTCTCCTAGCAGGTGTGAATATATAGCACCGGCATCTTTTATTTATTTGCGTCCTCGCATTCGCCGCCGCTGCTTGACAACGAGTTAAAGGGATTTTGTCATCAGGAGGAAAAGTGGAGTCAGACAGTAAATAGACTAGGATCTAATGCAAAGTAACGTGGTGTAATCTAGGGTGACATTACTGCTGTATCTCCAAAGGACTGGTCTCAAAGGCTGGCTCTCTATTGTGGTAGTCATGTTCATGACCTAATGTTTGTAAATGCATCAGACCATTAAATGCATGGGAATGGGGGTGCTACAGGCTTTTCAGCACTGCTGGCTGGAGATGCCTGGGGCTGCTTTAGATATAACAGTGGGGCTCATTTTTTAACACTGGGCAAATTTGCCCATGGGCAGTTACCTATAGCAACCAATCAGTGATTAGCTTTTTTGAAGCCAGCTGCAAGTAGAACAATGAATGCAGTAATTTGATTGGTTGCCATGGGTTACTGCCTATGGGCAAATTTGCCCAGGACAATCAATGGTGGTTTCAATGCCCCAGTTTTGTTATCAATAAAAAGCGCCATGTCTGATGTGCACCAAGTGTTTCAGCAGCTGGCAACGGCTAGGAACTGGCCTATTGAATGTAGCAATTGTGGTTGCTGTATGATATCTGCCAACTATAACCCAACCCCCCAGTCTTAACCAGCATGAACACTGAAAAGTTTGCTTTTATTATTTGCTCATGATAACAGATGTATCCCATAATATCTTATCTTTTCTGTGTCCCCCCCAGGTTTCTCTTTGTGCAGAATCCAGGCCTCGGCTTGGATTTCCCAACCTCAATCATGGAGCCGAGCAGTTGGAGCGGCAGCGATAGTCCTGCCGATGACATTGAGAGGATGAGCGATTCGGCAGATAAACCCATGGACAATGACGCCGAGGGGGTCTGGAGCCCGGACATTGAGCAGAGCTTTCAGGAGGCCCTGGCCATCTATCCCCCCTGCGGCCGTAGGAAAATTATCTTGTCTGACGAAGGCAAAATGTATGGTAAGTCCAGCCAGATGCTGAGTTACATTGTATTCTATAAGTGGATATAATGTATTACTGGGAACACTGGTGTTGCACAAGGTTGTGTTCATTAAACTGTGAGGCTGGAGCTGTGGTGAGCGGAGTGGGGGGTTCACCTTTAAGTTTACTTTTAGTATGTTATAGCATGGCCAATTCTAAGCAACTTTTCAATTTGAAAACCAATTGCAGATTGTCTCAGAATATCATTGTCTATATACTAAACGTTCTCAAAGGTGAAAAAACCCCTTTAAGGTACCCATACACAGGCCAATAAAAACTGCCGAAAGACAATACAGGCAGCTTATTGACCTGTGTATGGGGCCCACTTGTGTGCTTGCCCGACTGATATCTGGACAAAAATTGCGGGAGTCACTGTAATATATATTGCTCGGGACACTGTTGCTGGAGCAATGGTGGGCGGAGCTCGGCCTGCAAGACAGTTAGGGTGCCCATACACGGGCTGATAAAAGCTGCCACCTTCAGTGGCCTTCTCCAATATCTGGCCAAAAATTGCATATATTGGTGTGGCCATTGTTGCTTATACTGCTGGGGTCACTGTTACATATATCGCTGGGGACACTGTTGCTGGAGGAGTGGTGGGAGGAGCTCAGCCTGCAGAACAGTTCGGGTGCACCCACACCGACTGATAAAAGCTGCCAATAATGTTCCCAGCTTATTATGTATGGGGCCCTCCATTGGGCTTCTCCAACCGATATCTGGCCGAAAATTGCTTGTATTGCTGGGGTTACTGTTACATATATTGCTGAGGCCATTGCTACTTATATTGCTGGGGTCACCATTACATGTATTGCTGGAACCTCTGTTAGATATATTGCTGGGGTCACTGTGTTAATTAAATGCTGCACATTACAGAAAATCTAAAGAGATTGGTGGGTAAGTTATAGCAGATAGTTTATATGGGATGATTTTTATATCCTGGTGGCACACATTTCAAGTGCCATAGGTGCTTTGTGTTTTTGGCAGAAGACGACTGAAAATGGGAGCATATCAAGCAATTTAGCGCTTAAGACCAAGCTATTGTCTGTAACCTGGCAGGAATACGGGAGCCTGTGTGTAAAAGTCAATTAAGGGAAAACACTGCTCCAATTTTACTCTTAATTAAAGTGTTTGGAGCTGGAACCTTGCACACAGAGAAGAATATTTCCTTTGCTTGTGGTTCTGCGAGGAACAGCTTGAGTCTGAATGAAGCTGCTCCCCCCCCCCTGCATGTGGCCATATGACTGAGCGGCAGGAGAAGCCAATTTCTGAAACTCTCTAGACCTGTTCTGTTTGATTGCCAAGTGACCCAGATTGTGAGGAAGAGAGAGAGAGAGACATTCCTGAGTTTTCTTGCTTCGTGCAGAACATTGAGAGTTTCTGTCCGCCATATGAAGGTTGCTTCTGATTGCTGGCTGCTTAGATGGGGTTGGGATGCCTGGCTGTCGGCTGTTGGTTGAATATCGGGCACAATATTTTGCTCATTTGTCATTTGGGGTACTCTTTTGTCCCCAAAAGCAGCTCTGAAGCTGTTGGCCAAGACTAATGCCCACTCTACCTGAGCCTGAATTCAGCACTGCTGTGAGCATAGAATTGACTTGGATATACTCCCCCCCCCCAACCATTATACCCCGCTACAGAACTAGGCTAACACTTTTCCCCATAGTTAACATTGGGAAATGTAACATTTATGGCACATGACAGTCAGGTCCTACACTGCACATGGAATTTTTCTAATAGTGACTGGTCTATAGAACCAGTTTCAACATTTTTCATCTGTTATTAGCCTCTGCTTGTCTCCCTCCCATCAGCCTCCACTTGTCTCCCTCCCATCAGCCTCCACTAGTCTCCCATCAGCCTCCGCTTGTCTCCCTCCCATCAGCCTCCGCTTGTCTCCCATCAACCTCCGCTTGTCTCCCTCCCATCAACCTCCGCTTGTCTCTCTCCCATTAACATCCGCTTGTCTCTCTCCCATTAACATCCGCTTGTCTCCCTCCGATCAGCCTCCACTTGTCTCCCTACCATCAGAGCCTCAGGTCTTCTCCCTTTCAAACTCCGTTCCCCATTATCAGCCCTGGTCTCATTTTTTACCTGTTACCAGCCTGCTATCCAGTATAAAGTCTGTTCAAATGTATCTATTATTAGACTCTTAATTAAAGCCTCTTCTGTCCTTAGCCTCTGGTCTCTGCCGCTACTACAAACCTCCATTCTAGCATGAGTATGAAGATCGTTTCCCCGTTGTCTACCTTCACTCTCCCATATCTGAAGTACCACCCCATGTTATCAAGTGCACTTCTAAATTTTAAATTCCTCTTTCCTTATCAGCCTCTTCTTTCCTGTATCCATTATCGCAAGCACCTCTCATCATTATCTACCTCTCCATGTACACAACTGCTCTCCTCTGTTTTTAGATCTTCTCATCATTATGAACCTCTGCTGTCCTCAATGACAAACTTTGCCTCCAGTAATAAATGACCGCTATCTTCAATGCCAAGATCCTTTCCGATTATCAGCCATGACTTTCCTTGATCTCCAGTGTCTTCAGTCTTTGTTTAGGGTGGTGGCACACATGGAGATTTGGGGGGAGATTAGTAGCCCAGCGACAAATCTCCTCTTCTTCGGGCGACTAACCTCCCCAAAATGCCTTCCTGCCGGCAAGAATGTGAATAGACAGTAGGATGGCATATGGATCACTTTGGTTTCCCAAAGATGCCCGAAGTTTCCTCGTGTGGCAGCTTCGGATGACTTCGGATAATGAAGCGATCCGAATGCCATCCCACCGGCAATTCTCATTTTTGCTGGGCGACTAATCTCACCTGAATCTGCACGTGTGGCACCACCCTTAAGCTCTTCCTCCATACAAACCTCCACTCTGCTCAGTTCCTAACTTATTTGTCAGTCTCCACTTTCTCTGTTTTCTTCTCTTTCTCTGTTGTCACTGTTAGCCTCTTCTCTCCATAGTTTGTTTCCTGTCCCTACTATCCCTACTAGCTGGGCCAGTAAAAGCTATTGATTTGGTCCCTCCAGACCAAGTTGGCTGCTTATTGGCCATATATAGGGCCCACTGATGGACCTGTCCAAATGATATCTCCATGGGACCCCACTGTATGATCTTATATTGGTTTCCAGGCCAATGATAGTATTAAGGTGGCCATAGATGCACAGATAATATTGTACGATATTTTCGTACAATATTCAGTGCGTGTATGGTGCGAAAAGAGCCAACTGATAATAGGCAGAAGACTTGAATATCGGTCGGCTCATCGATCGGGCTGGATGGAACATTTTAATTGGGTGCCTTTGAAAGCACCCAAACATTGGCCATTGTTAGTGCTGAATCGTCAGATACAGGTAGAAGTCTATTGTTTCTACCTGTATATCTACCTGTATATCTGATGATTCAGGTCTTGAATCGAACGAACGATCTTTCTTGGAAAGATCGTAATTGTTGCGTCTATGGCCACCTTTAGCCTGATTTTGTTCCAGAGCATTGGTGGCAACATCTAGCCATGATCATTAATTTGGAGACCTCACCAACTGAGTGTATCTCGCTGTGTATGATTGTACCCCAACCTGCACTCTCTTTTCTCTGGTTCCTCGCTGTACTCACTTGAGTTGTGGCTGGGCTTCATGCATTCTGGTGACATTCATGAGGGCCACCTGCTATATGCAGCAGACCCATGCCAGTGTTGATGTTCTGTAGCTTGTCTTGGCATGAGGTAGCTGTGTTTGTCACGGTTGTGGTGGATTATAACTGCTCTCCATGTGGTCGTTTAATCATTGGGCCTTTGGACTTGCGGATACAGATGAGGAGGAAATTCAAGTGCCCCATCCAAATGAGAGCGGAGGCAGATGGCTGCAGTCTCGTTCTGCTCTCCAGCTGAGCTTTGGTGCCCAGTGTTGCATCGCTTTATCAATCCATTACCACTTGCTGTGCTTAGTGAACTCCTCCGGCCTGCCGGGGGTGGGGATGAAAACTGAATTTTAAAGGATAGGTTGTGGCACAATGCCCAAATAAGGAATTATCTGCTCCGCTCTGATCTGCACAAACGTCTCGTAGAACCCTCTTCCCAATGAAAGAATGGGACGTTTTAAGGAATGAAGCAACTAAGTCCATATTGCGTCAGTGCTAGCTAACTAATATTTCCATGTTTTATGTTTTGTTTCCTCTGACTGCTTTATTTACTCTGCTTTACAGTCGGATTTCAAGTCCAGCTCACTTCCAAAAATGTAACCAACCTGTGGCCTATCCCTCCTGCTGCTGTTGAATATAAAGGCATGGGTGGTCAGCCTGTAGCCTCTCACCTGTTGTTTAACTGTAACCCCCAGCACCCCCAGTTTTCCACTTCTTGAAATTGTAGTTGGACAACAGTTCAGAAGTAAGTCTTTCAGGCAGAGGGCTACGGTCCGTGGGAATGTGTACAACAGCAGTGGTGTTATTCTACTCATTCCACGCAAACTTTCTTTCACTTTCCCTTCTGCTTATTCTCAAGCTCCCATACACCCCTACCCACTCATGTTTGTTACATACACCAACCAAATTGCATTAGCGCAGTTGCCAATACCGACCAATCAGGTCTTTTAACTTGTTCAAAACGAACAGTTGAATAGCTGACATTGGCGAATGCAAGTTTGTGCTTCTGTTTGTCAGCCACAGCTTTTCTTTTTTAAGATTGGCAGTTTCAGCAGTCAGAACCAGCAGTGCAGGGACTATAAAAATACATAGATACCGTTCATAGTTTTTCTTTTAAGAAAAGCAAGTTTGTTTCTAGGTTGCTAGGGTCCTTGATCCTTTAAACCAGATAGGCATTTAATAACTTAATATCCAAGAGCACAATAAACAGGTAAAAACTGGCAAAATAGCTGACTCATTTTCAAACATGAATAGAGTGACTTACATCCCCCTAGAGGGCTTCTGGTCATAGTATGGGGAAGTTATTTAGGTATGAACATTGCTGCCCAAAATGAATTCCCTGTCTCTCATCCCGGCTGCAGTTCCTTCTCTCAATAACTAACAGTAGGAGACTGGAGAGAAATCTTGCATGCGGTACAAGGGGGCAGCAGATGGTGGGGCGGCTGCTTGCATCTGGGATCCCTCCCGCCCTTTTCACTCATGGGATGATGTAATGGAAAGAAGGATTTGTTTCCTCCTTTGCTCTGATTTGCCGTTGCACTCCCAGCGCGGGCCCCGGGGCTGCCGTACACCTCAAGGCCTTCAGCCTGTAGCTGTCATGTCCCCCTTAGAGCCCGGTCCGGTGCAGGTTTTGCAGCTGCTGTTGGCTGAAGGTTTGCAGGGTCTGCAGGACGGGGATGTCTGGGAGTTGGGAGGGTTTGCAGATTTCACCTGGTCTGATTTTCAATCTCTTAAATCAGCTGTTCAAACTGCCCTGCAACTCCCATCACCCTGTTGCTTTCCACAGCTCCCATCTGTGTTGCCCTTGTAGCTGTTACTGATGTGCAGCTACTGCGACCCCCCCCATGTGTTACTAACTGAACTCACCTCACCCTGCTCTCTTATCTGACCACTTGCCCTTAGTTCATATCTGCCGTATGCATCCAGTTTACCACTTCCCTGGCTGTCTGTCATTTGTTTGTCTTTCTCCATATTTCATATTTTCCCTGGAATTGAGGCAGCCCTGGGGCTGGCAAGAAACATCTGCTGCTGCTGCACAAACGGAAGACAAGGAGGTCCAGAGAAAGGGCTTACTCATCCCCTAAAAGTCTCTCTGGCTGCCCCTGTGTAACTCCTATGTATGTTTTCGGACAGTCCCAGGAGAGCCAGCAGAACAGATAGTCAGGCAGTTTTGCCTATTGCAACATAGGAAGTTCACAATCACATATGTAAGTGATGTACTTTTGTGGTGAATGCATGTAAGCACACATTCACACATTTTAATGGTACAGGTATGGGACCTGTTATGCAGAATGTTCGGGACCAGGGGATTTCCTGATATTGGATCTTTCTGTAGTTTGGATCTTCATACCTTAAGTCTGCTAGAAAATCATATAAATATTAAACCCAATAGGCTGGTTTTGCTTCCAATAAGGATTAATTATATCTTCGTTTTGGTCAAGTACGAGGTACTGTTTTATTATTACAGAGAAAAAAGTAATCATTTGTAAAAATTTGGATAAAATGGAGTCTGTGGTAGACGGCCTTTCCGTAATTCAGAGCTTTCTGGATAATGGGTTTCCTGATAATGGATCCCATACCTGTACTGTATTGTGGAACATATATAGAATAAAAGGTTAGATTCAAGACCTGTCTTGCCTAGACTAGAACTCAGGACCTTGTGGGAAGCTGACTAGTGCCTCTAGTGGCTGAACCATGGAACTACTTTTTTTCCCCAGTAATGAAATCGGGAATTTAAATTCCCAAATTTCCAGCTCTTTATTATAAAACTCGAAGATTTTGGAATATTTTTTCCCCAAACGACCCTGAAACATCCCAAATGTATAAATGGTGCTTGCCAGATGTGGTGGTGGGGATCAGATTTCATGTTTATCCACCTGTTATTGCAGTCACTGGGCGGAGATATGTTATTGTCTCTCCCCCCCACCCCATCTTGCAGCAACCTATACAAGGCTGCCCGCCGTCACCCGATCCGAAAGGCACTGTAACTGGGTAGGGTGCAGTAACCGTAAGCCGATATTTCAAGAGAAAGAAAATCGTGGGCATGTTTATCATAGCTGGAAAAAGGCAGCGGTGAAACCTTAATAATACTAAATATAAAGGTGATGAGGATTAGAGGTAATGGGAGCTGAGGACAGTTTGTCCGCCTGGGAAATCAGAATGCTTGGATCACGTTGAACAACAAGCTCCTCAGTAAAGATCATTCCGACTAGAATGCCATCCCCGCGGCCCAGTCCAGTACTCCTTCATCTCAGGGCGGAGAGTGACACATGGGGGAATGAAGGACTTAGAGCAATGTTAGCTATTTTAGGAATTGTCTATGCTCCTTTCGTTATAGTCTATTACTAGATGCCTCTACACCTGTCTGGCGCTTATAAGGTTTGAGTGATCTCTATTTTTATATACACCCGTTTTCAGACTTGCTACCCTACTGAGCAAACAATCTAAGCCTCATGCCTGTATACAGCTGCAGGTCTTGACCCCTGCTTTCTCTCAGGTTTGATTTTCGATCTTAGATCCTTCGGCCTTCATAGCTGAAGTTATGATCGTTGACCACGAGGGCCAAACAGTCTGATAAGCCCAGGATTCATAATTTGGAGACAGCACTTTGTATATAAACAGACATGGACTGATTTAAACTGCCAGTTTGGATCAAGTTGGCAGTTTATTGGCCCATGTGTGGTACCAGCAGACGAGCCAATATCAGGCCGGGAATCGGACAGATATTGACCATCCAGGTTTTATTTTCCTGTCTTGAGGACCGCACGGGCACTTTGATGTGGTCTTCTGATGGCCTGCATAGTTGCAGTTATGATACGATCATTGACCCAAGGGTCAAAAAATCAAATCAAGCCATTATTGCCCACACGTGAATGTTCACATGTACAGTTGGGACCATAAATATTTGGACAGAGACAACCTTTTTCTAATTTTGGTTCTGTACATTACTAAAGTCTTTTTTTAACACAATCACTTCATTTCAGGGGCTCAAAAGTAATTGGATAATTCACTCAATGACTATTTCTTGGGCACGTGTGGGCAATTCCTTCTTTATGTCATTATCAATTAAGCAGATAAAAGCCTTGGAGTTGATTTGAGGGGGGTGCTTGTATGTGGAAGATTTTGCTGTGAACAGACAACATTGCTCCTGGGAAACACAAGAAGGCAGAAAATTAAACAAATTTATTTTTAAAATGTATTAGTAAAACCATCCAAAAATAGCCTGATTTGGTGCTGAACTGCCACTCCATGCTTTTAAGTTCAGTGTGGTTTCCCCCGAAGCCATCGCTACCAATCTCATTATCTAGTTTGTCCAATCTTTGTCTCAGGGTGTTACTTCTCAGGGCTTTGGAGATTTGTAGGTAACATTCATCGTGGACTGGGATTGTCAGAGCTCCGTTTCCGGAAGGTTCTGTAATCAGGTTAAAGTTGTTGGATGAGTTCGAGAACGTTGGGAGCCGGTGACTGTAGGGGGTGGAGGTGACATTGACAGATCATTCTCTCATGATTGTAACCCTGGGGCAGGTGCACTCTCAAAATGTTCTTGTTCAGTCGCATTCCATTCCGTGGGAGTTCACAAGCAACGTTGTCGAGCATGAAATCAAAGGCTGACAAGTGTCCAGCCGCCTCTCGCCGGGGAGCTCTAATAGATATGTTTGCGTATGGCTGGCGAGCCAATGGGTCTCATTGCTGATGAAATGGATAAGCCTCTGTGCTGGGGAGTTTTGGGGTAAAAGATTCATATTGTGAGGTGCCCTTTTTCTGCACTTTATCTGTATTTAAACCCAAAGAATCAGATTGCAGGGTGCAAGCATTTTTTATCGTTACACAAAACCTAGAAGTCAGACTGTGGGGTGCCCTAAAGGTGGCCATACACGATGAGATCCGCTCATCTGCATGGTCACCAAACTAGCGTATCTTTCCGCTATATGCCCACTAATGGCAGGGCAATATCAGGTTAATCCGATTGGATTAGAACAAAGAGAATGGGTGCCGACAGGTCGTATGACTGCATCAACAAGCCAATGTGGTCCTTGATTGCAGGAAAAATCAAGGACTACTTTTGAACTGATATCGATCAGGGGACCCTTCTGAAGCCCCCATACACAGGCAATAAACTTCCAAATCAGTCTAAAGGACCGATATTGGCAACTTTAATCTGCCCGTGTATGGCCACCTTAAAAATTATAATGTGGGTGCCAGTGCTTAATTCTTGTGTACAGAAACCCTAGAAATCAGATGGTGCCTTCTCTGTAGAATCCCAAATAATATAGATTTCCGAGACACCAACATATTATCCTTTAGTGCGGATACATTTTCAATCAGGTTGAGGGTCCCCAGAAAGGAAAAGAAGCTCCAAAACTAGGGATGCAACAAATCCATTCCCACATTGAATCTAAACCCTGAATACCGTCACAGCTATTGGATTAGTGGCGGGGAACTACCGGGGGTGTTGAGGTGCGACTGCACCAGGGTCCGTACCCCATCGGGGCCAGCCGGCGGTTCGTGCACACACGAATTTACGAGAACATCTTTACTGGAGGGGGGGGGGCTGCATGGCCTGCACCCGGGCCTCGCGCAGTCTAGTTAGGTTATGGTGTTGGATATGACCAATATATGCATTAGGAACGTCCGACCTGCAGTCTCCCAGCTTTTGAGGAATGAGGGCAAATTATTTTGTTTCATTGGTGAATAAGAAGCTCTGCTGCTGGCTTAAACTTATTGAGTAAATTCCTGGAGCTGTATTTGTATGCAATAAATTCTATTTCAAAATGATTCAAATGGAATTGTAATGCTAAAAGTAGGGATATTGCGATTTAAAATAAGGCACATTGCTGTTATTCCCTAATAAGTCATTTAGTGTTTTTACAAATTAATTCTGCGTCACAATTCGATATACACTAGGGATTCTCCAAATCCACTATTTTGGGATTCGGCAGCATCCTTTGTGAAAGATTTGTCCGTATAACGAACCCCAATTTGCATATACAATTTAGGGCTAGGAGAGGTTAAAAAGAATTACACAGTTAAAAAGATGTTTTGCTTCCTTCTTTGTGTGCCAAAAAGTCACACAATTTTAAGGATTCAGATTCGGTTCGGCTAGGTACTTGGATTCGGTCAGATCCTGCTAAAAAAGGCTGAATCCTGCACAATGGTGATGTGCGGGTCGAGAATTTCTCACCCGACTCTAACCCACCCGCTCCCTACCCGCATCCGACCCGGGCCCGCTCCTCCCCTTTATTTATAGACCCGCACCTGCCCCGCAGTGACGTCAAAGAAGGGGCAGGGCAGACGGAAGTCTATAAATTCTGGCGCCGGAAACCGGCAGTACTAGGTCACGGGGAGAGCAGGAGAAGAGCTCCACCTGCGACCCGCGCATTTTGTCCAGGGGTCCTGCGGGCACATCACTACTGCACAACTAACTTATTTGCAACTGTATTTCGTTTTCAAATGCAAGCTCCCACGCATCAGTGTCTTGGATATATCACACGTGGTCTAGGCGCACTGAGGAAGCTGGGATACATGCTTAAACATTTCATATCCATTATGTAATAATACTAGTCAGGCTCTCCTCCGCAGTGGTACGCATGACTAACTGCATTTATGTGGTATTTACAGTGTCTTTGTATCTGAATTATCTGCTATTTGTGTGTGAAAGTTACTGTATTTTCACTGCACAGACAAATGGTAAGAAACATTCAGAGAGGGCAATGGTGCAAAAGCCGCATAGTATGTATTTACATTCCTACCCTCACAGGGGAATTTGAGCAGTTTCTTTTGGATGAGAATATGATTTTGTCTCACTCTCTCTCCCGGTGCAAGGAAGGATAATGAGTTCCTCCTTCTGACCTGTGCTGGTGGCACCCAGCATGCCACTTTGGTACATGCATACTTTCATTTTTTTATAGTTATTGAGTTTGACTTGATTTTTCTTGTAATCCGCCCGGCAGAACAAGATGTATTTGGCCCAGTATAAATACTGAAGGACAAAGGAAAGGGCCCTGCCAGGGAATCACAACCTCCCATTCCAATCTGACAACACCTTAATCTCATTTGTCCTATTGTGCCGGACGCACTAGCACCATTGCTTTATTTCCTACACATGGAGATGGAACGTTGCTGTCTCGCTGATGTGATTAAAGAATGTTGCCTGATCAAAATGAATAAATAGCAATGTTGTGTTTCCTAAGGCGCTTGTGCGAGGATAAGGTAATATACCCCCGGTATTCCAAATATGAGAGGTGATCCGAGATTGCAGGAAACGTTAAGCGATGCCAGGCGGGAGTTGCCACTCTCACTGCCCGTAGGCCATTCTTCTCTTAGCCAAATGCAGTTAATTAACCTCTGTCTCCACAGCAACTGTCTCATCATCAGTAAACAGTTATTTAGTTTTTTCTTGGAGTGATAACCAAAAAGCCATACATTGCTTATTATCCCTCGGCAATCCCAGTGCTTCTCTATATATTTATCTGTGTTTTTTTAGGGACGTAGATAAAAGGTAGGAAACTGTGGCATGTTCATGGGTTCATCCCAGACTCACTGAAGCTGAAAAACATGTTGAAACAGAAAAAGAAGATGAGAGAGAAGAAAATAAAACCACATTATTTGGGTATCCTGTTACCTGACTGCTGCTTCCAATGGGGATCAGATAGGATCTGTGCAGCCTCTGGGACAGAATGCTCTGTTAAACAGATAGCTAGAATCTCAGCTGCCATGAAGCAGGGAAGGACTGCTGCTTCCAATGGGGTTCAGATAGGATCTGTGCAGCCACTGGGACAGAATGCTCTGTTGTACAGATAGCTAGAATTTCAGCTGCCATAAAGCAGGACTGCTGCTTCCAATGGGGATCAGATAGGATCTGTGCAGCCACTGGGACAGAATGCTCTGTTATACAGATAGCTAGAATCTCCGCTATGAAGCAGGGCAGCACTGCTGTGCATAGGTCTGATTCCTGAGCTAATTAAGCAGTGCAGTACATGCACTGATGGGGCATGCAAGCACAATATATTGACAGCACAGCTTTGAGTATCACACCTTGCATATTCCTATTCTTGGCATAAGCCAGACAGGGAGGAAAGTATTTGGTGACGTCAAGCAGGTACGTTGGGTTGAGTTCTGCTCACATGGCTGTTGATAGTTCTGGCCTGCTGAGTGTCCTGTAATCACATCGTTCACAGTCAAATGGGAGTGACCGCAGCTTCAAACTGTCAGGCTTTCACTCGCTTTATCAGATTAGTTGAAAAATTATCTCGGGTGGAATTAAATTAAACTCTGTAATTCTAAAGAATTACATAAAGATAATGTTGGTTAAATAAGAGCAAGTGGCTTTGAAGTCCTTAAGTTGCTGCCTGTTTTGAAGTTATTAACATGAAATAGCATTAAAAATTATAAACCAACAGCTGGCGCTCAGAAAACAGCCACACACTTTTGCCTTGATCTGAGCCTAGATGCATTTGTAATTAATGCTGGGAAGCTTTCTGTGGCTGAATACAGACTGCGTTTATGCAATTAAGTCTTATATATTACTGTAGGGTTGTTTCTTTGCATTGCTAAGTTGTCTTATTTTAGTCAAGCCATAAGGGTCAGTGCTCACAGGCAGATTCAGGGAGATTAGTCGCCCGGCGACTTCAGGGCGACTAATCTCATCGAAACTGCCTTCCTGCCGCCAAAAATTTAAATCGCCAGCGGGACGGCACTCGGAAAACGAATCACTCCGAGTGCCATCCTGCCGGCGATTACATTTTAGCCGGCGGGAAGGCAGCGGAGGCAGTTTGTCGCTGGGCGACTAATCTCCCCCAATCTGCCTGTGTGCCCTGACCCTAAAGCAGGGCAGGACTGCTGCTTCCAATAGGGATCGGATCTGTGTAGCCACTGGGACAGAATGCTCTGTTATACAGAGAATCTCAGCTGCCATAAAGCAGGGCAGGACTACTGCTTCCAATGGGGATCATATAGGATTTTTTTATTTGTAAAAACTTAACAAATTATAAAATCTTTCAAATCAAACAAAGCAATACATAATATTCAAACTATTTGCAAATATGAACCAGTTTGGGATAAAGCATTTCCATACATGCTCTCCATTCTCCACACATTCCAAAAGACAAGGAACTTGCTTACAGTCATACTGAGGTGATGGTACAGCCTATAATATTTAAATGTTACTGATGCAATTTCCCCAGTATAGTTGGTACAATCTTCCTTAAAGGTAAAGATAAGGACAAGGGAATTACAGATTTATATTCCTCCATTTTGAGGATTTTGAGGTGCAGCGTTTGATCTCCCGTTCCTTCAGGAAATCCAAATCAGCCACCACAGACTTCACTATCAGGTCAATAACAACATCTTCTTGGCCAAAGGATCTCCTACAGATGGTACTTCATCACTGATATTATAATATACATTGTTCCTCTATTAAGTGGGTGCTGGGTAGACAAAATGCCATAGACCGCGTCAGCATAAGAAAGTTGCCTAATGTAGGGAACCTTCAGAACCTCTGTCAACTGACACCACACAGATTTTGTTACAGGGCAATTAACTAGAAAATGTTCCATGGTCTCATCAGTGGCACAGCCCCATGGGCACTGTCTCTCAGCAATGTTTAAGTAGCTCACATTGCCCCGAACAAAAAGCCTTCCCGGAAGAGCAAGCGAGTTAAGATCAAAGTATTTGGGGGACAGCCTTCTGTCATTGAGCCACTGGAGACTTTGACAAAGAATGTCCCCAACGCAGTCTCTCAAGGCTAAGGGAACAGCAAAATAGGTTCCCAGGATCCTGCAATATGTCTGCTTTCTCGGGACAGAACCCAGTTCCCCAGTTCCGACATCCCACTTTCTCAAAAGCTTCACCCCCAATTCAAGATGCGGAGGGAGACAAAAACCGTGCACATGGACCTCCTTCACACTACTGCCGAGCACCCAATCTCCCACCAGAGGCAATACCCAACTTCTGATGCTACTCTCCCACAGAGAATCAGTTCTTTGGCCCAGGCTCCCAAAGTTAAACTTCAAGAAAATGTATCCAAAGAAGGCCACTGGACATAACATCCCCAACACTCCCTTTTTCCTTTGCAGGTAAGTAATGCCCATTTATACTGGTTTCAGCCTGTTCCCCCAGATTAACTGGAAGAAAAGGCTGTGGATCCGAGCATTGAGAGCTTCAGGCAGTGTATACACGTAGGAAATAAACAAAAAAAATAGGGGCCAGGTAAGTCTTCACAAGCTTCACCCTTTAAAAAGCTTACTGCCTATTTGTACAAAGCCGAGAGCCATCTAATGAATATTCCCCGGATGCCATACTTTGTCAAAAAGGCCCACAGTTATTCATTATCCACTCGATCAAAGGCCTTAGCCTGGTCCAGAGAAAGAAAATAGCACCTAATGTTACGGACTTCTTCTAAGGCTTCCCTTATAATAAGGACTGCCCCAAAAATGCTCCGCCCTTTCACCGTGCAAAACTGGACAGAAGATAATAAAGTTCCTGAAAATAAAATCAGTCTCGTAAATAGTATTCGTGCGAGAAGCTTCCTATCGGTGTTGAGAAGGGCAATTGGCCTCCAATTTTCAACCAACTTTGGATCCTTACCCTTTGACAGCAAGATCAAGGAGGATTCTCTCAGAGGGGTGCAATATACCCCCTTCCAGGCAGTCTCTAAAGACCTCTACGAAAACCGGAGCCAGCTGATCCTTAAACTTTTTATAAAATTCTACTGTAAGGCCGTTCGGTCCTGGAGCCTTCTTTTTAGCAAGGCAGTCGATGGCAGCTTTGACCTCGTCCTCCATGATCTCAGCTGTCAAAGGCTCAATGTCCAAATTGATTACATCAGGCCCTGGGGTTGCTTCCAGGAAGGATGAAGTCCTCCCCTTATCCAAAGCCTTGGCCCGGAACAGAGAAGTGTAAAAGTCTTTCACTATCCCAAGGATGCCCTCCCTTGATGTTTGCAACTCACCCTTGGGATCAATTAGACCGGTAACAAGTTTTCACCCAACATTTTCTTTGCAGTTTAAAAAGGGGTTCGGCGAGTGAAAACTCCCGTAGAGATTTGTTCCTAGCTGTACTGCCATTCTCTGATCTGGGCTTTTCACCCCATTTGATATAGAGGGCTCCAACTTATTTATGAGAGTCAGGTATTTCTTATACCTGTTGCCCTCCCTATGTATAGATAGTTTTCGGAAGAAAGCCCAGCATGAGCGCTTAACACTCTCACACCACGATGACACAGAGTCGTAAAAACCGATTCTCCCAAACTGGTGCTGAAGAAGAGCCTTAAAAGACTGCTAAACTGACTCGCCCTCCATGGAATCGGTGCTAAGCCGCCACAGACCCTTACCCTTCTCTGTAACAGACAAAGTGCCCAATGTAAAGGAAAAAGTCATATGGTCTGAGTACTCAACCTCAACTTCCCTAACATCAGCAAACTCCTCACCCATGTGGACAAAAGTCATATCCAGACGGCTACTCCTGTCCCCACACCTGTAAGTATGCATCGCTCTCTGGCTTCCCTGGGTGGCAACATCAACCAATCTGACTTGCTGAATGAATGGTTTAAAACCTACCTGATCTTCCTGAAAGATCTTCTGGCCTAAGGACTTCTCCTTCTCCTGTCTGACATAGACTGTGGCCAATAAACATTTATAAGACGAAAACGTCTGCCATTTATAGTCACATCCAACAGCAAACAGTGCCCCACCTGAAAAACACCTCAGTGTCTGAGTTGGCCAAGCTTTCAAAAGCTGAGTTTTGACGCTACAAACATTAGATGTTAGAAACCTAATTGGAGACAATGGCATCATGAATATTTGTCATGGATTTGCCTTTCCTTGCCTTATCTGAAGAATCAACTGCATCCCCATATCTCTTAACTTGATTCACCTCCTGGGCACGAGCTGCTGATGCGCTTCTTTGCTTCCTTTTTTCTGCCACAAACTTTTCCACCTCCATCTCACTTTCACTGCTGGTTTTCCCCAGAGGCATTCTTGGGGTCCCAACAGATGAGGATCTTAGTCTTGGTCTTGAAATTTCAGCCACAGGGCTAGGCCCCAAAGCCTGGGCCTCAGTTTGTGGATACCCCGCCAGCCCTATCAGAGCTCTCTGATACACTACCTCTTCCACTTGGGATCAGATAGGATCTGTGCCTTTGCAGCAGAATGCTCCGTTATAAACTAAAGTATAAATTCCCTGTATTTATACTATATGTGTAGCTAGTGATAGAACATTTTTCTATGATTTTTGAAGCAGGCAGTTACATGGGCCCCCGACCCCCAATGAAAATATATTGAGATGGAATTCACTCTAGATAACCGTGTTCCTGTCTTAACTATAATTCCCAGGATTAAGCATAAAATAATGAGTGCAGTGCATTTCAGAGAAATGGTTCTCAAGGGCTCCTTTACTTTATTTGTGATGCATTTTGGAAGAGAATCATAAAAAAGGGAGAAATCTTTTAGCAAATGTCAATGTATAGAAAGGCAGTGTGGCCTATTGTGTCGGCTGCTGAACGAGACGATTTCATGTCAAAGCTCTGACCAGTTTTGCGATAATAGATTTAATGGCGACAATAAGCCCTTGTGTGTGTAGAGGTTTACAATCGAGTTTGCAAGTACCCACGCATTGTAATTATTAGGTGCCAACAAAGATTTCATTTGTTTGTCACAGCACAATGTGTGTTCTTGAAATGTCAATACATTTTGCTTAACTTATAACAAAAAGAGTTGGGGGGGGGGATATTAGAGTTCAATTTGTGCATAAATACTTTTCCTTTTATTTCTCCATCGTAAAAGTCTGCCTTTTTGTAATATTATATATAATATATTCTAATCGTTACTAGAATGCGGGCCCCTCGCACCCCCCACAGGGGGTCACAGCCTCAAGGCCAGTTAGGGAGATTTAGAGAAAAGTTAATTTGTTGGCTTAGATACTACTTGGAAGGCCAGTTCATTTGGGCTGAACATCTATGCATTGTTCTTGATATCCTTGGGCCCATGACTGATACAACTATGCCTTCATGTATTTCTAACCTTGGTTTTGTAAGAGGGGGCCTTAACAAATAACAGAACCACAGAAGGAGGGCATAGCTTGCTGTTCTTCTTTATAACAGTATATTTGGCTGGTGCCATATTTTCTCAAAACATTCCTTCTCTGTCTATTTGTATTTATAGGGGTTATTCACCTGTGTAGAGAGGGATAGTCTGAGACAAATTGCAGTTTTTATTTTTGTTAATTTTTTTGTATTTGTGGTTTTTAGCTTTATTCAGCATTTTTTCGGTTTGTAATTTCAGCAATCTGGTTGCTAGAGTCCAAGTCCAGATTTGAATAAGAGACTGGAAAATGAATAGGAGAGGCCCTGAATAGAAATTTAAGTCAAAAAGTAGCAATAACTATACATTTTCAGCCATACAGAGCAATTGTTTTTAGAAGGAGTCAATGACCACCTTTTGATTGCTGGAAACAGTCAAAAGAAGAAGGCATATCATTTTAAAACTATAAAGAAGAGAAGGATGATGGGCAATTAAAAAAAAGTTGCTTAGAATTAGCCATTTTCTGTGAGCTTCTAATTCTGATTTTCTTTATGCTTTTTAAATATCCCTTGCAAATGAGTGCTTTTTACCTCTACTGTTAAATACAGGATTGCACCGGGCCAGCCCAGACCTGCCCCCCCCCCCCCTCAGCTGCCCCAGAAACACCGGTTCCTGTGCTGCTGAAGCATTTGCACATGCGGGTGAGAGTTTGGAAGTCGGGAGGGGGTCCCCAGGGACTGCTAGGAGGGCCCTACATTTTGCTGCCCCAGTAGGCCCCCAAGGCTCCAGTCCGACCCTGGTTAAAGACCCTTTCAATGGCAGACCCCTGTTTTGGGTAGTTATAATTGGATGACTTGGCTTTATAATATGTTAGCCCTGACAGTGACACTGCCCATCTGACTCGCTGTCCCCTAACCAGATTGACTTTCCTTCTGTGTTTTACTTGCGAGGGCCGTTCTGCAGCAGCTCCCATTTTCCCCATGCGGGTGTGGAATCTATTATCCAGAATGCATGAGAGATTTCCAGATAAGGGTATTTCTATAACATGCTGCCCCATGCTTGTCAAAAACATTAAAATAATGTAGAACCCGATGGCAATATTTTGCCATCAACAGCTGCTTTCCTAATAAGTCCCTTACCTGTATAGATATATTTGGAAAGAATTAATGTGCCACTAGAACATACAAGTCCTGCAGCAGTACACTGAGATTTACAGTACTGTCCCTGCAGGACAAATTTCCTTTATAAACCTCTCTTGTCCTGAAGGCAGAACAGTTAGTTCTTCTACCTGTCATGGTTATTTAAAAAAAAAACAACAACAATATTTCTCAAACTTCTGCTTGAAGCATAATCTTTGGGGCCCCTAGACCCACCCACTGTGAATATTAGGCTTACCGTGCTTTATAATCCTGTTCTGTGACATTCGGCCTAGTGCGTAAATGAGCAGCTGCCGAAAGGCATGTTTGAGTCCTAATTGCTGTCTATTTTAATAATCAGGTTAGGTTTAGTTTAGTGCCAATTCCTGATTAAGCCAGAGTCCTGAAGGTTCAGACCTGTAAAACAAGCAGAATGTATGTTGCATTTTGAATCTGCCATGTTTACTCTTTCAGTACCCTTGTTCCTCAGCAAGCAGTATGGCAGCTCCCACTAAAAGTAAAGGGATCATTCACCTGTATGATAACTTTCAGCATGTTATACAATGGCTGATTCTAAGTAACTTTTTAATTGGTCTTCATTTTTTCTTTTTTTTTTTTTTTCTTTATAGTTTTTTAAATTATTTTCTACCTTCTTTTGACTCTTTCCAGCTTTCAAATGGGGGTCACTGACCCCATCTAATAAACAAATGCTCTGTAAGATTACAAATGTATTGTTACTTTTTATTGCTCATCATTCTATTCAGTCCCTCTCCTATTTATATTCCAGTCTCTAATTCCAATTAATGCATGGCTGCTAGGGTAATTTGTACCCTAGCAACCAGTTGGCTGAAATTGCAAACTGGAGATCTGCTGAAAATAAGCTAAATAACTCAGAAACCACAAATAATAAAAAATATGAAAACCATATGCCTCTCTACGTCATACTAAGATTTAATTCAAAGTAATTCAAACAACCCCTTTAAGTGAATGAAAATGTGCCTGCAAATTGCCTAGGATGATCATATGACAATAGCACACCAGCCATTCAGCAAAGCATTACTAGTTATCCCTTTAAGATTTCATATTTCGATGGTGAAAGCATTTGTCCCTTTGCACCTTCCGTGGGGAGTTGGAGGGAACTCTATTGCCTGGACGGTTAATGCTCCAAATCCCTCAGTGGGGCACAAATCAGCAGAACTAAGTAAATACTAACTTGATTTCATATGGTGCTTGTGGAAATCCCTTGTATTCATTGCAACCCGTCCAACCGGCTTCTCCACAGGGGCGGAAAAGTTGATGTCGCCGCTGACACGTCACAGGGTGTAATCGCATCTGTCAGCTTCATGTCTGCCCTTTAATAATAACTGTATTGGGTACTGTATTTGTCTTTCTACACAGCTGGAGAGAGAGAAATATGATTTTAAATTGTAAACTCACTGCTGCTCTCTGGAGCAGGTATAAATGGTTAAGTTGAAAAATTAAACTTATTTCTATGGAGGCTTTCTGTCTCTGTTGTCTACCCCAGAGTCCTGCAGAGGAAGTTATATTTTGGCCATCTTGTTTGGCGTGTGAGGTAAGATGGGATATTACCCAGAATCCCTGGCAGTGAGGGAAGAACTGGGTGCTGTGGGATCATGGAGTAAGGTGGGATATTACCCAGAATCCATGTCTGTGAGGGACCATGCCCATTTTTGTGGCCACACACCCTAATTACCATGTCCATTTTACAAAATGTTGCAGGTTATGAAAGTTTGAACATATTTCTATGGTTTTTATATGTTATTACAGTTGTGCTAATGAAGGTGAATTGCCCTTTAAGCTGTGAGTCTTCGTTCTTATCTAATCTTATCTTATCTAAAACTTAAGTATCTTAAGTATGTATTCTGGGCTCTCTGCCAAGTACCAATTAAGTTAGACACTTTGTATCTTTTTCTGGCTGTTCAGTGCAGCAGAAACTTAGGACATTTCAGTACAAATCAGGGACTGCGTGTTGGGCTGTCAAAAGCGGTACTGTCCCACTCAAAACGGGAACAGTTGGGATGTATGTTTTATCCAGAATCCCAGGCTGTGAGGGAAGAGCTGGGTGTTGTGTGATTATGGGGTGAGGTAGGATATTACCCAGAATCCCTGGCTGCGAGGGAAGAGCTGGGTGCTGTGTGATTATGGGGTGAGGTAGGATATTACCCAGAATCCCTGGCTGTGGGGGAAGAGCTGTGTGATTATGGGGTGAGGTAGGATATTACCCAGAATCCCTGGCTGTGAGGGAAGAACTGGGTGCTGTGTGATTATGGGGTAAGGTGGGATATTACCTAGAATCCCTGGCTGTGATGGAAGCGCTGAGTGGTGTGTGATTATGGGGTAAGGTGGGATATTACCCAGAATCCCTGGCTGTGAGGGAAGAGCTGGGTGCTGTGTGATTATGGGGTAAGGTGGGATATTACCCAGAATCCCTGGCTGTGATGGAAGCACTGAGTGGTGTGTGATTATGGGGTAAGGTGGGATATTACCTAGAATCCCTGGCTGTAATGGAAGCGCTGAGTGGTGCGTGATTATGGGGTAAGGTGGGATATTACACAGAACCCCTGGCTGTGAGGGAAGCGCTGTGTGATTATGGGGTAAGGTAGAATATTACCCAGAATTCCTGGCTGTGAGGGAAGGAAACACTTGGCAGATAGTGTACAGATATCTATATTTCAGTAGAATTTTGGTTGGCAAGACCCATATATTATAGAAAATATAGTGTATCTAAAGCCCTAGTTAACTGTTTTGTTTTTTACAGAATTTCCATAGCGACAAAGTGCTAATCTGTTTGTGTTACGCACCACTGACTCGGCTTAAGAAAATAGACAAAGTAGGCAAATTCTTTCTGGAAAGGGCTGCGGTCACAAATACAATGTTGTTATATCTGGGGGGGGGGCACAGTGTTCCTAGTAGACACAATTCTCATCCATTTGTCGTTTTTCCTCTAGAACCCCCTGAACTCGCCAGACGTCCTGTCAAGGAATCATTTATTTATTCACTCGCCGCTTCAAGCATTCAAGTTGTATTATTCGCCATCATGCGCAACTGTACAAATAATCACTACAGCTAAAGCTAGTCCAAGGCTTTCATTTTCTGAATATAATATGGCAACTGCTGGAAAATGAATTGTGGTAGAATAGTGGCCTTGCAGAACAAGTGTTTTTGGCTGCCTCCCCAACTATAAAAAATTAAAAACCTATAAAATACCAATATTTAACTTAAAGATATTATATATTTTTTTCTAACAGTGAATACAATAACCAGTCAAATGTGTTTCCTCTTAAACAGGTGACCAGTGAATGCTCCCTGCTGATTGGTGACCGTGGGTTTTTACTAGACCCGGCACATCATCTTAGGGGTCCTGTGACACTTGTCTATATTGCTTAAAGGGGAAGTATGGCTTGTTATTGAGTTGCACGTGTTTCAGAGCTCAGATAAGATGAAGCATCTGACACTTCTGGAAGGTGTTTAGTTCTAAAATTCTAAGACTGTGAGTTTGCCTTGGTTTTGTGACTTGCAAAAAGTTCTTTAAAAAGCCCTTTCTATAGATAGCAGTAGAACAGCCCCATCTGTGGATATACCACTGGCAAAAGAAAACATATTTTTGAAAAAAGCATGGTGAGTTGTGATGTGTGGGCTGGCCTTTTACCCGGGGGTCAGGTGGGTTCGGGCCTAACTTGGAACACACCGTAGGCGGGTTTGGGTTGAGCCTGTTCTCCCTGTCCGTGACCCTACACTGCCGGCTTCTGCCCCTTTTCTGCCCCTTTTGTGACATAATCTGTGGGGCGGGTCTATAAATAGAGGGGGGGCGCTGGATGTTGGCAGGGGTTGGGTGCGGGTCAAGATTTCTCGCCCCTCACATCACTTATGGTGAGTAATATTAAGGGGTTGCTGCCTGTGGTTTAGTAGGTCCTTATCCTGCTTTGTTTAGTCAAAAAGTCACATACCAGGAAGTAGGAAGTACAAAAAACATACATATTTTGACTTGATCCATGTTTGTTTTAGTAGAAGAACGGCTAATGTTTATTGATACTGTCACGGAACATACAAGATCTTATCTCTTATCTTGGAATGGTCCAAATCTGCCTGTAAATTGATTTCTTTTGAGATTATCAGTGTCTTGATCATTTTTACTTTTGAACCCTATTTAAAGGATTCTTTAGACCTAACAATTAAATGGTTAATTATTATTATTTTTTTTTAATGTTTACACTTTCTTTAACAACGTTTTCCAAATTTGCAAGTCATTTTTAAATTTTTTGCTATATTTGGCAAAGTATCTGGTGCCCTTTCACAAGCTGTCTAAAGGGGAATAAGGAGAAAATGATATAAATATTATGGTGTTTCTTTAACTGGAACTGAATGTTTCTTAGGGCCAGAGGCTCAGCACTGCATTCTTTCTCCATATAAATCAGCTTTAAATGCATGTAAGGGGAACATGCATTAACGGCGCAAGGCTTGGCTGCACGCTGAGAAACAATATTGAATTTTTCAGAACAAATGTTGCATTAAGGGATTTTTAGCTGTGATGAGAGCAAGAGTATATTACTGGGTACTTAAAGGCTCAGAACAGAATCCATTGTGGTGCACCCTAAGGATGTCACAATGGTGCGTTTAGCAAATTGTTTTCTTTCCCCTTTTGTGCTCCCAAGCAACTGTTTAACTCAACTGGCGCCAAATGCAGTGGCATTTTCTTATGTGAGGAACATGGGAAAAATAGAGCATGGGAGTTTTATACAGCCTATATTTTTTTGCATAAAGCTATCGTTTTGAGAAATAATATTGATTAAAGCGAAAGTGGGCCTTTTTGTGAGAAGACTTTACTCCCCATTTTACTTCTTACACACTGATAGGGTCACCATGGTCTCCATGAATATAATTAAAAATGGAATTAAAACAAAGGTCACTTATTGGTTCAAAGTAATTTTGGGGTTACAAAAACATTGTTTTCATTAGTACAGCATGATGCTATAGCATATACATATAGTTTATCCATATAAATATTATGATATTATTATTAATACTCTGTAATGAATATTAGGACCAAACTGAAATGACATGTCATGAACCCACTGTTGGCACAAGCACACACACAATGGCATCTAATACCACTGGTCTGTCAGTGCTTAAATGTGCCCCAGTGTCTCAGCCACTGAGCCCTTGTATTGTGGAGGGTAGGACTAATGCCTGTGTTCCTATAATATAATATTCTCTTTCATACCAGAGAGACTTGTGTTTTTCCTTTGAGCGCCAGGGAGACTTGAGTCCTGGGTCAAGCACAATTGCTTTTCAGACAGCCGTCTGTGCTAGCGCGCGGTACATATTGTGCACATACTCTGGGTACACTGGGCATTTCAGAAAGGTCAAGTGCTATTTGCCATGTTATAAAGTGCTGGAAGATTTCCTGCCATTCCACAAACACTCACAATATTGTTCGGCAGCAGGCATTCATTGGTAGCGTTGGTCCCATGTTATGTTGGCATCAGACACTTTATTAGTGCACCCTTTGCACACTGGTTCAAAGCTTGATATTCATCTTCTTCTTAAAGCGAAACTGCCTTAAACATTCTCCAAGACTGCTGCAGATGTTGAATAATTGTCTTTTACAAATAGGTTTTATTATTTATTTTTTTTGTATACATAACCACGAAATGGATTGTGTGCTGTCTCTAGGGTTGCCACCTGTCCGGATTTCAAACGTACAGTCGGTTTTTGGAAGGGCTGCCCGGGTGATAATTAGGAAATCTGGACAGGACATTGAAGTGAATGACATGGCGATCAGCCAATCGCTGATTGCTATGTCATCAGTCCCGCCCCCCCATGTCAACCACTTTGCCCCCGACATCATCTGGTCCGCCCCCCAATATCATTGGCCTGCCCCCTGCCTGTTTTCCATAAAGGAAAATGGTGGCGGCCCTAACTGCCTCCCCTGTTGCAGCTGAGCCTTTTCCTGCTTGTTGGCTAACTTGTAATGGAATCACGGATATCACTGTGTGGAACCTTGCTGATATGCTTCTACTCACAGTCTGGGACGCACAGCATGATTGAGTTGGTTACACGTTGTTAGGTGGAGAACACAAAGTATGGGAACAGTATGGGTAAACATGCATACATATATATGAAGCTGTTTTAATGACCTTCCATGCTTGTGTGATGGTTATTGCTGGTAGCATGAAACTTCACAAAAGCCTTCCGACATTTATTGTTGTTATTATTTTAATTATTATTGCATTCATTGCATAGTCAGCTTCCTCCAACTTGTAAATATGCAAAAAGACCTTGGGTCCAGGGTACGTTTAACTGAAAATGAGATAAAGGAAAATAAACCGTTTTGAGAAGCAAATCTGAATGCTAAAAATTAACAAATACTTTTGTTTTTGTTTTAATGTGTTTATTGTCTGTTGCATTTTGTTTGCTCTCGGCGGAAACTGGAAGGACATTTTTCCCATTAAAGAATAAAGAAAAATCCATTTCCTTGTTATAAGCAAAAATAATGAAAAGGTTGTCTTGAACTGATTTTTTTTTTCAGAAATCAAGGTAAAATATCTTTTTCGCAACAATGCGCAAACAGGGAAAAATAATGGTGACTTTGGGAAAAGTGCGTTTGTGGGTAATGCTTTCAAGGCCTCTGATTTAATACTCTTCTGATTGTGCTAATCACTGGTAACAATATGCTTGTCACATCTCCAAACTGTTACTGTCGATGCTGCGATCGTTGTATAAAGATTTTGGGAGTGCGGCGACTTGCAGGCTAGAGCTTCTCCTCTCCATTAGCGTGCGAGACGCTGCCTTATTCCCTGCGAATGCCTGGGAAAGGTGGACCCGCTCACTGCAACGTGCTACTTCCATTTTAACAAATAATCATACGTTTGGGTTTTCATTTACACACTCTGCCAATTGCTAACTAGTTTCCAATTCCAGAATTGATTGTCACAGATTGAAAATATTGATTTAACCCTGTGTCTGATTGGTGCAGAATGGCCCTGCCAGTGCCGCTTTAGCACATTTAAAATTGCTTGGCTCTAATTCCAGGGTGACTCGCTAATAACACTCACATTTTGGCTTTTCATCTGGTAAAATTATTGTGGGAATTATCAGCGTTGATTCTGGTTCAGTGGAAAGTGGTCTTCATTGAGTCGCACCAGAAAAAAATGGGCGCCTCTCTCTTCCATACACACTGATACAGCCTGATCTGGTTAATTGACAGAATGATTTGGGTCATAATGGATGGAATTAATTACTCCCTCACAATCCAGCAATAATTGACTGGACAAGCCGGTTTATTGGGAACGAGCAGGGAGTGACGATCTAAAGCGAATACGTTTAGGAATAATGAGGGCACATTCATGGGCATACGTTGAAGCAGTAACGCAATTAGATTCTCGTTAGTAAGGATTAGCTGCGTCTCAGGATGAACCGATTCCCTGGAATATTAAACCAGTTCAGGGTTTATAGTTTGTTTCGAAAATAGTTGGAATTAAAAAAAAAAAACATACAAACATAAATACAACTCATTATATGACCAGAACTAGTATCAGACTAATTAAGATTTAACAAGATTTTTTGAGGCACACAGGTGAAAATGGGCAGTTGCATGGGCCCTACAGAAAAACAAATGGTTTTGTGGCTCTAAGCAAATACCCAAGTTGACCAATAAAGTCACAGATCCAGTATTTGACTCTTACTTGCTCAGCAGATAACTTGGGGGTTAGTCTATTTGTCTGCTGACTACATATATAATTTTATGTAATCCCCCACCCTATCTGCAGTAACAGCCCAATTTTTTTACTGTAGTTGACCTGGATCCAACACAATGACAGTATTGGCTAGGGTTGCCTTTCGCCTGGACAGTCTGGTTTTTGGAAGGGCTGCCCGGGTCAAAAGTTCCAGTTCCATTGAAGTGAATGACGCGGTGAACAGCCAATCACTGATCGCCACTTCATCAGTCCCACCCCTGATGTCACACTCCAGCCTCCTCATGTCACAAACCCCACCCCTTGATGTCGCTCTCTTCCCCCCCCCCCAGTCACTAGCCTGCCCCCTGCCCGTTTTCACACAAAGGAAAAGGTGTCAACCCTAGTATTGGCCTGTGTGTGTGGGAGCATAAACCATTGTGGCATCACTACTGGCTGGTGTCCTGGGTTCAGTTTGTATATTCTCTCATGCTTGCGTGGGTCTCCTCTGGGTACTCTTGTTTCTTCCTACACTCTAAAAACCACAAAGGCAGGTTAATTGGCTCCTTTTAGATTTGTGTATTGTGAAATAAGGAACTCGTATAGTAAACTCCGCGGTGGCAGGGACTCATGCGATTATTGCACATTTTCTCTAAAGCTCCGTATAAATGTGTCAGAGTATCAATTAAGCAGTAGCAGCCAGTACCTTGATGCAGTGGCCATTGCAGTGACCAAACCACTCATATAGCCGTAAGGAGATCGACTTTATTGCCTGCAAGGCAGCACACCTCAGCCATTTGTATTGTCATCAAGGGGCTGAGTCCTTGAGGCCAATTCTTCAGGGTCTCCACCAGGAGAACAATACAGCATTCTGTTATTTTAACAGTGCGGACAGATTTCTAAACATGAAAAAAAGAAAATATGTGCTAAAAATCCATTTTAGTAGAAATTTTTTTTTTTTTATTTATTTGAAATGATAAAGCTTTCACACATATTTGCTTTTTTATATAATACATTAAAATAACATGCGATGCGGGGAAACATTCCAGTGGACAGAGAGGGAAAATACAAGATGTAGCCTTTATATACCCTGAAATGCATTCTGCTGTCAAGGTTACAAAAATGTTTCACATTTTTTATATATATATATATATATATATATATATATATATATATATATATATATATATATATATATATATATATATATATATATATAGTTCCCTCCTAGAATGTACATTTACCGCTGTGTACCATAAAGGTCAGCGTGCACTTCATTTTGACTTCACAATTGTATTGTCCTTTAACTAAACAATACAGTATGAGGGTATAGCTTATTGTGTGCCCAGAACATTCCTTTTCTGTATATTTGTATTTATACATATGGGAGAAGGGAGGTGCCATACTGATCTCTTAGATAGTACAGTATGAGGGTATAGCTTATTGTGTGCTCAGAACATTCCTTCTATGTATATTTGTATTTATACTTATGGGTAGGAGGTGCCATAATGATTCCCTTAGACAGTACAGTATGAGAGTATAGCTTATTGTGTGCCCAGAACATTCCTTCTCTGTATGTTTGTATTTACACATATGGGAAAACGGAGGTGCCATACTGATCTCTTAGAGAGTACAGTATGAGGGTATACAGTAGCTTATTGTGTGCCCAGAACATTCCTTCTCTGTATATGAGGTGCCGTAATGTATATGAGGTGCCGTAATGATTCCCTGACAGTACAGTATGAGGGTATAACTTATTGTCTGCCCAGAACATTCCTAAAACTGTCAGCTGAAATTTATGATGTGGCCAATCATGCAAAATATGCTGGTATAAGTCCCGGATGCATCACATCCCTACAAACAGTATGGCAGCTCTAACATTGATTTAGGAACACAGTGAAGCGCTGTGCAAGCAGAAAGTTCTCCCTGTACAGAGAAAAATTCTGTGCATTGGAACCGAAAGCAAAGTCTCCCGCATAATTGAGTATAATTTAGCTTGCAGGGAAGAATGCAAGCATATCGTATTTATTTATAACCTGCGCTGCAAGCAATGCAGTTGGCGCATTTTTTAAATGTCTCTGCCCTTCGCCATAGGCACTGGGAACCTGTCTGTACACGCAGCAGATCTCAGGGCTTTGGCAATTCCCTCTGCTAGTGACTCTTTGTTATTCAGTTTTACTACTAGCACTGGTGCGCTCAGGGCCCACTAACCCTGCCTGTCTATTGGGAATATAACCGTAATTCCATCGCTTCTGTTGTTTCAATTGTAGTTTTGTCAGGTGGAAATATTAAGAGCAGAGTTTCCCTTTTAACTCTGCAACAAAGGTGTTGCCGGCTGTACTCGTTTCAGCCCTGCATAAGCCTCCATTGTCTTTGAGTGGTTGCCAACTAGTTTCCTTATCACCTTTCCCCATGGCTTCTATGGGGGTGTGGTGTATTGGTGGTTTAACTCAAGGTTTTCTCAGAGCCTGTGCCTCCAGAGAGATGTACCATAAATCTAGGGCAGGCCCGGACTGGCAATCTGTGGGTTCTGGCAAATGCTAGAGGGGCTGCTATAAGGTCCCATTGAAAGTCAGTATTTAGTGGGCTGGTGGGGGCTGTGTGGGCCTCTGTTTGGGCTGATTGTGCCTCTGTGTACCTTAAATGCCAGGGCCTATTTTAATTCTCAGTCTGGACCTGATCTAGGCCGTCATAGCTGTGCAACTGTACAAAGCACTACTGATTGGGAAATTTAGGTAACAGCAGTGTGCAGTGGATATCAGCGGTGCATTTGCCTTATCTGCTGCTATTTTGTACTTTTGTAGGCTGATTGCTGAATGCTGAGAGCATCTTTGCACTTGCAAAATGTGACACTCATTGGATTGGCAGTTTATAACCTCTGCACTGCTGGTTATGACTCCTGAAATAATGTAGCAGATTAAGCAATCTGAAGGAGAGTTTACTTCTCTTGCATTGTTTCAAGAGTCAGACGCAGAAAGGGAAACATCTATACTGCAATTCAGCAGTGAATGTGCAATATCCTGTTTTTCCTGCTGCTTGCTCTGCTGTTGTGGGCAGCTTCCCCTTTAAATGGCCTTGTAAAAGCTAAATTGGATTTGACGGGGAGCGAGGTGTCAGATGCTGTTGGACAGGTTTATAAAATATGCACGGCTAGCCTTTTGTAGGCAGGATTTAAATGCCAATTGCCAGGCTCCAGGATTTCCAAAGATTATTGTGATTAAGATTAAACCATCCTGAATAATGCGGAAAAAGGGAGTCGACGGATCGCGCACAGCTGGTAGGCAGCTTCCATGGGGGGGGTCACAGCCAGTTCAGCCTGCTGTTCACCCCCTTTTGATTGGCAGCCGTGGAACCTTAATATATTTCTACAAAGACCCCGCCATGCTCCGTGCGCTTTTCTTATTTAAATCAGAGTTACAATCTATAAAATATATAAAGGACGCCATTCCACGGCCGATTGTTCTGCTTCAGATCTTTGCTGATGGTTTCATTTGTAAAGAGAGAAGGGAAGGATAATAGCCCTGACTTGTTCTGCGTAACCCAAGGGGGGGCTTGTGTGCTGCTAGATAAAGTCCTATTGCCCGTTTCCTGCCTTGTCAAAAATAAAACTCAAATTACTATAGGGCTAGTTCCCCTTTAAATTAACTGTTTGTATGAAGCAGACGGTGATATTATGGGGTTATTTGCAACTGGGCCTTCATTTTCTTTTCTTTTTTTTTTTTGTAGAGCAAATCTCCAGTTTGGAATTTCACCAGCTATTTTGTTGCTAGGAACTAATTTACCCTAGTTACCAATCGTTGGTTTGAATAAAAGACTGGAAGAAGAACTGAAAGTGATAAATAACAACAGTATAATTTTAGCTTGATCTATTGTAGAACAGTCTTTTTCTTTCTGTGTGCTGGGTTCAGAAACCTCAGCTTGAAAGGTGGAGACAGAAGAGGCCAAAACTATTTTTAAAGAAATGAACTAATTGAAGCTCTTTGGAATAGGACATCATATAACATAGTAGAAGTTTACGTAAATGTGAATTTCCCCTAATATTTTATGTGCCTTTGCCTTTGTGTTAGTTGCACATTGTTTCATCAGAATTCATATATTGATATTTTAAATTGATAGACATAAATGGGCCAATGAAATAGTATTTCCATGAAAGGGCCAATTACATTGTATTTACATGAACAGGCCAATTACATTGTATTTACACGAACGACCAATTACATTGTATTTATGTGAATCCAATTACATATTATGTATTTACATAACTAATAGGCCAATGACATTTCACATGGGTCCCTACAGCACCTGTTTTCTCTGCATGCCTAGTTAAAGGGATAAGACTAAGGCAGTGATCCCCAACCAGTAGCTCGCGAGCAACATGTTGCTCTCCAACCCCTTGAATGTTGCTCTCAGTGTCCTCAAAGTAGGTGATTATTTTTGAATTCCTGGCTTGGAGGCAAGTTTTAATTGCATAAAGACTATGTATAGAGCCAAGTAAAGCCTCCTGTAGGCTTCCAGTCCACATAGGGGCTACCAAATAGCCAATCACAGCCTTTATTTGGCACCCCACGGGACTTTTACATGCTTGTGTTGCTCCCCAACTCTTTTTACATTTGCATGTGACTCACGGGTAAAAAAGGTTGGGGACCCCTGGACTAAGGTATTATATGGTTGTACAGATTGAAAGAAGTGTGTGTGGGCTGGCCCAACAGCTAGTGTCCTGCATCGGGTCGGTAACCTGCAAAAAAAGTGGGCACCCTGTGGAATGAGGGGAGGATTTTCAGGTGTGGGTATACCCGCGGGTTGCGGGTCTCATAGAAATTTCTTATCTCATGTAATATTGTTTTTATTTTACTCCTTTGAAAGTTTTACAAAACTTGTTTCTGTCCCCGGCCACTTTTGATGACGTCACTTCCGGGCTTGCAGCACTATCACTTCCTGTTTGATGATGGTCGGCGGGTTGCGGATAAAGCAGTTGCGGGTCAGGTAGTGGATCAAAGTGGGTTAACATGCGGGTTGAGGTTCGGGCTGTGGGTCTTAGAAATTGGTCCCTCGCAGGACTCTACCGACAGCTGCAGGTCAGACGATTTTACGTTGATTTCTGCACACCATCATCGAATCTCAAGTGGGTTCGGGTTGAGCTCTTCCTTCCCCTCTCCCCACCTGCAACCTTGCTTTTGCCACGCTCCCTTTTTTGACGTCATAGCAGGGCATCTATAAATTCGGAGGCAAAACACAGTTAAAGCAAACAGCAGTAATCTAACTCTGCTTGCTGTTAAGGAATTGAAATAAAGTCCCCACAACATGAAATGGCCAGATCATCCCTTTAATTGGGGAAATCATCAAGTAGAGTAGACAGAAAGTCAGTATGGGCATTTACTGAATATTCAAAGTAAAGGTGGCCTCATTTAAAGGGATAATCTGGTGTTTCACAGGGACGAGGTGGCTGCAGACAGGATAAGGTTTCACTTGTTTGATCTAATTTAACATTGGAGCTAGTTATGATCACACACAGACACTGACCTACATGCTTTGTAGTCACCTTTTAACTTCACATAATTACCCCGCCCTTTTTATTATTCACACAAGTTTTAATAACACTGTTTTTTTTTCTTCTTCCTTTGTCACATTAGTGGTTCTGATTTCATATATTTAGGGCTCCTGCGTTCCTGTTTTACAGATCTCAGTTGCACATAGTGGCAGCTTTTACCATGGAAAATCTAAAGCTGCCATGATTGTTGTTGTAAGGATCAGGACAGGTAATGTGTATTAGTCAGTGGGAATAGGCTTCCTGTTTTGGGTTTTGCACTATTTGCCATGCAGTGGGATTCAACCAGAGACCTTTTCTGAACAAACTCAATGAAATAAGTGTGTGCTAGCTTTTTTTTTTTTTTTTTATAAATTCTTTATTTTGGTTTTATATGCAACACCAGACATACATGAGTAAAATATCACCATTTGTAAAGAAATATAGCAAAGTGTGCTAGCTTTTTCCTATAAAATGTTGGCACTCTAGGTATATATTGTGTGTTCAGAATAATAGCAGTATACGAATAAAACTCAAAATCCTTATAAAAGGTTTTATTTCCACGCACACAAATGCATTGGGAACACTGTACATTCTATTGCAAACCATGAAATGTATCAAATTTGTGTTATTCTTTTACAGAAAGTAAATAAAAATGCGATATTAGGCTGTTAAAAAATAGCAGTCCCTGTGATCTTTTTTACAAACTCAAACATTCACTGTATAAATTGAAACATGTGTCAAGCTGTTGCTTTCTTTTGAATGATGGAACTAATATTGAGTTGTGTAAGCAGTGTTTCTGAGAACTGCTGCACATCTGTGTTGCAGGGACTCAACCAACTTCCAACAACCTGTTCCACAATTCTTCTGCATTTCTTACTTTTGCCTGACAAACAACAATTTTCATGTCATCCCACAAATTTTCAATTGGATTAAGATCTTGTTGGTTTGGAACCAAGATGTTGCTGGTTTACTGGTGTGTTTGGGCTCGTTGTCTTGTTGAAACCCCCATTTCAAGGGCATTTCCTCTTGGGCATAAGGCAATATGAGCTCTTCAAGTATTTTAATTGAAACTGATCCATGATGCCTGGTATGAGGTAAATAGGCCTAACACCATAGTATGAGAAAATCCCCATATCATGATGCTTGTGCCACCAGCTTCAATCTGTACTGTGGTTTGAATTCAGCGTTTGGGGCTTGTCTGACAATCTGCGGCCCCTACACCCAAAAATAACAATCTTGCTTTCATCAGTCCACAAAATGTTGTGCCATTTCTCTTTAGGCCAGTCAGTGGGGGTCATTTATCAACACCGGCAAATTTGCCCATGGGCAGTAACCCATGGCAACCAATCATATTGCTGCATTCATTGTTCTACTTGCAGCTGGCTTTAAAAAGCTATTCACCGATTGGTTGTTATGGGTAACTGCCCATGGGCAAATTTGCCCGGTGTTGATAAATGAGCCCCAGTGTGTTATTTGGCAAATTGAAAGCTCTTCAGCACATCTTTTTTTCAACAATGCTACTTTGTGGGGGCTTCTTGCCACTAGCTTGGCTTCACATAGGCACCTTCTATTTGTAACAGGTAACTTTACTCCTTCTTTCATCTTCCTGGAGCTCATCATTGGCCTTGCCAATTTTGGCTATTCTTCTATCCATTCCAATGGTCGTTTTCCCTTTTGTTCCACGGCCTTCAGGTTTTGGTGACATTTTAAAGCATTTGAGATCATTTTAGCTGAGCAGCCTCTCATTTTCTGCATTTCTTTATATGTTTTCCCCTCTCCAATCAAATTTTGAATCAGTCAGCTGTTCTTCTGAACAATGTGTGGAAGGAGCCATTTGAGTGAGAGTTTCAGAGAGAAATGTACTATAACCAGCAGCACAACATTTGCACACCACCAATCGCCCACTCGATATTCCCCTTAAGAAGCCGCACTCACAGGTCTTACGCACGTTCAAACTTGTTCATTTTAGAAATACACTAATGTTTCGGCTGTTCTCCAGTCTTTCTCAAAGTTACAAAACAGAATAAAATTCACCCTGACATAAAGAATAACTGGAGTGAATCTCCATCCTCCACCCCTTTGTGACGTGTCTCCACCTCCCCCTGGGCTTCCACTGATGACATAGACTCACCCATCTATATGTATCAAGACAAATTACAAAAATATAAAATACTTCCTCTTACTGTATATCTAGTAACATTGTTGCTTTCACCAGTGATCAAAAAGTATCAATATCAGCAACACTGTATCGTGTTCACCACTGATAAAAAAATAGAAACAGTCCTGGACAAAACCTTATGCTCACGGTCAAGTGTCCCTTGTGAATAATCTAATCCGATCGTGACCCACCACTACTTGTATTTAGCAAGTTATCAGTCCTTACCTAAAAGTACGTTATCCTCCTGTTTAGTTCTATGCGCAGTGATGAAACAATAGTGATCGCCTGGTATATAATCATTGCGTAACCCCAATAGACACCTCTTGCATCCTGAAACGTCGACCAAATAAACAAGCTTCAATTCTGTGTCTTTGAATCATTTATTGAGGCTTGTTCCAAATAATAGCAGTGTTCCAAATATATATAGCTTTGATGTGATTAGCTAAAAAGGAAAAAGGGAGTAAGAAAAGTGAATATCTAAGATACCTGCCATAAAGCAAGGCATAGCTGCAGCTCTGGGGTCCTATGTTAAACTCCAGCCAGTGCAAGGAACTTGTATGTTATCCCTGTGCCTGTGTGGGCTCCTCTGGGTGCTCTGGATTCCTCCTCCAAATATATACAGGCTCCTGTTAAAATTGACCATGGTTTCATAGGGTCTTTAGATTGTAAGCTCCGCTGCACACAAGAACTGATGTAAATGACATATAATCTGTTGGTGCTAAATAGAGAATAATATAAATATGATTTCCTCCAAAGCTGCACAACTTTGCTCAGTTCTTCCCATGGTTTTCAGAGATGAGGCAGCACTTTTATTGTCCATTTTACAAACTCCACGGCAGTCGGCCTTATCTCCAGGGCTTCATCGGCCTAAACCATTTGGCGTCCACGCTGCATGCGCTTGTGTTATGGCTGCATGTTGGACTCTTTTCACTATTTTAGAGGACCCTTCCCCTCCTTTCCCATTTAGCGTTTAGCATATCACACAGCATAGGCTCAAGCCAACCGATCCCTGCTGAGCTGTGTTTTTTTGTTTTTTTCTCTCCTGTCCGTGCCATGAATGGAATGAATTATTCAGCAGTAAGCATGCTCTGAGTCGTCCATTTGGGCTCTTTGATCTGCAAAACAGGAGGTTGCATGAATGCCCTTATTGTCATGTGATGTGTACACAGTGTGTGAGTGAATTATTGAAAGTAGTAAGGCCTGCACCTCATCTGGTGGAGATTACAGTGCGGGCGTGCTGGGTGAAGGCCTGTAATTGAAAATCCCCAGATGCTGTTTACTTGGCTGGCATCACGTGGCCTCCTGCTTGTCTTAACTCCTGCACAGAAGGTCCCCCGGTGCTAACTAGGTGTGCTTACCTGAGCACCTGCTTGTGCTACTGCCACTCGCTGCCCCTAGATTATGTCTTGGTCTTCAAATAAAGAGCAGCAGGCTTATTGACCCAAAGACTTAAGTTGCCGTTGAACTGCAAAGTATTTTCTGGGTAGGAAAGCTTCCTTTGCTAAGCCGGGTTTACTTCGGAAACAATGTGATTTCCTACAGGATACTTTCTTTCACAAGTCGTTATAAAGGATTTATGCATCCGGGCTCTACATTCTATTGTCTGATAAACTGGAAAACGATATGACTAGAAACCGTATCCTTCTCCTTGTCTATTTTGTAGCCCTAACAAGTAGCTGCTACTAGTAGCTCTGTGTGTCTTCACCCATAGGGACCTTATTGGTCAGTGTATGGGGGACTCCGACAGGCTTCCCCAATCGACAACTGGCTGAAAACCGGCAGATATTGATTGGGCAGATTTAAAAATCCCGTCTGATCGAGCAGTGTCGGACTGGGACACCAGGGGCCCACCAAAAACCCAACACCCTTAGACCAGGGGCCCACTCTAAGTATTATTTTCTTCCTTTCCTTAGTCAACCTCTATTCTCCTATTCTCTTTTCTTTCCATACTATAACATATTATTCCATCTATTTAGCCTCTTTATTCTCATAGAAATATGGAATGGCCATGAAATAAGCCAAATGTTTAGAAGCAGGAGGGCCCACTGACACCTTGGCCTACCAGGAGTTTTCCTGGTATCCTGGTGGGCCAGTCCGACACTGTGATCGAGGAGCGCATTGGTTAGTTTAATGCAGTCCTCGGTATTATCAACGCTGTGATCTGATCATTGAGCCCTAGGGCCCACAATCGGATCAGTGGGCGTATCGGGGAGAGGTCCATTCAGTTGGCAAGGTCTGCATGTATGGCCACCATTAGAATGTAAGTTCACTGTTGCAGTGACTGAAGTCAATGAGGAATAGTCTCTGTAAAGCACTACAGTATATGTGGGATCCGTTATCCGGAAATTCTGAATTACAGCAGGCTCGTCTCCCATAGACTCCATTATATCTAAATAACCCAAATTTTGAAATGTTTTTATCTGTAATAAAAAGACAGTTGCTTGTACGTGATCCCAACTAAGATATTATTAATCTTTATTGGAAGCAAACCCAGCCTATTGGCTTTATTTAATGTTTTCAAGGTATGAAGATCCAAATTATGGAAAGATCCTTTATCTGGGAAAACCACAGGTCCTGAGCATTCTGGACAACAGGTCCCATACCTGTTATAATAATAATAGTAACATAGTTGTATGTGATCTCTTTAATGTGACTTTTGGCTCAGTGTATCTATGTGTTGGAACTTAAGAGGAAAATAACCCTCCCCTACCAATCATGTTAAACATATCTGCACGTGAGCTCCTATAAAGATTATTTTAATTGGTTTAAGCCCCAGCGTTCTCTGCAGCCCATCATAGTCGCATGTTTTGCATTGTGCTGCATTGTTGTGGAATCAGTTCCGTTCGCACAGTGCACGCTGGGGATTTTGGTTGAAGCTGTTCTGTCCACAGAGAATTGCACTCATTCACCTGCTGTAGGTCTGTAGGGTAATGTCATTGGTAATGTCAGCGACTGGCATCCATGGTGAACTTGTTCGGTAATAGTGACGAGGGAATAAACAGTGTTTACTATGATATGCGCGTCACTTTTTAATCATGAAACAAAATTTATAAACAACAAAATATTCTGCCCGATTCTAAGTGTTTTTTCCTCTTCTCTCTGTATCCTTTATTTCAGGTAGGAATGAACTGATAGCCCGATATATCAAATTAAGGACAGGGAAAACGCGGACCAGGAAACAGGTAACAATGTGCCACTCGCTGTTTATGTTTTGTCCTATAAACATCAGCATTAAGCTGATACTGAGAACCTCATTGACCTTGTACTTGGTGTATTATGATATAAATCAGTGGGCCTAGGGGGCCATGTTATTTCACAACTGTTCTCTGGGCCGTGTCCAGCTGTGATTTCATTGGCTTAGACAACTAGCAGCAGTCAGTTTGTCAGGAGGCCACTGTAAATCGGCTCTACAGATATTCAAGAAATAATTGCCCAAGGGGGCAAATAGCTTTATAGCATAGATCAGGACTGTCCAACTGGAGACCATATGTGTCCCTTTAAAGGAGAACTCAACCCCCCCCACTAATAAAAACCCCTACCCAGAACCCTACATAGTCCCCCCTGCTCCCCCCCCCCATAAGAACAGCGGAGCTCATGGCCGCCATCTTCCGGCTTTTCGGATTTCGTTGGGTCCCCTTCCTTCCCTTTGGCAACTTCTGTCACTTTTGGTGTATGCTCAGTTTCTATGACCCAAAAAAACTGCTCCAACTCATGCGCTTATATAGTGCTCACTTCCCAAAAAAAATCCAGAAGATGGTACCCATGAGCTCTGCTGCGCTTACTCTGCACCTATAGGCGAGTAAAGGATTAGGGGCACTTATAGGCGTTTTTATCTATGCAGGGGGAGGAAGGACTATGTAGGGTACTGGTAGGGGTTTTATTAGTGAGGGGTTGAGCTCTCCTTTAAGGTAATTTTATAGCAACAGTTTTAACGGGTCCACTGCCATGTTTGTATGATAAATAATTGTCCCACTACATGCAAAACGTTGGACAGCACTGGATATCTTACATTTCTCTGTACACAATTGATAAGCCAGTGAGGCATACAATATCTCCTAGTCTAGTTGTTCTTTATCATGATTTTTTTTTACATTACATCCCCAGAACATAAAACCAAAAGCTTCCCTATTTGCCTTTATGTTTTCAGGGGAAGGTTGCTTTAAAATGCAACCCCTGATTGTTGTCTTGGGTCCTTTAGCAACTTCCATTTCTTTACAAAATGACAGAAAATACTCTATACCTATGCATTAGAACTGCTTTAGAAATGGCTCTGGGATATGTTGGCATGTCATGTTTATAATTATCAACAATCACGTTGGCTTTAAGGCAGCGCTGCATAATTGCTGCAGATTGCTAGCTTTTTCTCAGAGATGCAAAGCCCGGCTATTTATTTAAATTACGGATTTCTGTTAGTCATTACGCAGCCTAATTGTCCGAAATGGGAACGCAAACCTTCACCGTCAGAAATCTACAATCTACGAAAATGGGCGAATTACCAAATATCTAAGAATACCACATTAAAGGGGGAGTGTATGCACATTTGTGAGCAGAGTTTAGCTTTTATTTTTCCTTATAACGGCACAGTACAAGAGCTCAGAACATTCTGTCTTTGTGTATTTGAATTTATACGTATGGAATGGAGCTGCCATGTTTTTTCCTGTAGTACAGTAGTACACTGTAGTTTATTTTGTGCCCAGAACATTCCTTCTCTGTATATTTGTATTTGTTCACATGGGTGGCATCTTCCCTTAAAGAGATACTGGCATCTTCCCTGAACTTCCCATTATAGAGCATATTTCTATCTGTCAAACACAGAACATGCATAAAGTCTGAATTTATGTACATGAGTAGGCGCTGCCATATTTTTTTCCCCAGGTACTTCCTTTAGACATTATTAGGGATGCACCGAATCCAGGATTCGGTTCGGGATTCGGCCATGATTTGGCCTTTTTCAGCAGGATACGGCTGAATCCTTCTGCCCAGCCAAACCCAATCTGAATCCTAATTTGCATATGCAAATTAAGGGCAGGGAGGGAAGTCACGTGAGTTTTTGTCACAAAACAGGGAGGTAAAAAATTTTTCCCCTTCCTACCCCTAATTTGCGTATGCAGATTCAGTTCGATATTCGGCCAAATCTTTTGCAAAGGATTGGGGAGTTCGGCCGAATCCAAAATAGTGGATTCTGTGAATCCCTAGACAGTATAACACTGTTTCACGGGTGTTCCATTGGAACCTGTTGAAATAAGACATTGACCCCCAAACCCAAGTATAAATGCAAATTTTTAGAAATAAAGATGTTTATATAATATGCTATGCTCTCATACTCTTTAAAGGAGAACTAAACGCCCAATAAGATAAGCCCCTACCTACTACCCTAGGTAGTCACCCCTCCCTGCTCCCTCCTGCATAGTTCTTACCCCTAAGTATTTGCTCACTTATCGGTGCAGAGTAAGCTCATGGGCGCCACATCTCCGGTCTTCTTCTGCACTTACTTTGCACTGATACATGAGCAAACTCTTAGGGGCACTTTCAAGGGGTAACGAACTATGCAGGGGAGAAGCAGGTAGGGCAGACTACCTTGGGTAATAGGTAGGGGTTTTTCTAATTGGGGGCGTTTAGTTCTCCTTTAAGGAAAACAACATGCCAGCCCCAAGAAATTAGCTTATAAATTAGTTTGACTTGTGTAGGATTAACCTGCTGGGTTATTGGCTCTGCATTGGTGGGGGGGGGGGCTGTTCGGCATATTCTACTTCCCTTCAGTGCACTGCCTGTGCCCCAATATTTGCTTTTTGCTCTCTGCTAAATTCTTTCTTTCTCTCCCCAGTGTAAATTTAAATACAGTCAGCCTCATGCAAAACCCAGCCTACAAGATTTGCAGGAGACATTTGTTTGCTCTGCAGATATTTTTTGTGTGTGTGTGTTTGGGTGGTGCAAACCATTGTCAGGATGTCAAATGTTTTGTGCACAGACCTGAATAACCAAATTTCATTGATCCTATGTTGTCATACATACAAATTGGCTAACTAGCACCTTTGTCCAGTTTTAAATTGCATTTTACTTTGGCCTCTTTCCTGATTTTGGGTGAATTTTCTGGTCCTCCCACCGGTTCCCAAATGGCCCTCCTCTTTAGAAGAGGTTAAGAACAAATACAAGATGTGGTTTTGGCGTTTGAAGATCCACATTATGGAAGTATCCATTATCTGGGAACCTCCGGTCCAGAGCATTCTGGATTACAGGCCCCATACCAGTATTCACACTTGTGTTTCAAGGGTGTTTCATTGAAACCTGTTGAAATATGACATGGACCCCCAACCCATAAGAAATATTTAATAATTTAATAACAACCCCAGTGTATTAGCGATGTCTGGGTTGAATATTTGACCTGACCTGGCTGATTTATATACATTTGTCTACCTGACCCTTATCTGACATCAACGAGGGGTGAGCGTAAGTATATAAAAAAAAGTGCCACCCCATCACTTTGTGGGGCTTGGAACAGCACAGAAAGGTTGGGGAGCAGATAGGCTGGTGGCATATTTGCCTTACGACCCATCTCTGGGCAATTGGCCGAACCAAACCTACCCGACCCTTGTGTCCTGTGGGTTTTGGCTCGACCCACACATCACTACAGTGTGTAAACTATTTTTTATTTTTTTGCCACAACTGAGCCGAGTGCTTAAATGTTTGTTTCTGTATGATGCACGCTGCTTTCAATAACATTATAGAGGTACCCAGTATTTTTTTGGAAACTTCACATCACTAATAGAATAATATGTTTATTTAAGCTGCTGACTTAATATGGCACCAGATTCAATTTACTTTCCACCCAAACCAGCTTTGGAGAAGGGCAGGGTGCCGAGTTCCTCCAGATTTAGCGCTCGGCTGCCTTTCTGTGTTTGTGTGCACTTTACAAACAAAGGCTCCTTACATCGTCAGGCCTCTTATGTTTCAGTACATAGTAAAAAGCAAGAGATGAGTCAGCACAAACATCAGGTCGGGGCTGCTGGGAGTCTTTTCACGCTTTTCCTTTTCTTTAAAAAAAAAAAATCCATTGGCTCATTCTGAAAAACCAGCCTGCGCTTCATTAAAATGCGTTCAGATAAATTAGGAACCTTTCCTGAGGACTTTGCTGCAGATTTACAGCGATGCTGTAGGAAACGACCTTACGCCCTATGAACACTAGAGATTTTGTTGTTCCCTCTGGTAGCCATTGGCACATATTTCCATATTTTAGAGCACAGAAAGAATGTATCATTGGGATTCTTGCAGAAGCCAAGGAGTCACGTTCTAATCTTGGAAGCATTACTTCAGAGAGGTGATGCCTATTTGGCACGGGAGGCCAGCCTATTTAACAGCTGAAATCACAGTTTTGGAGGATCCCCCCACACACACAAAATTGTACCTGTAATTTAATTGTATCTGTATGCATTTTTCAGGGACAATTATCTTACTAATGTGATCATGCTGATCTGTGTTTAAAGTTACAATGGAAATAAATGTATCTTTTTACAATTCCCTGGAGGCATATAGAGTTTCTATTTTTTTACCTCCCAATAAAAGCTTATTAAATATGCAGGGTCGGACTGGGGGCCAGGGGCCCACTGACACTACTGTTTCGGGGCCCCACTCCACAACTGCAACCCCCCACGCATACCTTTTTCCTGTTCACGGCTGCGGCTGGGAGTAGGGTTGCCACCTTTTCTGGAAAAAAAATACCGGCTTTCCAATATATTTATCTTTTTCCCTATTAATAACTTTAGGGTCAACCATCATTTTAAACCGGCCAGGTTGCAACCCTAGCCGGGAGGGAGGTCATAGGGGCAGCGAGACGGGGCCGACAAGGGCTGGGGGCCAACCGGGTTTTTTCCTGGTGTCCCGCCACCCACGTCTGATGTGTAAATATGTAACAAAGTCAATAAACAAAAAGGAAATACATTCTATAATACAGTATAGGTACCCCTGCATCCCCAGGCCTCCAGTCATTTATACAAACAGTTTACAGCCCAAAAATGCCCAACTGTGCAGGTAGTTTCCATTCATATGAATGACAGGCAATAAGAGGAGGAGGGGGAAATATACCCAACTTTTGGACATGACCTTATTTAGTTGGACTTATGTTAAAAAAAAATTCCATTAACTTAATCTGAACTACCAAAAGAAAATTAAATTTTTCTGGATTTCCAGAAAAATTCTGGAATTTTCTGGATTTCCAGAATCCATCCTTTCAATATGGAACAAGGTGAGGGAGTGGCTGAATGACTGCCAGCCTATGGGGATATGGACCCTGTGAGTCAGATGTTTCCTCTAAATCATTTTGTCGTTGTTTAGAACAAAAATTATACATATATATGATCATGTTAATGTTTTTTTACAGGAGATCAAATGAATGCACTCGTAAAAAAAAGAAAATATTTTGTTTGTTTAACGGTTATCTTTTTTTTTTAAGTTGCATGTTCAATGTATTCCTTTATAAAACTACATAGTGTATATTTAATTCAAAACCTTTTGTAAAGCACTTCACACTGGTTTTTGGTTAATGATTAAATGTAAGCAATGTAACACTGTTTTTTTACAGTTTGATGTACAGTAATTAAAGTGTCGGGCTCTCTTTCAGACCAGGTTTTGTGTAAAGTGTCCTTTAAATGTAAACCCAACTTCAGTAGAAATACATAAAGTTTTGTTTATATATTTATTCATGATGTACTGTCCAGTTACTGAATTCCACAATATTTTACATCGAATGAAACATTTGGAACGAGTTATTCCAGTTATTTAATCTCCGAAATATACTTTAAAGCAAAATAAATTATTTCCCTTTATTCTTATACATATATATTTTTTTATTACTTTTTTTTTTTAAATCTAAACCCCGTAGGTGTCTAGTCACATACAGGTCTTAGCAAGAAAGAAAGTTCGAGAAATCCAAGCGGCCATTAAGGTACGTCTGGCTGGCCCGGCTTTAAGGGCTTTTTAATATCCATGGTTACAGGCTTTTTTTTTTTTTTTTCCCCCCTTTGTTTTCCTCCCTTCCCCTACCCTGCAGGTGTCTAGTCACATTCAGGTTCTTGCCAGAAGGAAATCTCGTGATTTTCATTCCAAGCTAAAGGTATGCGCTTCTGTGCTTTTGGGCTTGTGGTTGCTAAGCATTGCACTTCCTGTTTGCCATGGTGATCGGTGAATGCTTTTTGTGCCGTGGTCCTTGTAACCTAGTTTCCTTGCATGTGAGAGCTGTTTACATTTCTTAATACCTGCTCTGTTATTCCTCTGCCACTCAATTTACAATATATATACAGTATATATATATATATACATAGAGATATATCCTTTTAGTCAGCTCATTGCACACCTTAAAGGGGATGTAAAGCCAAAATTAAAAAATAATGCAGAATGACAGAAACAGTCATTGCAATCAACTTTCCATTAGATATTTATTTAAATTTTTCATTGGTTTGAAAGGTATTCGTAATTGTAATTGCTATTAAAAGCGGCATCTGTCCGGCCATTTCTATTCTATGCCCTGGTGTTTTTGACATTTGAAACAATGTAACTGAAGATAAACAGACCTGCGAAGGCTGGCTCCTGCTACATTGTTTTGAGTATGTTGGTTTGCTGTTTTCACCTGCAATTCCACTTACGAATAACCTTAAAACCATTGAAGGTTGCGTAGATTTTTTTTTAAATTAGGCATGAATGTATTTTTGGGTAACATCCCCTTTAACTGAAATTGATCCCTGTCCCTCATACAGAAATAAAGTTTTACCCTCTGATCTGACGTGTCATAAAGGAGAAGGAAAGGCTCTGTGATTGTATTTGGGGGTGCCTACCTTTTGGCACCCCAATTAAAAAGGCCTTTACTTCTTTAAGGCATTTTTGTTGGAAAGAGCTTAAGAATTTCTGCATTTTCTTTTCTTTTTTTTTTTAATTTTTATTTAAAATAACATTTAAATGCTACCATGGGATCTGGTATCTGGAATGCCAGAGACCCGGGGTTTTCTGAATAATGCATCTTTCCATAATTGGAAGCACCGTGCCTTCAGGCTACTAAAAAACAGAAAGAAAATTAAATTTATAGTTTCAAAAAACGACTATAGGATTGTTTTTGGATTTTTGCAGCTTTATTATCAAGTGCAAGGCCTGTTAAATAGAGAAATGGGTTTATGGAACATAAAGGAGCAGAAAAAGGTCGTGTTTTTCTACAGGGATATTTAGAATGTTAAAAAAAAATTCTAATAATAAATCAAAACGTTACACCCCGTTAGTAGCAACACCATCTTTTAACATCACATTCAACATCAGTGAGCTTCTTTTTTTTTAATTACTTCATCAGTCTATGCTTTTCATTTTCCCCTAATAACCTCCCCCTTTAACCTTTTCACTGCCTGAGGCACCTTGCAGTTGATGGCATTTAGGAAAGCTTGGCTGTTGGAACATTAACTGCACCTCTCTTATGGGTCACTGTGGCTTGTGGCCCTTCTTAATTGAGAAATTCCGGTGAATGAGCGGAAGTGGCAGATAAGCACCCCCTGGGATACAGGTCTCTTCTGTCGTCTGTTGTGGCAAGCATGTGGACCCTAATACAAGCATGGCTTATTGTGGCTGGCTTATTATAAAGGCTGCGCAGGCTCAACAGATGAATAAAGAAACTACAAGTTTTTGGGGTCTTTTGGGCACGCTTAACCACTTTGCTGTAAAGGGAAAGGTTTTTTTGGGGGGTCCTCTTGCCTTACTCTTTTTAAACCTCGTGGAATGCGTTGGGTTGCTTCTCTTCTTTTATAACCCTTTATGGTGGCTTTTTGCATGTTGCACAGCAGAGCTTACACGCATTAAAGAGCTGAGATGAACTCCCCAAATTACATGGGGAAAGTTCATTTAATGGAACAGTAACACAAAAAAATTAAAGTGTCTTAAAGGAATGACAGTATAATGTAGTGTTGCTCTGCACTGGTAAAACTGGTATAGAAACTCTACTATAGTTGATATAAACAAGCTGCTGTGTAGCCATGGGGGCAGCCATTCAAGCACAGGATACACAATAGATAACAGATACGTTCTGAAGAATCCCATTGTATACTACAGAACTTATCTGTTATCTGCTGTGTATCCTGTGCCTTTTCTCCTTTCATATTTGAATGACTGCCCCCATGGCTACACAGCAGCTTGTTTATATCAACTATAGTAGTACTTATCTGTTATCTACTGTGTATCCTGTGCTTGAATGTCTGCCCCCATGGCTACACAGCAGCTTGTTTATATAAACTATAGTAGAGTTTCTGAAGCAAACACGCCCGTTTTACCAGTGCAGGGCAATCTGTACATTATGTATTCATTATTTTATTACACTTTAATTTTTTGGTGTTACTGCTCCTTTAAGGTTATTTTTATTTTAGCCCCATCCAAACAAGCGGGCACATGACCCTTCCCAAATTCTTCATTGATGTACTGTATTTTTTTTCCGCTCTAATGTCGACGGAGTGGATAAACTGCAGAAATTGTTTTATGATTAACAATGTGCAAAATATATTAAACCTCTAATGATAATCCTATTTTTCTTGTTTTTGTTTTTTACCCCTTCACTGAGCAATGGTAAAAAAAAAAAAAATCCCTTTGATGTGAATGGAGTTGTAATACAATGAGAGAGACGAGATTAATTACTGCTCATTAGGCTGCAAGTTGGAACAAATATGCATGTACATTCTTTTCTTAGCCTTAACCATTAGCCGGATAAAATAAGCTTTTGTTTGCCCATACTGCCCTTCGTAAACTAGATACTCTAGATTTAAAAAGAATTGCATTTTTTAGTTTTCAATTCATTCTTTTTTTAATGTGCGAAGCAGCAGTTATGATGTCACAGTTTGCATCTCCGTTGCTACGTGGTTGCCCTACATCTCCTGGTTGTTAGGTTAAACACTGTTGCCCTATTTTCCTCGACTTTAAATATTAATCTTCCTTTATGTGATAATTATATACTTGATTAGAATTCTCTTCCCAAGGGGCTGTTCTAAGTCTGACTGCTAATTAGGCACTATCCTTGTCTCTCTACAGGTTTGCATCTGCCTCTCTTCATTTTAGTATTGTTAAGATGACCTCCTTTCATCTTACTAGGGGGCTTGGGGTGTTAACTCTAAAGAATAAAATCATGTTGCCTTTCAAAATTAAAAAGATGTTTCTTAAACATTTTGAAAGATTTTTTTTGTCATGTCTAATATGCTCATGACCTATTATCCAGAAAGCTGGGGGCGTTGAACCTAGACAGTCCTGAGAAAAATAATGTTGCTCATAAAATATTAACTAAAAATAAAATTTAAAAAAAAGTTTCTAGTTTTTATTTTTTGAATGTTTTATTTTTTAAAAAAGCATATTTTTTACAATCTATTTAAATAAATTTTTTGTCGTTTTTTTGTATAGTTTAAATACTTTTAAATTTTTTTTAGACACAGATTTCCAAAGATAAAACAATATATAGGTGTTCATGGCGCACTGGTATGGGACCAGCCATGCAAAAAGCTCAGAAATCCATTGATACTATTTTTCCATGTTAAAACAAATAATTATACTCATATTGGTGGCAAAGCAATCCCATTAGTTGTTTTTATTTAAAGTTGGGGAGGGTTATTTATTAAAACCTGAATTTTACTGATTATTTCAATAAAAAAAAGTCCAACCAAAATTTATTATTAAAAAAGCTTGATTTAATTGGTTCGGATAAACCCCAATAAATTTGAGCGAAAACCTCAATCATGCAATTTTTTCTGAGCTCAATTTTTTTCTGCCATTTTCCTGAAAAGCCTACAGTTTTTGGATTATTGCCTGAAAAGGTCGGATTTTCAGGCTAATTCCATTGCCGACTGTAGAAAGTTCAAAATAGTATAGGTACCTATGACTTGTACACAACTTCGGCAGGTCTGAGATGGCGGATTTTAGGATTCAGGCTTTTTGCTGCATTGGGCTTTAATAAAAAAACCTGAGTTTAGTAAATAACCCCCTAAATATTTTTAGCAATCATAAGGCACAGTGCTCACGCTTATCCTGAAAAACCCAAGGATTCCAGATATCGGATCCCACATCTGTATTTGTTATGAAATCATGATAATAAGATTTAATAGCAGCAGAGGTATTAAGAAATGTTGTCCGGCTAAATATTTGTACCTGCTCCCTTACCAAATGTCATTGTGTCGTGCACAAGTAGATGTGTCTGTTAACTCTTTGTGATGTGATTTAACTGTATGTTGCTAACTGTAACCTGAACATGTAACTGTTTTTGGTGTTTTTATTTTGTTTGGCTCAAATGATATAAAAACCAGTCAGAGAACGTTCACCTTACCCAATATCATGGTAAATATGCCATAAAGAAGTCCCAGTAGGACCAAAAAAAAGTGATTTGCATTATGTGTCATCAATATAACATATTTACTAATTCACTATGCGGGGGGGGGGGGGTAGTGTTGTATGTAATCATTGTAAAGGGGATGTTTACCGTCCAAACACTTTTTTCAGTTCAGTTGTTTTGAGATTGTTCACCATAAACAAAACTTTTTTCAATTGCCGTTTTCCCATAATTTAAAGGGGATGCTCACCTTTAAATTAACTTTCAGTATGATGTAGAGAGGGATATTCTGGGGCAATTCTTAATCGGTTTTCATTATTTGTTAGACCAGTTCAATAGTTATAACTGCCAATGTAAACTTGAAAAAACATAAAAAACAGATCTTCCCTTCTAAAGGTCTGTGTGTACAGAACCCCTAAACAAAAGGTCCTAGCTTAATTCTGCACTGAGCTTCTGTTCTCCAGCCATTGGCAAACTTCTACTACTACAAAATAGTCAGCCCCCCATTGCTAAATTATGGCCATTGCTCACCTGGAAGTCTGTGCATCTTATACATAGCAGTTCCCAATATAGAGGATTGTGAAATTCCAAGCCCAAGATCTGCTTCACAATTTGGCCAATGATACAGGTTTCCCTACTGGATTTTATATCTATAGCAAATACCTTCCTCTCCGATTTTTTTCGCAAAAACCTTCTAACGCACAATTTGTATTGTATCTAGGTGACAAACATGGTAAGTTATTGAATGGCCCCACCGTGCCCGATTGCCCCTTTGCTTGGCACAGTGTTTGGCCGCCGGCTTTTGTTTGTAGATTCTGCTTGCTCTCTGTCCTTCTCCACCTTGTTAAAAGCGTTGGCAAGATCACTGCAATAACTCAGCATTGACAAGACTGGCTCTCGCTGACCATTGGCCAAGCTAGAGAGTAATAAGCGTGCATGCTTTGCCAGAACGTCTCTCTACTTGCCTGAAATATCAGCTTGCTATGGAGAGCTTCCCTCTTGCCCCATCATGCACCAGCATTTCCACATACACCATGTATCCATCTCTAATGGCTCGTCTCGTCTTGGCTGTATAATCCTCATGCCCGAGCTGCCCTCGTTTTTTATCGGTTGGAAAAGCAGAGGTCACGGTATAATGAAATAACACCTAATGAGAGGGACACCTACTTTTTTGAATTGAAAATTCAAAATCCAAATTTAAAATTTTCAAGTTTTTTGATGGTCAAAACTGTCAAATTACACTAGGGAGTTATTCTACTTTGATTCGAGTTTTTTTTTAAAAAAAAATTTAATTTTCAAGATTTATCATACTTTGGCCCTTAAAGAATTCAAATTGCAAATGAATTCGAAATTCGACCTTTGATAATTCGAATTCTTGTGATTTTTTTTTTTTTTAATTCAAATATACTCATAATTTGACTGGGAGGTTATTTAAGAAAAAAATTGAATGTCTAATATTCGATCGAATGTTTCGGACCCGAAATTATTTGAATCGTATTCGATTCGTATTCAATTAGTACGAATCAGGTTTTTCTCCCGGAAAAAAAAAATCGAATGTCATGAAGGCTGTTAACATCAATGACTCAACAGATCTCTGCCATTGACTGGCACATGAACTCAGCAGGTTTTAGGTGGTGAATATTCGAATTCGGACTGTTTCCATGGTCAAGGTGTGATAAATCTCACATTCGAATTTACATTCGAATAGCGGGATAAAGATTTGAATGTGTGGATTTTGAAACTCGTAAATTAAAATTTGAATTCAAATTTACTATTCGACCCTTGATAAATCTGCCCCTATCTATAGTATGAAGCAGGCCATGTTGCTGGCTGACTAGGCTATTCCTGACTGGGCTGGCAGCTATATGGGGCTCATACTGTGCCCTTTCTAGACTGGTAGGTAATTTGCTTACCTTCAGATATTGATAAGACAGGCTGGAAAGTCTGTTGGGTGGAATTGCATAAAGCTGTGTTTGTGGATCTCATACTTGCAAGGCCCCCAGGCCACTCCAGTTATTTCTACAGCCTGTTGAGTATGGCTTTAGTTGTCTAAGAAAGGTGATGCCTCTGACTTGAAGAAAGAGAGCCTGCCCAGTAGTTTAGATGGCCTTTAGGGTGTTTAATGTTTCAGCAAGACCCTTGTGCCTTTTCCTTCTCTGGCACAATTGTGTGCAGTTTACTTACCTTTCAATAATGATTTGCGACAGTTGCAGTTACATGGGAACTATGGCATCATCCCATTTGTACTTTTCTGTTTGTTGTAACTATTTTAGCTGTAGGTAGCTCAGGAAGGACAATGAATAACTATTTCTAGACTGTAGGGAATTGGTGTTTGGGACTCCCGTGTCCCTCCGTTAGATGCATGCTAGCTTCACTACGTTTTGCCAACGGCTTCTCATGTTTAATACCCACGCTTAGAGCTGCCCACTCCCCTGCCGCACAGCACTCAGTAACCGCATGCAAACTGTTATGTTTAAGGATCAGACATCAAAGGACAAAGCACTGCAACACATGGCGGCCATGTCATCTGCTCAGATCGTGTCGGCTACTACAATTCACAACAAGCTGGGCCTGCCCGGAATCCCCCGGCCTGCCTTCCCTGCTGCTCCCGGGGTAAGTCTGCTCTCAGGAGCTCCTAAAGGAGAAATATCTTCTTTTACCATAGTGATAGGGAAACCTTGTTTATGGTCTCACTGAAGCCATTTAGCATAAAAATGATAGGTTCAGGCTAAAATAAGGGACACCTTGTGTGCAGAATGGGCAATAAATTTAGTGGGATGTAGTGGAAGTAATGGGGTCACTAGAAGCAGCTGCTGTGCCTGGGAAAGGGACATTTGCATCTTATATCCTTGTTAAAATGTTGCACATTCCAGTGTATGACCATATCCACATACCCTTCAATCTGGGATTGACCAGGCAAAAATAAAACTATAAATCAGCCTTTCACTATTAATCCCCTTAAGTGCCAGAGTTGCTGGGGTGGGATTGCCATAGGATGAGTAGTGTGCGCTGGTATGCCCTGCAATACCCAAGGGAATAATAATACATTTAAAGCGGAGGTCCCCAACCTTTTTTACTCGTGAGCAACATTCAACTGTAAAAATAGTTGGGGAGCAACGCAAGCATGACAAATGATCCTGAGTGGTGCAAAATAAAGGCTGCAATTGGCCATTTGGTAGCCCCTATGTGGACTGTCAGCCTACAGGAGGCTCTGTTTGGCAGGACACCTCGTTTTTGTGCAACTAAAATTTGCCTCCAAGCCTGGAATTAAAAAATAAGCACCTGCTTTGAGGCAACTGGGAACAACATCCAAGGGGTTGGTGAGCAACCAACTCACTGGTTGGGGATCACTGGTTTAGAGGGTTGCATCTGAGTTATTTTATTCTACTGACAATGGCTTTCCATTCTGTCCTCAGTACTGGCCAGGAATGATCCAGACGGGCCAACCTGGTTCTTCCCAAGAGTAAGTACAGCACTAATCTTTCTGCTGTTGCCCACAAAGACTTGTACCTTTTGGGTGCCGGGTGCTTCTAACTGGCTCACCCTTATGTGCCATCATTAAGGATTTTTATTATTTATTTTATTGCTCATTAACTCCTATACAGCACAATTATCTGCATAATGCTTATCAGAAAACGACATTTAAAATATATTTTAAAGATATTTATTATGACTCTTTGTTCTTTTCTAGTGTGAAGCCATTTGCTCAACAAGCCTATCCCATTCAGCCAAGCGCCACCGCACCAATTCCAGGTAATGCTTCTATTCAATGCACATTGCTCAGTCAAATCGCATCCAGCTTCTACTGGACTCACAGGTAGCCTTGGTACCTAACCTCTCCTGGATGTCACTATAAACAGGAAATGTTATTTTGTTTTTGTTATGTTTTACTAAAAATGAAGGGCTGTACCATAACCTGAGTGCTCAGGAATGGTGCCTTCAAAGTCAGGAATTCAGTGCTTTTCTACCTTAAACCTGACGGTAAACCTAACAGTTGGCCACTAGCCTAAAGTAAGAAACTGGACTGGTTTTTGAGCACTGGATATGTTATTGGCAGATATGGCCACTGGCAGGCAGGGCAATGGTTTCCCAGACACACTAGTTTTTCCTTCGAGTGTAGACATTTCAAGGAACACTTTAAATTCCTTGTGATTTTCCCCCTGAGAGCCGAAGCACAGGTGCGCTGCTAAGAAGCTTTAATTGTACCTCCAGGGAGGCGCTTTGCTGTGCAAAAAAATAAGCCTACACCTGATTTCTTTGTCTGCTCCGTCTGTTTTTGAAATGGTGAAACTACCCAACATTATTACAAACGCTGTTTCCCAGAAAGGTGTGAAAATCTTTGTTTAGTGCTATTTACTTTTTTTCCTAGATAATGTGCAGATGGGTTTTATATTTGTAAATGGAATTTATATTCCACTTTTATTGTTTTGAGATACAGAATATTTAAAGGGATACTGTCATGGGGAAACATTTTTTTTTTCAAAAATGCTTCAGTTTTCAAAAGATTTTTTTATATTCAATTTTGAAATCTGACATGGGGCTAGACATATTGTCAGTTTCCCAGGTGCCCCCAGTCAATGTGACTTGTGCTCTGATAAACTTAGTTACTCTTTAATGCTGCACTGCTTGTTGGAGTGATATCACCCCCTCCCTTCCCTTTCCAGCAGCCTATCAGCAGAACAATAGGAAGGTTACCAGATCGCTCCCTGGTAGATAAAAGAACAGCACTCAATAGTAAAAATCCAAGTACCGCTATGACTCCTTCAGTTACATTGAGTAGGAGAAACAACAGCCTGCCAGAAAGCAGTTCCATAGTGCAGCAATGGCTCTGAAGCACATGACCAGGCAAAATGACCTGAGATGCACCTACATACCAATGTTACAACTAAAACAATAAACTTGTTGGGTTAGGAATGAAATTTTATATGTTAGAGTGAATTATTTGCAGTGTAAACTGTGTCCTTTAGAAATAAAAATGACAGAATTATTTCTAAATGTTTTTAGTATACAGTTATGACATATTTCATGCACTAAACATTCATTCTCCAAATGTAGGCATATGAGTGGGAACTGCCTTATTGTTTGGTATGAGGGTATAGCAAATTGTGTGCCCAGAACATCACTAGGGTAGTTACATATTTGTCATGTGTAAATAACCTTTGCCAAGTCCTTGCTCTGCAGAGTTTTCAGTTTTGCTAGAATTTTGCATGTGACTGGTCCTACCTACCCATGTTATAGAATTATTTATTTGTAGCAATTTTTCAATTGGTCTTCTGTGTTTTTATAGTTTTGGAATTTGTCGTCTTCTCATTCTGCCTCTTTCTGACTTTTAAATGGGGGGTCACAGACCTAGGCAACCTTAAAAACTATTGTGTGAGACTACAATTTGTTTGTTATTGTTACTTATTTTATATCTTATGTTAATATTTTGGCCTCTCTTATTCATCTTACTGCCTCTCATTAAAACCGCTGCCTAGTTGCTAGGGTAAATTCAACCAGACAGCAGCTGAATTCCAAACTGGAGAATTGCTGAACCACCATAAAAAAATGGAAGACCAATTTCATAATTGTCTTGGAACAGCACTGTCTGCATCTTACTAAAAGTCTACAAATCTAAAGGTCAACTCTCAAGTATTTAATTAATGATAATCATAGCCCTGACCATTTAAGGCAGTTATATAGTATAATTAAAGCCATATGATGACCGTTTTCTGATTTTCTTCAGACTGTATTGATGTTCAGCCGTGATTCCCTGTTTCACATAGACATATATTCTGTTTCAGGATTCGAACCTGCCGCTCCCCCAGCATCCTCTGTTCCAGCATGGCAAGGTCGCTCCATTGGCACAACCAAACTACGACTGGTGGAATTCTCAGCGTTTTTAGAACAGCAGCGGGACCCTGATGCAGTAAGTGCTCTTTAATCTTAACACGTGTCTGTGATTTTCTGTAATATAAGATTTGGAGTGAGTGTTTATTGACACCCTGGGTACCCCAGGAATTATAGCAGAATCACTGTTACCCCAATGTTTCTATATAACTGTAACCTTGTTATGAGCTAAGGGGGCCCAGCCTGAAGGCCAGTTAGGGGGAGATTTGGGGTGAGTGCTTAATTGTGCCCTGGGAACCCCTGGAACTATAGCAGGGTGACTTTTATCCCTATGTTTCTATATATCTGTAACCTTGTTATGAGCAAAGGGGACCCAACCAAAAAGTAGCTAATGGTTATAGTAGAACTATATTTCTCCGTACATGGTTGGTATCCATAAAGCTCTAGCGCAGTGATCCCCAACCAGTAGCTCGTGAGCAACATGTTGCTCTCCAACCCCTTGGATGTTGCTCCCAGTGGCCTCAAAGCAGGAGCTTATTTTGAATTCCAGGCTTTGAGGCAAGTTTTGGTTTCATAAAAACCAGGTGTACTACCAAACAGAGCCTCAATGTATGTAGACAATCCACATAGGGGCTGCCAAATGGCCAATCACAGCACTTATTTGGCACCACAAGAACAGTTTTCATGCTAGTGTTGCTCCCCAACTCCTTTTACTTCTGAATGTTGCTCAAGGGTTCAAAAGGTTGGGGATCCCTGCTCTAGCGGGTGCTCATCATTCAGACAATTTTGGCCTTTCCCACATAAGATGCCCATTTTGTATGGGGAAATACATTGCCCTGGCACCTGTCTGTTTGGCAGAGGGCATGGGCAGCTGAGTATTGATTTAGGATCTCTAGGTATGTAACGCTCTAGATGACATATAGAATATCAGATTCCGAGGGATTCCTCAGTGCTCTGCTCATCTTCTGCTTACACGATTATTGTTGGTAACAGGGCTTTTGTTACAGCCAGGGTCAGACTGGGGGGCCCGGGGATACTGCCCCCCTCCGGCCCCCCCCCTGCCATGACGGCGTATGCGCCACGTATGTGCACATGCACGCGCACCGAGTGCGCACAAAAAAAGGGTTGCGCCATTTAGAAGCAGATGTGGGTGCGGACCTGGACTGGCTGGGCCTACAAGAGCTGGAGGCCCACCGGATTTTTTCCCGGTGCCCCGCCGGCCCAGTCCGACCTTGGTTGCAGCCCTATGACTGCTCACATGGTTCCCAATTGAAATGACTGCATGGTTATGGCCATTTTTTACTGAACAGGAGTTAGCAGCTAGTAGGGGAGAACAGATACTTTGTATGTTATTCATAACAGTTGGCAGCTTAAGTCTAAGATAAATACTTTGTATATTTTTTAGCACTGTCAGCTGCTAAGGCAGAGATTGTTGGACTTCATCCAGCTCCATGAAGCTCATCACTGTGTTCCTGCACACGTTTGGTTAATATAATATATTTTCTCTATTTATCCTAATGGATCTGCTAGTATAACACACCCGTGGCTCCCAGAAAAATACAGCTATTTAGACATTGGAAGGGGTGAAAGTATCAGTTTATATATCCACATTCAGCCCTTGGAGAGACCCAGCTTCAGACCTTCATTAGGTCACCGCCAGGCAAGTCTGAACGAAACTATTTTAATGGGCTGAACTCAGGCAGAGCTATTTCTAGAGGAGTGGGATTAGTCACATGCGAGGCCCAGGATATCGGACACTCTCTTTGCTTCTTATTCAGGGTCACAGATGTGTTGAAGCTCATTCCATCACGGCATGCCATCCTTACATGCTCTGTTCTGTGGGCTGCCACAGTAATGCCATGTACGGTATGCGGGCACTGCAGGAGAAAGTTTTCCCTTAAGGGAAAGTCATGGGAAAAAATAGTGCTAATAGTTAATAGTGCTGCTCCAGCAGAATTCTGCACTGAAATCCATTTCTCAAAAGAGCAAACAGATTTTTTTATATTTTATTTTGAAATCTGACATGGGGCTAGACATATCATTAGTTTCCTAGCTGCCCCCAGTCATGGGACATGTGCTCTGATAAACTTCAGTCACTCTTACTGCTGTACTGCAAGTTGGAGTGATATCACCCCCCCTCCCTTTCCTTCCCAACATCTTAACAACAGGACAATGGGAAGGTAACCAGATAGATCTAAAAACAGTACTCAATAGTAAAATCCAGGTCCCACTGCAAAACATTCAGTTACATTGATTAGAAACAGCCTGCCAGAAAGCTGTTCCATCCTAAAGTACACCAGGCAAAATGACCTGAGATGGCTGCCTACATGCCAATATTACAACTAAAAAAAATACACTTGCTGGTTCAGGAATGGAATTTTATATTGTAGAGTGAATTATTTGCAGTGTAAACTGTCATTTAGAAATAAAAACTACATTATAAATCCCTTTAACATCAGAGCCTACTAATATTCGCAAGTTCTAACCTCTGACCAATAAGAGAATTAAAAATATTCACAGATACTGCAGGCAGTTAGCCCGGGAATAACACAACTCATAGCCGGTCTGAGAAATAAAACATTTCTATATACAGCAAATAGGAAGAAAAAAAGGGACACAATCCCTACATGGATTTCTGTGCCGGTGCTGTTGGGCACCTTCCTGTTCTGTAGGAATGCCAGCTGGGGCTGTGACTGGCACAGAACATGATGGATTAAGGGTTCACCCATGTGACACTTAAACATAAATAGAAATGTGAATCAAATACACTTGCCATGTCTTGACACCTGCCCCCTTTTACTGGAGGCTTAAGGGGCTGCATCCATCATCGGAGGCAGTTGGTCTTAAAAATAAATATTCAGGTCATCAGACCTGTGTCCAAGCCTTTCCCTCCCCTTCATCCTCTCTCCTGCTGGGGGTGCTGAATGCATTTACTGGTCTTACTAGGAATTCTGTTGCACAGACTTGTGTCTGAGGAGCATGAGAGGCTGATGAAAGGGAACCAACTTTTTTAATTTTTAATGGGAAGACCACCAGTATGGGAAACCAGTAAGACTGGCAGGCCTCCATCATGCTGGCAGGTGGGACATATGTCCATATGTCGTTGTTGTTGCATCATATAATTACTGATATTTTTGGAACTCCAGGATCTGTGACTTGCAGTCTTCCAGCTGTTGTTCAACTAGAGCTCCCCCAGCTAAGGGGTGTCAGAGGTTGTAGAGTGTTTCAGTGTAACAAAAACTTGATAGAACCCACTCCTGTAAATGCTGCCTGCTTTGGAATAGTGCCCTACTAGCCTCTGCAAGGTCACACACAACTAGAAGTGTCACTGGCTCATTTGTCACTTAGCCACGTGTTACAGGGGCCACATTTTTTAACCTTTCATCTGTGTCTCTTGCCAGTTCTGACACTCCTATCCTTTAACATTGAGTCTCTGTTAAAGGGATTCTGTCATGATTTTTTATGGTGTAGTTTTTATTTCTAAATTACACTGTTAACACTGCAAAGAATTTACTCTACAGTATAAAATTTCATCCCTGAACCAGCATGTGTATTTTATTTTGTTGTAATATTGTTTTGTAGGTGCATCTCAGGTCATTTTGCCTGGTCATATGCTTTTTCAAAAATAGCCAGTGCTGCACTATGGAACTGCTTTCTGGCAGGCTGTTGTTTCTCCTACTCAATGTAACTGAATGTGTCTTAGTGGGACCTGGATTTTACTATTGAGTGCTGTTCTTAGATCTACCAAGGAGCTGTTAATCTGGTTACCATCCCATTGTTCTGCTGATGGGCTGTTGGATGGGGAAGGGAGGTGATATCACTCCAACTTGCAATACAGCAGTAAGGGTCTGGCCACACAGGCAGATTTAGGGAGATTAATCTCCCAGATCTGCTTTCCCCTGCCTTCTGCCGGCTAAAATGAAAATCACCTGGGGGCAGACACTCAAAGCACTTTGTTTTCCGAAGTCGCCTGTAATTGTCTCACAAGGAAATTACAGACGACTTCGGAAAATAAAGCCCCGCGAGTGCCATGCCATTTTTCATTGTAACGAAAGGCAGGGGGAAGCAGTTCCGGGAGTCGCCCCAAACAAGAGGCGATTAATCGCCGGACGACTAAATCTCCCCGAATCTCCCAGTGTGACCTTACCCTAAAGAGTGGCTAAAGCTTATCAGAGCACAAGTCACATGACTGGGGGCAGCTGGGAAACTGACAATATGTCTAGCCCCGTGTCAGATTTAAAAATTAAAAAAAAAAAAAAATCAGTTTGCTCTTTTTAGAAATCCAAATTCTATTCTGCTGGATGAGCACTAACTGTTGTGTTTTGAAAACAACATGTTTTCCCATGACAGCATCCATATAAATCCTATAGGTTCCTAAATAAAGCTTTCATAAAGACTTACACCTGGCATCAGTGTACAAAATAGTGTAAAGTAGGGTAATCTAAGAGTATTATTATTATTACTTTATTTTTTCCTGCTAGGATTGTTTAACTTGGATCCTATAGGCTTATTGACAACACTGGTGCCTGGGAGAAGGTTTGTTACTGTAACGGAAATGGCACACGGGGCAATTGGGATTGTTATATCATTCCACCAGCAGGAGGGTGGTCCCCAACTTTGGGCTGAAATCTCCAGACAGTGCCCAGTGTTCTCCCTTATTCTGACATTTTGTCTCTTCATCTCTCACAGTACAACAAACACCTCTTTGTGCACATTGGACAAGCAAATCATTCTTACAGCGATCCGCTGCTTGAATCCGTAGACATTCGCCAGATCTACGACAAGTTTCCAGAGAAGAAGGGAGGACTGAAGGAACTGTTCGGGAAGGGACCCCAAAATGCATTTTTCTTGGTTAAGTTCTGGGTAAGTCAATTAACCACGGTGATTGGAGAGTCTGTGTAGTAGGGGTAACAGCAAGCTGAGATTGGGCCCTCTGGCCAATGCTACAATATGATTGGCTGTTGATGTCCAGGGTTTAGGGTTAGTGGCCCCAGAAGATTCAGAGATGGGTTGCAAAGGGGACTAGAATTGTAGGTGAGGTACCAATACCAACCTGGCATCACCAAGTTCATTCAGGGGAAATGGTTTTTGTTTTCTTACTCTTTTCAGGATCATTTGTAGTCATGCTATCTGTAGAGCGGAGACATATTTGTTTGACACAATAGGCTTAAATCAACAAACATCAGACTGTTTATTAGTGTTGGATCTGATTTTATTTGTTGATCAAAAATCTCTTGGCAAATAATTTTTTTTTTATATAAGCATATTACCGCATTCCGTAAACTTGACCCTTCTGGTGTAAGAACTAAACCCATTATATTATACACAGCTTTTCTGTTATCTCCTGTGTAATCATGTGCCCTTTTACCGTATTCCAGCTTGAATGGCTGCCCTCCATGGTTTACCCACCAGCATAGTTATATAAACTATGAACAGACATGGAGTACAGGCTAACCGAACATAATATTTAAAGGACCAGTAACATCAGAAAATGCAATTATTTTAAAGTAATAAAAATAAAATGCAGTGTTGCCCTGCACTAGTAAAACTGCTGTGTTTGCTTCAGAAACACTACTTTTGTTTATATAAATAAGCTGCTGTGTAGCCATGGGGGCAGCCATTCAAACGAGAAAAGGCTCAGGTTACACAGCAGATAAGCTCAGTAGCACATAATGTTATCTGTTATCCACTAATTATCCTGTGCCATATAGCCTTTTTTTTTGGAATTTCCGCCATTGCTACACAGCAGCTTGTTTATATGAACTATAGTAGTGTTTCTGAAGCAAACAGATCAGTTTTACCAGTGCAGGGCAACACTACATGATATTTTCATTACTTTAAAACACTTTCATTTGTTGGTGTTACGGTTCCTTTAACTGGATATAAAATACCCTTCATGTTTAAGTGTCACTGGTCCTTTTATAATAGCTTAAAAAAGTGGCTTATGTAAAATTTTTCAATTGTTTTATTCTACATCGCCATCTAGTGGTTTTCAGTCATTATTAGCATTACACAATAGATTCATGTACTGAAACGATTGTCTTGTGGAAACCCTAGACTTCTGCATAAAGCTGTCAAATACAGTTAGCATTAGCCTGCTCTTCCAGTGTTATTTCCTGGTGTCATGTCACTGTGGTAAGAACATACTATTTGTGTAACATAGCTATTTTTGTTTGGGATCTGTTATCGTAAAACTCCAAATTATGGGATGGCTTCCTCCCATACTACTAAGATATAATTAGTCCTTATTGGAGGCAAAACATTCCCATTGGATTTATTTCATGTTTAAATGTTTTTTTAGTATACTTAAGGCATCCAAAATCCCAGGACCCAAGCATTCTGGACAATAGATATCTGTATAGTATTCCATCACAGCTGTGTAAGCAGCAGTCCTGCCTTGCGTTATGGCTGGTATATTGTATAACAGAGAATTCTGTCCCAGTGGCTGCACAGATCCTATCTGATTCCCATCGGAAACAGCAGTTCTGCCCTGCTTTATGGCAGCTGAGATTCTAGCTATCTGTATAACAGAATCTGTGCAGCCACTGGGACAGAATGCTCTGTTATACAGATAGCTAGAATCTCAGGTGCCATAAAGCAAGGCAGGACTGCTGCTTCCAGTGGGGATCAGATAGGATCTGTGCAGCCAATGGGACAGAATATTCTGTTATACAGATAGCTAGAATCTCAGCTGCCATAAAGCAGAACAGAACTGCTGCTTCCAATGGGGATCAGATAGGATCTGTGCAGCCACTGGGACAGAATGCTCTGTTATACAGATAGCTAGAATCTCAGCTGCCATAAAGCAAGGCAGGACTGCTGCTTCCAATGGGGATCAGATAGGATCTGTGCAGCCACTGGGACAGAATGCTCTATCTGATCCCCATCGGAAACAGCAGTCCTGCTGATCAGGGGTGAGAATTCTCCTTATTGTTTTGTGGGGGAGGCCGTGGAGTGTTGCATATTTGTAACTCCTCAGAAAGAGTAGTGGAGGGGGGATGGATTCTGTAATGAGATGCCTGTGTGTTTTGGTAGGAATTTGAATTGCAAACAGCAGTAGAAAGTGCCGGCACTAGCAATCAGGACAAGCTGCGGAGCTGTTTGATGTGGTGCTTATTTATGAAATTTAAATTGGACAAGGATCCCATTGAATGGACGATTGCGTATGAGTGCCGACAAGCGGGGGGGACAAGGCGCTGTTTTGTAGAGAAAATGAATAATTAGCCGCAATATACTGGGTTTATTCATACAGATCATAACAAGGTGCTGCCGTTGGAAGGGGGTGTATAAATAAAATGACCTTTGAAGATGAAAGAATCTTGTCAGGCTCAGGTGTGTAGAGAATACGGGCACATTCACAATCATTTTCATTATCACTGGATAATAGACAACAAAATAATGCTACTCTCACAAAATGGGCTTTGAGTTAATTAAATAGCCATTCATATGTAAAACTGCAAACACGTGGGGGGGTATTCAGCAGCGCGGGGCCTCTCTTCCAGCTCTGCAACTCCCAGCAGCCCCAAACAAAGGAACAGTAACACCAAAAAATTTTAATATTTTAAAGAAATGAAAATATAATATACTGTTGTACTGCACTGGTAAAACTGATGTATTTGCTTCAGAAATACTACTATAGTTTCTTTAAACAAGCTGCTGTGTTGCAATGGGGGCAGCCATTCAAAGCTGGAGAAAAGGCACAGGATACACATCAGATAACAGATAAGCTCTGTAGTATACAATGGGATTATTCTGAACGTATCTGTTATCTATTGTGTATCCTGTGCTTGAATGGCTGCCCCATGGTTACACAGCAGCTTGTTCATTTAAATTATAGTAGAACTTATCTGTTTGTGTATCCTGTGCTTGAATGGCTGCCCCATGGTTACACAGCAGCTTGTTTATTTAAATGATAGTAGTACTTATCTGTTATCTACTGTGTATCCTGTGCTTGAATGGCTGCCCCCATGGCTACACAGCAGCTTGTTTATATAAACTATAGTCGTGTTTCTAAAGCAAACACACCAGCTTTACCAATGCAGAGCTACAACACATTATATTGTCATTCCATTATATCACTTTAATCTTTTGGTGTTACCGTTCCTTTAATTCTATGGCACATGCTGCATATTAACTAATGCAGCCCTCTGGAGGAGAAACACAGCAGCTAAAATGCCCTTTCCCAGTCTGAAGCCACTTTCATTTCATTTGGAAGGGGAACCCGATGCTTTAGGTGCCGTCAGGTGGGGAACATACAGTAACTGGCACCTGTTTCCCATGAAGGAGATTGGCTGTAGGCAGGGAATGGGGCCTTTGAGCACTGACATTGCCCTCAGAGCAGAGCAGTGGTCAGAATGTGGTGTTCCACAGATTGGACATTCAGTATGACTGGCAGGCTGGGGATGGTCCCTTGGGTGCCCTGTAGATTTAGGTATAATTCAGACCTGCAAGCTAGGGAGCCTCAATGGGTTCAAGGTGCTCACTGATTGCCTATATCAGGTGTTAAAAAGCAAGGGTGCCCTGGCGTGTGTATGTTTTGTGCCACTGTTCAGTGCATACATCAGAGAATGAAGAGACAATATGTATAGTATCTGTAGGCCGGTAGCTCCCTCGCCGTGTAAATAACAGAAATTACAGGACAATTTTCTGTCAATGTGAATTTTTTTTTTCTTGAAGGCTTTTTTTTTTTTGTCCCATCATTATTTTTTTTTTTAAGAGACAAAAACGAACAAAATATTGAATTTCTCAGACTTTGGCTGTTGAGTGGAGGGCGGCTGCTGCCTGTTATTACTTCTCCCCTCGCGTGTTCCAATTGTGATTATCACCCAATTCTTCTCTCCTGAGCTCCGCAGGTTTTCGGCCGAGTGTTTTCTTACTGCCACATCAGCGCCGCAGATCAATACGCCTTAAGCACGGAAGAATCTGACACATTTTAAGTGGTGTTCTATTTCCCCTCGTGTGATTGTCCGGCAGCAATTTCTGCGCCTGGCTGGGGAAAGAAAGGCCAGGTAATGGCGAGGAGGTGTAATTAGGCCATAGGGAAGGCTTCCAGCATGACGCCCTCCTGATTTACAAGCCCACACTCTTTCTACTCTCCTTTGGGTTTTAGAGAACAGTGGCACATTTACTGAGCTTGATTGGCCATCGCATGCTAAGGATCATTGTCACAGGGACAAAAGGCTGAGCCACTTGTGCTGTCAGTCTGTATATTTATTGCTATTATTGATGAACACTTGGACTTTATTCTCCAAGGTGGGAATGGAAAGTTCCTCCATCACTAAAAGACTTATTGCCTTACTTTGTTCTTTAAAGGAAAAGGAAAGGCTAAAATTAAGTGAGCTTTATCAGAAAAAGTCTATATAAATACACCAGTAAACCCTCAAAGTAATGCTGCTCTGAGTCCTCTGTCAAAAGAAACACTGCAATTTTTTTCCTTTTATTGTGTATACATGGGCTTCTGTATCAGACTTCCTATTTTAAGTATTAACCTCCAGGGCTTGGAATTGAGCATGCTCAGTTTGCTCCTCTCTTCCACCCCTTCCTGTTGTAATCTGAGCCCAGAAGTATGAGTAAGCAGGGAGAGACTCAGGCAGGAAGTGAAGCCACACCAAGCTAATATGGCAGTTGCTATCCTAAACAAATAGAGCTTCTACAGTTGTTATGGTAAAGCATTCTTCAGAATGAATAGTGTTATAGCTTGCACTATTGTGGCTAATCTATTGGCAATACTCTGCCTCAGTAGCTTTCCTTTTTCTTTAAAGCTCAATGGCTTACTTTGCAGTTTCAGCCTTGCATAAGCAGCCATGGTTCTCTGGGCACAGTCCTCCCTGTGTCATTCCATAGGCTCGAGTGCTGCAGTAGGTCAGGTAACCTCAACAAATACAGGTTGGAAATATAGGTGCAGGTAAGAGTGACTGCGTGGGACTGGGTTGGGGGCCATTGGGCTTCTGCACCAGAGGTCTCCACACCCCCTTCCCAGCCGCAACCCCTCTCTGATAAGCCCTCCCCCAGGCAGGTAGTGGGTCTGGATCAGTAGGACCACAGCAGCTTGGGCCCATCTGTTTTTTCCCCAGCTTGGGCCCATCTGTTTTTTTTGTCCAGTTCAACCCTGACGGATGATGCTGAGGCCTTGATGGTGTCGCTGCTAGTGTATGGAATTGTTATTCCTAAGTTCATGGTGGTCAGCAGGTAGTCACGGTGTTGTGAATAAAGCTGTATGTAATAATAAAACAGTACCTTGTACTTGATCCAAAAGATATACTTAATCCTTATTGGAAGCAAAACCAGCCTATTGGGTTTATTTAATGTTTACATGGTTTTCAAGTAGACTTAAGGTATGAAGATCCAATTACAGAAAGATCCGTTATCCGGATAACCCCAGGACCCAAGCACACATATATATATATATTTGCACCCAATCAGCATGTGATCATTCCCCTTTGGACCGCAGCAAACCACAATATGGATTTTAGACAGTGACACGCATTTCATGCGAGGCGGCAGCACACCTGTGTTAAAGATTGATTTGGTTTGCTTTGCCTCAACCAAGTTTTCTGAAATCATTTGCTGTCCTAGTTCATCTGAAGCAGGTCCCTCCAGCCAGAAGTCAGTGTAGATAATCCTGCTTATTATCCTATCCTACATGGCGTAGCTATAGAGGGTTTCCTGAATGTATGATTACAACCTCTGCCATAAAGCATGAAAGTGCTGTTGCAGAGACTGTTACTTGAACTCCAGGAAATACATCTCCTCCTGAAGTACACTAAGGACTATAATGTTTTCCTGCTCATTAGTTTGAGACAGATCACTGTTCCTCCTTGAATCCGTCGAATCATCTCTCTTCCCTTTCATGCTCATTCTTACACTCTTTGTCTTTTTGCTGCAGGCGGATTTAAATTGCAATATTCAGGATGACACTGGGGCGTTTTACGGTGTCACAAGTCAGTACGAGAGTTCAGAAAACATGACGATAACCTGTTCTACTAAAGTCTGCTCGTTTGGGAAACAAGTTGTGGAGAAAGTAGAGGTATGAACTCATGACTCTTTCAAATATGGCAGGTAGGGCACTTTGCCTGGGCCTTAGGGTGACCTAGGGGAGACCATTTTGATGATTTCCAACCTCTCTCTCTCATTTACTAGTTTTACAAGAACAGTCCCCTAAATTTGCTCATAATCTGTAGAGAGAGAGATACCATACAGCTATGGCAGAATAGGTATTCCCCTGTACTAAGCACAATTCAGCAGGAACAGCCCCCCTTTTGTTTGCTCATAGCCTCTACAGAGAGATCCCATAAAACTATGGCAGCATAGGTATTCCCTTGTATTACGCACAGTTCAGCAGGAACAGCCACCTATGTTTGTTCATAGTCTGCATAGAGAGATCCCATAAAAAGTATGGCAGCATAGGTATTCCCCTGTACTAAGCACAATTCAGCAGGAACAGCCCCTAAGTTTGCTCATAGCCTCTACAGAGAGATCCAAAAACTATGGCAGCATAGGTATTCCCCTGTACCAGGAATAGCCCATACATTTGCTCATTTGTAACTCCTGGTGCCTTTTCTCTCTGCAGACAGAATACGCAAGGTTTGAGAATGGCCGATTTGTATATAGGATAAACCGCTCTCCGATGTGCGAATATATGATAAATTTTATCCACAAGCTAAAGCACTTACCGGAAAAGTACATGATGAACAGCGTCTTGGAAAACTTCACTATTTTATTGGTAAGGAGACTGGGTGCTACTGGGAGTTGCATTGTGACTGGCACGGCCGTGGGCGCTGATAATCTGATCCTGCTAAAAATATTCTGTTGGTAACAGGGCCAGAAACATTGCCCTCTGTTTGTCCTGTTCATTGAATTTCTTTACTGCCCAGCTGTCAGACTCATGATGGTGCAGCTGTTCCAGCATGCCCAAAAGCATTCTGGGAGGGCTGCAAGTTGGGCAGTCCTATATATATATGAAACTGATGCCCTGCAAATCTGCTGGAAGGCCTTCCCTGAATTTAACACCCCTTCCCTGCTGGTAGAGCCTCTCTGTTACCTTTCACTTTCCTCGCTGGAGCTTCAAGGGATACAAACATCACACAGATACCTTTCCCTAAGGTTTTGCACCAAAGGCAACTGTCAGCCTTCACTCCAATACATTGGTCTCTCACTTCTTCTGGAAGCAGAGCTGCCCCTTCCCATTAAGGACATTGAAGCTTGTTACTAGTCCTACTGGTATATCTCTGACTCAGATATTTAGAAACACTGCCATAAAGCAAAACAGAGTTTATTTCTAAAGAGGAATCAGATTGTCCCATGAAAACATAGAACTTTATCAGCCATGATGTTTAGCCAGTACTGATCCCTGTGCCTCCACCAACCCATATTCTTTCATGTATCTCTGCTATAACCAGGCGGAATCCTTCCATATATCAGTATCAAGTCAAATTATTACTCTATTACTAATTCTTTACAGTAGCACAGCCATACTTTCCCATATTCCCAAACCATAACCAATCAGTACTCATTCATACGATTATACCATCACCAACTGCCACTCATTCATGCTTTAACTAACTAGTACTCTTCTTCACTATCTGTCCTGTACTCAACCAATGTCATTTTTATGACCATACTTAACCTGTACTCTTGCCCTGTATCTGTACAATAGCCAACCAGTACTCCTTCTTATGCCCATAGCAACCAGTACTCCTTTATATGCCCTTAGCATCTAGTACTCGTGTCCCATATCTGTGCAGTAGCCAACCAGTACTCATTCATATACCTTTAGCAAACAGTACTCTTTCATATACCCTTAGCAACCAGTACTCATTCATATGCCCATAGCAACCAGTACTCCTTCATATGCCCATTGCAACCAGTACACTTGTCCCATATCCGTGCAATAGCCAACCAGTACTCATTGATATATCCTTAGCTACCAATACTCATTCATATACCGATAGCAACCAGTACTCTTGTCCTATATCTGTAGCATAGCCAACCAGTATTAATTCATATACCCATAGCAACCAGTACTCTTGTTGAGTATCTGTAGCATAGCCAACCAGTACAGGAGCACAAAGAGATTGAATAAGTAACTGCAAACAGTTTGGAAGAGGATTGAGTTATTGCAATGAGCCCTATTAATCTCTACTGTACAAAATGACTAACATTGCTCTCTATTCAGGTCGTCACGAACAGAGACACACAAGAGACTCTGCTCTGCATGGCGTGTGTTTTCGAGGTCTCAAACAGCGAACACGGCGCACAGCATCACATCTACAGGCTTGTTAAAGATTGAGCGACCCTCCCTACGGTCGACCCCCTACCCACGTACACACTACAGAAACCTTCACAGTGGAAAACAGACTTAAACTCACACAAGTGGCAGTGCCTCTGTCTCACCCAGCAAGTTTCAGTGAAGTCTCTTTGAAAATCTGTTTATAATTCATTGGTAGCTGTGAAACGTTACGGTTGTAAAGATTTTTATTTCTTTTTTTTAAAAAAATTACTTATTTTGGGAGTTGACACACTGCAAAGACACGCTGAGCCTTGCAGAGCAAACGCACAGCAACGCGTTTCACGGCGACGCTACATCGTGCAGAATCCTACTTTAAGTAGACTTTGTACTGGTGGATGGAGAGAGAGAGAGAGAAAGATAAAAAAACAAAATCAGAATTTTTTTTCTTTTGAAAAAAATTCAGCCTTTTTAAACTTTTCACTTAAAAATATGACGCTTGGACAATTCAAGCACGAAACGCTAAGAAATGGTATGAATGTAAGGAGACATTTGAGAAATGTTTCTTTTTAACTACCTGAGGGAGGGGCATACAGAATGTAATTCTCTAAATTATTTTAAAAAGAGGAAAGAAAAAAATTGTTTTATAAGAAAAGAAAAAAAACAAATTGTCAAATATATTGTTTGGGATGTACCTGTCACTTACGGGGGTTTTTATATTTTTTTCTTAGTTGAACTAATCTAGTTCTGATCACTATTATAAACAGGTACCGCAGCCAAACCAGCCCTTCTGTATCAAACTGTACTGTACTAGCGCAAAGATCTCGCTTTTCTTTTCTTTGTTTTTTGTTTTTTTTTTAGCATCTTAAAGGATAAGTAAATCTTTAAAATAAGTGAATGTAAAATTCACGAGAGTGAGTTTTGCAATTTACATTCATTATTTATTTTCTTATAATTCCAAGATATTAAGGGATACATGTACTGTTAATATGAATGAATTTTGTTACAACAGCGCCACCTGCTGGTCAGTTTCCCACCAGTCTGACCACCAAATAGTCAAGGAAGATGTCAGGAGAAAGAAAGAGGCTGCTCTGATGTTCTTCTGCTTAGGAAAAATGTTTGAAAGGTTTCTTATTTTATTTCTAAGCAGAAGAACATCAGAGCAGCCTCTTTCTTTCTCTTGACAACTTCCTTGACAAATGGCAAAATGCATTCATATTAACAGTACATGTATCCCTTAATATTGTGGAATAAAAAGAAATAATAAATGCAAATTGCAAAAGTTCTTAGAATAGCCCCGTCATCAATTTTGCATACACTTATTTTAAAGGTTTACTTATCCTTTAAAAAAACATTTATGGAGCCGATTGTTTTTTTTTTTAATCTTTTAAACACCCCTTCCCCAAACAGAATGGAGTGAAATCATCAGCTGAAATTCTGATTTTATTAAGGGTTAATAAATTGCACCTGAATTAAAGGGGATATGAAACCAAATTTTGCCTGACAAAAGAAAAACCTAATTCTAAGCAAGTTACAATGTGCAATGATTTAAATTCAGTCATTGTTAAAAAAAAAATGAATCAATGTATATTGGAAAGTTGCTTAAAATTTACATTTCTACCCCTTTTGGTAGCTTATATACAGGTATGGGGTCCGTAATCCAGTAACCCGTTACTCAGAAAGCTACAAATTACAGAAAGGTCACCTCCCAGAAAACCCATTTTATCTAAATATCTAATCCAAATATAATTAATATTATATATAACCCAAATGTTTAAAAATGATTTCCTTTTTTCCTCTCTATTAATAAAACAGTCCCTTTTACTTGATCTCAACTAAGATATAATTCATCCTTATTGGAAGCAGAACCAGCCGATTCGGTTTATTTTATGTTTACATGATTTTCTAGTAGACTTAAGGTATGAAGATCCAAATTACATAAACATCCATTATCCGGAAAACCCCACGTCCCGAGCATTCTGGATAACAGGCCCATATACAAAAAAATAGCAATCTTATTTTATAAATTTTGGAATTTTTTTTTACTCTAAATATTCTTTGTTTATTCGAGATTGCATTAGATTAAACTCATGGTAGGACTCCAATATATGGAGAACTCATGAAACTGAAACAATGAAAAAAGTTTTATTCAGTCAAAAACATTTTTTTTATTTTCCCCCCACCATTTATTAAAAAGGGCCAGTATGCACCTAAAAACACCTTTGCCAAAAATGAGTACAATTTTGTAACAAAGTGGTAATTGAAAATTGGGATTTTTTGCTAAACTTCCCTCCCCATCACTTCCTTTAAAAATAGGGCAATTTGTTCAGAGTTCCATATCTAACTTTTTACAAACAACTCCTTTCTTTGCCTAAGCTCCATCTTTTAAGGACCTCATTATCAGGGGCTTCTTAGTGGACTGGTAATTTGTTTTCATCTTCTTGACAGAACCAGGAAGTGCTAAAGTGTTTTCTTGTGTAGGGACTAAACCATAGTTTAATGTTAAGTAAAATATAAGTATTTTACTATATATATTCATTTTGGATATACAGACCATTAGATAAAAAAAACAACTCACTGCTCTAATCATAATTCCTACACATGCAATTAAAACAATTTCCCTGATGCACCATTTTTTTTTTTTTTTTGCATTAAGCTTATAGACCGATGCCACTGGTTTAAGACGTTGCTCTTGCGGTGCCTACTACTCTTCCTTTAACAGCGCTTGGGCAGGGGGTGGAGTTTCACTCCTTGTAGTGTGAATCCTTAACATACAATGGGAGTGTTCCTGTAGTATCTGCCCTTTCCCTGTTGTGGGTGTTTGTACTACAAATGAATGAAATTAGGATTAGTTGATCATTTCACTCCAATTTTTGCACAACCCAGTCAGTACAAATTTGAGAATTCTGTTTTAATACCAGCTTCTTGAAAGATGTCTTCTCGTGCTTACTGTATCTGAACTGCCATTCCATTGCTCTATATATATATATATATATATATATATATAGAGATATATATATATATATATATATATATATATATATATATATATATATATATATATATATATATACACACAAGATCTCATGGACTGCAGTGAATACATAGCCTCTAGTTATTGGTTTCCTATAGATGTTTTTAGCTGCTTCGTGTCTTATTAGTGCATTCCCTCCTACTGTTTTTTTCCTGCTGCGAGTCTTAGACAGAAGAGCTGACTCAAACCAGCCTTTCTGCCCAAATATCTTTTTGAAAAATTGAAATCCCATCCAACGAGGACCATATCGGCCCCATTTATGTGCTCCTCTCCTAACGGATCTGCATAGGGCTCCATTATGGCTCCATCACAGAGGGCCAAACAATTGAATTTGTGTTGTGCAGAAGTCTGCCTGTTTTGCCTCCTCACCAAACAGGTAGACCTTGCCATGTATCAGAAGCTATAGCTTCAGGCAGCAGGTGATTTCCCTGCTGTAACAAACTGATTCCATACGGCAGTTATGACCAACTGTCAGTTTGCAGCAGGAACAAAAGTTTGGCTAAATGAGTGCATTAATAAACCATATGATAAACTAATATTAATACACACTTTTTTTTAACCCTCCCCTATTGGTTGGGTGCATTTTTACAGCCATGGCAGTTCCCTATCAAGTGTAACCTTCTGGGGAAGAGAAACTTTGGAACCGAATCAGGTGGATTTTGTGTCATGTCTAAAAAGTTGTTTTCAAATGGCCTCAACTCAGCACACGTTCATCCTGAAAAGCCTTAAATCCCTTTAAATATTGTTTTTTATTGTATCACAAAAGCAGAAAAAAAAATCACAAAATGTAGCCTTTAAACTGTGAGCTCTTTTCTAAGCTGGAAGAATTTCACCCATTAGCTGTGACCTGTTTTATAGATGAGCTGCCAAAGCATTTGAAGCTGTGCCTTAGAATTTAATCTCGGATATGTCCTGAGCAAGAACCAAACAGTCCACGCAGAGTCCCAATAATCCTGTTGTTTTTGCCAATTTTAGTTTTTTTTTGGCTAAGGGTGGGGATTTTATTTTGGGAAGCTCTATGTCCCTGCTTAGATCAGGAAGTAGTGGGATATTCTGCTATTTATATGTTTTACCTTCCCACATTTACTGATTTCTTTAACATTTTTTTTGCAGAAAATACATTTTTTTTTATTTATAATTTGGCACAAAAAATAGTAACATTTTTGCCTTGAGAATTGCCTTGTTTTAAGTCACCCTGTTTGGCAACAACTCATTACCCTTTAAAATAGATTAAATTAACAGCACCACATTAGTCAGGCAGAATGTAAAAGTTACGATTTGCAGGCTGTTTTCTGTGATTTGATGACATCTCTGGTTCAAATTGATTTGCTTTGTTGCTTCTCACTTGTTAAGGGTGGTCTAATGAACCAAACTTGCAAAAACAACAAAAAGTTAAATTAAAAAATGTAATTGCAACATTACAATTAAACACAAAGGTCCAATATATTCCTATCAAATTATCTTCTCTGTGCTCTTCAGAGTTGACAGTAAACCAAAACTGTAGGTTAAAAAGCTGCTGTTCACATACAAAAATATCTATGTAAAATTTCAGAATTTTGTCAAAATATATTGAAAATTAGAAACACAAGCTGGTACATGTAAATCTATTTTTAGCCATGGTCAGGGTCTGTAAACATGTATTTTAAAATAATAAAATATAGAGTTTATCTATACACAGAAGACAATGAGTGAAAGCTCTTCTAAACAAATATTAAAAAACATTACTGAATATCCAAAACACTACAAAACTAGTCATAATCTCCAAAAAAGATATTCCTTCTCATTTCTCTTAAAAATTTTAACATAATCAAAATTTCCAGATTTTTGTAAGTTAATAGGAAATATCTCAGGATTAGAAACCAGACCAGATTTTAAAAAAGTTTTAAAAATTTAGTGGAAAAGTTTCCATCCACAAATATTAAAAAACATTACTGAATATCCAAAACACTACAAAACTAGTCATAATCTCCAAAAAAATATTCCTTCTCATTTCTCTTAAAAATTCTAACATAATCAAAATTTCCAGATTTTTGTAAGTTATTAGGAAATATCTCAGGATTAGAAACCAGACCAGATTTTAAAAAAGTTTCAAAAATTTAGTGGAAAAGTTTCCATCCACCTATAGAAAAGCTGGTGTGAGTTGCAAAACAAATTGAAGGATATTTTATTGTATTTCTGGTCAGAAAATATTGTAAGTTTTTTTAATGCTCATTTAAGATCCTGTCAAATTAGAAAACTGACATTTGAACAGTTTTCCCAGTCTCCCAACATATGTACAAAACTTTTTATTTTTGATGCTTTTCTAATTAAATCTTTTGTCTACATTTTTTTTCTATTTATAAATAACTTTGAAGGGAGCTGAATGTATAAGAAAACAATTTAAATTTTCTATCCACATTTTTTTTCAAAGATACATTTTTGATAATTCAACTAAATTCCCAGTACAATATTTTCTTCTTTGACTAAACTTTTTAGAAGCTTTTGAACCAAGTTATTGTTATGTCGATCCAAGTCTGCGGAAGTGGGAAAAGTTACTACTCTGGCCAATATTGAAATAGAAACTTTTTTTTTTGTTTGTTTTACCGCATTGTAGTTCTAGCAAGGGTGCTGTTTATAGTGCCAGTCTCGGGCTTTGCACGATCAACCCATTTAGGTGCCAAAGTCATTTTTTATAATGCTATATCTGTGCCTGGATAGAATTTTGTGGCCTTGCCTTGCAGTGCCTGTTAGGTACAATGGCACTTGGGGCTACTTTGATTGCCACATATTTAGGTAGCACAATGGAGCACCATTTGCCACTGCCCTTAGGAATGGCTTTTTCATTTCAGATTCCTTACAATTCCTTTTTTTCCCCTAGAAACCCATGCTGCTTTCTAAACTCTCCTGACCAAGTGATTCAGCAAACTAGCTTAAATGTGCCTTTCATTTTGTAAACGAATTCCAGCTTAAAAAAGTGCCGCCATAATTTTAGACCAAAAAAAATATATATATATATTGACGGATCACCATTATGCCTTTGGTTGGATGGTTTGGTGAAAGCTGCTAGCTCCTGCGGGCATTGGTATTGCTGCATCTGGCAAATCTCTCTCTGGTGTAGCCATAATTCCACAAGGAGCTTCTATTTTCACATTTTGTTTCATACCAATGTGGGATAAACATTTTTGGGTCAACAAAAACATCTATGTGGCAGTGGGTCTGTAGACACTTTTATCTTTCCATTCTAATGTCTACTACATACCCATGGCTGTTGGGATAGAGGCAGTTGTAAATGAGTAACAGCTGAAGGGGGCCCAGTGAGACATGACTACTTTATATGAATATGGGATGGGTTCCAAAAAGTATCTTTGACTCTAGGTTCTGCCACCACCAAAGACTGTGTATATAAAACACAGGAGTATTAATACATTAACCACAAAATCTATATAGACAAATCCATGCAAGAAAGCTTATCAGGGTGTATAGAATCCCACATTAGGGTTCCTCCAGGATCCTAAATTCAGTGTTCAGGGGTCCCTTCAATATTTGGAATGTGGTATCATTTGGAATGTGGTGTCACATGGTTACATTGTGCCTGTTGCAGCCTGCTGTACATATGAAAAATAGTTTGGGCTTTTTAAGAACTTACTGCCCCACCTATGTGTAGTTATGAAATATTGGGCATCCATTGGCTAGTTTGGACTTTTTTTTTCACTGTACCTGAATTTAAATGTTCCCATTCAGCTTTAATTTGTTAATTTAGCTTAAAAAGTTGTCTCCTTTGTAGAAACCAGCCTCCAGGAATCAGATTATGAGACCAGTTTGGTTTAAAATAAAAAATAAACTAAATATTTTATTTCCTTCAATTTAATATAAAATTTAAATATAATTATATAATATTAAGGTGACACTTTTCTTTGCCATCAGTAATTTTTTACTGTTTTACTAGATGTTCATTCATTAGGCGCGGGGCTAGTGGCCTCCCATACCAAGTGAATATTACATAAGTTTTGAGAAAAGAAAAAGTAGTGTTTTATTATGTGGGAGTTTCAGAATTTAAATTCCACATGCCTAATTGCTTATTAAAAAAAAGTAAAAGCACAACTGTTTGTACAAACAGGGACACTAAAAACTCTGAACAAGGGGATTATTTCCCACCACTGTGTGTGCTGTTGATGTAAAATACACAATCACCATATAGTTCTTAAATACACTACAGAGATACATGATTCCCCTTCTTAATGGGAATTTTTTTTTTTTTACTGCTGTAACAGACTTTAAAAAAAAAACATTTTTCTTAAAAAAAAATTTGTGATTCACAGAGCACACCATTTCCTTTACATATGACACTAATGTAAAGGGTTACATTTGTCAGTAGATAGAACATATGAACTGTGATGTATAAAAGTAGAAAAACTTTAAAGAAAAATAAATAAAAAGTTTTAAGGAAAATAGTTGAGATTCTTCCTATGGAAGTAATTTCTTTTAAACATAAAAAATTGCTTAGAGATGTAAAATTGTTCATGTTGGGTGCGTTTGAACTGTTTAAGCAGGATCATACGATAATACAAAAATAGAGGGTTTTTCGTATACTATATTTAATATCGGATCTGTGCCGGGGCATTCTAGGTTTACTTAAACCTACCCCTAAAAAATGACATTTGCTCAGTCAGGTCAAAAATTGTCTTTAAAGCCTTCACATTCTTAAGAAACACCAACAGAGGTTGATGTTCTAGATTCTTCATTCTATTACGTGTATTGGTTCTACCAGCTAATTTTATCGACCCCCCAAACCCCAAGACTTTTCTGAATTTGTGCTTATTTTCTTACTCGTTTTTCTGCATTGTTTTATTACCCGGCTGAATCAGAGACTCCCATCGAAGGAGGTCAGCCACGAAGGTTCCAACGAGAACCGGTTCTATGTTTGTGCAACCGTACTGTTATCTTTTCCCAAGTTTCAATGTTCAATTTGTAACACAGAATGTGCCTGAAATATAATCAAAAATTTTATAACGTTCTAACCTGAATAGCCTTCTCTTTAATCATAGTTACGTTGTGTATAAACCATTTCTATGTTCGCACTAAAACGAGTTGTCACTTTCTGTTTTGTGTATTGTGTACAAAATGGTTGTGCGACATAAGCCTTTTTTTCCCCCCTATGTGGTCAGTGGTTCGTTTTTTATATTGCACTGCTGGGGGGTTTGTTGGTGACAAGGTTGCCTTGTTGGTTTCTACTACCTTTTTAAAGAAACAAAAATGCTGTTTTTAACCTTTGAATACCATTTTTAGACTTTTGTCAAGGCCTTATCCGTCAAAGCTTTTAGCAGTTCAATATATATATAAATATATATATTTTGTGTTGTTGTTTTTTGTTGATACTGGTACCTTTTTTCGTTAAAGAAAATGAAAACTGTTTCAATTGTCGGCTTTAAAGTGAAGTTATCTTAGAAAAAATAGTAATATGAAATTATAGGGATTGTGTGCGGATTTTTTTTTTTTTAACGGTGCTTTGTTTAAGAAAAACATAAATTAAAAACAGACAAAAAATGTATTCTAGCTTTTTTCGCGGTACGTGTGATTTACTTTAATATCTATGACAGTTAAGTGCAATTATTTCATCACTCTAAAATGCTATTTTTGTGTCAGTTACTGCAGGTGTTTTCATGTCTTTGCAAAGTGACCGATTTTGATGCCTTCTTGATAGTGGTAGACTTTTTTGTAGCTTTTTAGAGAATTTGTATTCCTACAGTATCAATTGAAAATAAAAACCCATTAAATTGTTCTTGCGTCTGCTCCTTTTTTGCCTTGTAAAAGAGGTTTAGCTTTGTCCAACTGCAATGCAACTTTGTAGGTAGGTTGGAAAAGAGAATTTTTTTAATTATAAAATTTATATAAGTGACTCTAACCATGCACTAGGGAGAGAGTACAGAAATTATAGTGCACACAAAAAAATTTGTGAAAGAAAAAATGGTACTTGTTATTTTCATTAAAATATTTACATTTTATTGTACATTCATTTTAATTCAGATTAATTAAAATTAGTATTACATTTTATTTACCGTAGTCATTAAAACATTTAATACATTCATTTAACTAAATTGAAATGAATGTTTCATTACAAATAATTTATATTGAATGTTTATATGACATTTAATGTAATTTAAATAATGCACTTCTTTTACTTTCATTTAAAATGAACGTTTATAATAATATTGCATTCATTTTACATTAAATGTAAACTAATTAACATATAGTATTTTACTTTAAATTAAAAGTTTTTATAGTAATATTCAATTTATTCATTTTACATTAAATGTAAAGTAATTAAAATATTGCATTTTTCTTTGAATTAAAATTTATAGTCCTATTTCATGTTTTCATTTTACATTAAATGTAAAATAATTAAAATATTGTATTTTACTTTGAATCAAAATTAGTGTTTATAGTAATATTTACATTTTAAATATGTAAAGTAATTAAAATATTGTATTTTACTTTAAAATTAGTGTTAAATTTAAAATAAAATGTATTGAATCTATCAATTTTACATTCAATTTGCATTTAACTAAAAATTTGATTATAATGTAAAATAATTCAAACCAATGTAATTTATTAATGCTGATTTAAATTTGAATTTGTATTTAATTTTAAAGTAATTAAAATTCACTTTTATGTGAATTTAGTTATTTCATAGTATTTAATATTAATTTGAAGCCATTCATATTGAATGTATTCATTTTATTTTACGTTAACATAAGGTTTTATTATGAAGAAATTAAATGCTTCATTTATTCATTTTACATTACATTTTTAATTGAAACTTTAAATTAAAATTAGCATTTCATTTTAATATAAAGTCAATTTCAATATTAATTTTTTTACATTAGATGTACATTTTGAATCAGTTTTCAACTAGTATTTTTATATTTTAATTAAATAGTATTGCTTTTAAATTTAAAGCAGTTTATATGTAATATTATTTTACTTATAGTGAAATAAGTTCAAATTAGTATTCACTGTACACAGGTTTTAGAAGTCCAAATTCCAAGTTTCATTGCAGGATTCAGATTTACCCAAATCCAAGCCTCATGACTCATACCCAGACTTTACCTCGATTACATTAAAGGAAGGATGAATTTACTCCTTTTAGACGTCCCATTGTAGTAGGTGATCCCAAAAACATGCATCGTCCTAATTCACAGTCTTCAAGATGCTCAGTTGGTTTCAATGTCCGACTATATGACCTAGTTGTAATACTGGTATTTTATCACCAGATGGCGGCATTGTAAATGTCAATTTCTGTCCACATACCAGAATCGGGTCCTCACTCACTAACATAAGCAGTTACCAGGTGCTGGGAGTTGTACAAACAGCAGATGGAGGTTGGGCAGCTAAAGTTACCCAGCCTGTTACTCTCGACAGGTTCTCTAAAGAGATCTTTCATTATTTGGACAAAATATGCTGAGACCTCGATACTTTTGAGAACAAGTGAATTCAATGTATGAGAAACTGCAAGTCTATAGAAATAATAAGGAGAATGAATAATAGAGACCTCAATATATCCAAGGACAGATGGATATCCGAACTGGCCTCCAGCATGGAGGCCAGTTCGGGGGAGATTTGGGGTGAGTGCTTATTTGTGCCCTGGGCATACACAATATAACTGTTGCCCTCAGGCTAATTAAACACATGTATTATGGCACATGTTCCAGTAGGTTCCTGGTGTGTCAGATTTGGGATGAGTTACTGGGGATTCTGGAAGAATAGATCAGATTCAGAAATAAATATTTCTGGAAAGGAAAACAAGTGTTACAAAGGATTAAAGCAGAGGGGGCATTACATAATACTGGGCACAACCTCAAAATTCTGGAGGCAAAGGAGATCACTCTGACTTAACAATGGTACACTCTTCTATATTTAACACTCACAACTGTCTGTCATACCTGGTCACTCTACCAAAACACTTCCCCCAGCAAGTGATTCCTCATTGTCTGTGGCACCGTCATGAGCAGCACCCACATCAGGCTTTGGTGAGACCTAGTAGATTCCAGAAAGACATTTCGGAGTTCAACTATATCAGTCAGGATACAAGGAATATCTTCTTGCTCGTTACTGGTGAGTTTTATCCTTTTCTCTCCATTCTCAATGCATTCATTATACCAGTCATGAAATTCCCCCTTTTGCTCAGTATAGAAATAAAGCTGGGCAGGACTAATGCTTCCAATAGGGAATTCAGTTAGGAATTGTTTTTATTTAGTAAAACTTATTTTACATTTACAATAATAATCATTAGCTCAGCTAAATCAAACTGAATTTAGACTATTCACCACCAATAAGCAATTAGTCCATGAATCTTTGGCCTGGCTGAGCAGACCCTCTCAGAGTCCTTCATCTGTCCATTATTCCCACCCAAAAACCCAACCCTGGCAAAGTCTTTCCCTTTGTCCATGAAAAGGGGTTATCTTCCTCCCCACCCACCCACCACCTTCACCGCCACAAACCTGACCACAAAGTCCGGCTTTCTATTAGTGGGCCATCGCACCACCCTTTCCACATACACTCCCCCAACCCAGGACAGATATAATGCTGATCCAAAGAGCTTGCAGAACTTGTCAGCTAATAAGCATGAGCTGGTGGTGTTACTGTGTCTATTGTTTTCCTCCCTCTTGTGTATTAAGGTTATAGGCTGCTCCATCATGATTGCTTGTGAGGATGTGACAAACACCCTCTCTGTCCTGATCATTGGAATGTTTTGCACCTACACCTTTCTTCCTGACAGGCTGGTCACTCCCTTCACTTCCTCTTTTCTTTAAAGGAGAAGGAAACCCCCCTGGGCACAAAACCCCTCCCCTGTGTTGCCCCCCCTCCTCCCCCCTGGCCTACCTGTCCCCCTGGGCAAATGCCCCTAACTTGTTACTCACCCCTCTGCGCAGGTCCTGTCCATGGAGTTCACAGTCGCCATCTTCTCCCACGCGCGTCTTCTTCCTGCTTTGACCGGCGTCTTCTGGCGCATGCGCAGTAGGAACATTTACCGGTACGGCTCTACTGCGCATGCGCCGAATGTCACAAAGTTTTCCGATTTCACTTCGTGCGCAGTAGGAACATTTACCGGTACGGCTCTACTGCGCATGCGCCAAATGTCACGAAGTGAATTAGGAAAACTTTGTGACATTTGGCGCATGCGCAGTAGAGCCGTACCGGTAAATGTTCCTACTGCGCATGCGCCAGAAGACGGCGGTCAAAGCAGGAAGAAGACGCGCGTGGGAGAAGATGGCGACTGTGAACTCCGTGGACAGGACCTGCGCAGAGGGGTGAGTAACAAGTTAGGGGCATTTGCCCAGGGGGACAGGTAGGCCAGGGGGGAGGTGGGAGGGGGGCAACACAGGGGAGGGGGGAGGGGTTTTGCACCCAGGGGGTTTCCTCTGTATTCTCCTGTTCTTTGTCTTCTGCTCTCTCTATTCCCTTTTTTTCCTTCTGCTCCTCTCTTTCCGCTCTGTCTCCCCAGGTCTCTGACTCCTTCTCCAGAACCACAAATTTATTTTTGGTGGTGATTAAGAAAGAAGTAGGAGAACCTTCCCTTGGGTCTAACAAGTCAGCATGCATTTTGTTTTTATTATTCCTGTTGACTGTCTGCCAACTATTCTCATCCTTCTTACCTTTCTATTAGTATTGTTCACTGCTTTCCCACTTATCTCTCTGCCTGGTTTTGTGTTCTCCTTTCTGTTTGTTCTCACTGTTTTCCCCACAGGTTTCTTTGGAACAATATTACTCTGTGAGTCCCTCACTTCTGTTTCACTTTCCTCACTGGTCTCTCTTTCTGGTGTTACAAAATCCTTCCTCATCTCTTTGGCAATCTCTGGGAAAAGGGTGACTATATTATGGTAGGCCTCAGGGCAACTCCTATGCATGTGTCTAATTGATTATAGAGATTGCACCTGACATTTACACATGCATCTACAACATGTGCAATTGCATTACATAGGGCGCACCTCAGGGCTGCATATGAGCTGGCCAAATGGTTACTTGCTCCACATTTAAAACACCTACGGGGCTGCCCAACATAAAAACAGGTACCTCGTTCTTTCCCAATGAAACAAGAATTGGTTCGGTGCTGTGGAACATTACCCATCCTCATCAAAAATCTTAACTAGAGGTGTAAGGACTGTACATTGCCTTTGTCATAGGGATTACCACGAAATGCTCCCAATTTTGGTTACCTGCCCTTTTGTGCATATTATAAATTCGCCAAAAGTGTTCAAGTGCTTCCTGAAGCTTAAAAGTGACATCAAAATCAATTTCGGATTGTGCAGCTGATAAATCCCCAGGCCTGAAACCCATACTATCCAGTATGACTGTTCTTACAAGAAACCTTCTAGATGGAACTTGTTCTTTCTCCCCATCCCATTTAATTTTTACCCAATGTTTCCTCTTAAAGGGTTGGTTATCATGGGATACATCTGGGGTTGCAAAAAGCCTTCGCTTTCCCCAAATACTGTTTGCAGTTTCATCCACCCTTCCTACCTGAATAGATTCTACCTCCACTCTCTGCTGTACCTGACCTGACTGATTCGCTATATGACCAACTTGCTCCACCTCTACCACCACCTCCTGACTCACAGACTCTTCAGCTGCATTCTCTTGTTCAGGCTGCACAACCGCACTCTCACTCTCACTTCTGTTTGTTCAGCCGCACTCTCACCTCTGCCTTTTCATCTTGACTCTCTCTCACTTCCATCTGCTCACACTTAATTCCCATCTGTGGCAGGTGCCACACTCTCAGTCACACTCTCAGTCACACTCTCAGCCACACTCTCAGCCACACTCTTAGCCACACTCTCAGCCACACTCTCAGCCACTTCATTCCGCACACACAAAGGAGATTCTTGAGCTGTCACTTCCATTTATTCTTCAGATTCTGGGCCAGTCTCAGCTGCTTTACGTGAGACCTTCTTGCCCTCTGTTTGGTTCTGGCATTGGACACTTGGATCTTCTGATGGTCTCACTGCTGCTTTGGGAAACTCTGGAAAGTCCTGATCAGATGAAATCTCATAAGTGGCTTGAGCCGAATCCTCATACCATAGCTTAGGTCTTCTGCTGGTTTGTGGAAAATTCACTTTGAAGCTTTTCAGTTCTTTTTTTCTTGCTCCTGAATCTCCTTCTCATCAAAAGCCATGTTCTGCTGGGAAGGCAATGGTTTTGCAAACTCTGGTTCACTATTAGAAGTGGCTGAACTTTTGGAGGTACTGGATTGGGTCTGGCGCCGCCCAGTAGCAAGATGTGGATACGCTGCATTATAACCAGAGCGCATTGACTCAAACCTTTGCTTGTTCTGATAGATTTCTTTCCACAGCCTGACTGATCTGTGCAGCCACTGGAACAGAATGCTCTGTTATACAGATAGCTAGAAAGAATATCAGTCAAAAAGCTGATCAGGTAAGGCAATGGTAGCACTTTGGTATAAGCTTTCTGCTCTGTGCTTATGAGATATGGGGAGGTACAGTGACAATACAATGCATTTATGTCCACCTGAAAAGTTAAGTGAAATATTGAGTCAATGTCCCACAAGACAAAGCAGAATCAAATTATCTTTATCGGAATGTCAGTTCATGCGCTGCTGCTTGGAATGCCTACGGCTGATGCAACACGGCTGATGCAACAATGGGAGTGCAGTAGATAAGGTGGTTTGTCTGGGGCAGTGCAAGGAGGCACATTGTACCCATACACTAGTTCATTGCATGAAACCTCAAAGTAACATAGGAAACGTGTGTGTATAATTATAATAAGGAGCTTTGGAAGTGTGTGGCTAACCAGACTGGGCCTTTGTCAAAACAGCAGCAACCAACCCCAACAGGAACACCAAAAGAAATAACCGCCCGAGACACATAGTAGGCAAAACATAGTCATCCCATATGTAGCTGGAGGAGAAACTCAGGAGGATTTTCAACAGATACCACTTCCCTGTGTTTTTCAAACCTAGCAAAACACAGAGACAAAAACTGGTACACCCAAAGGATCCAACACCTAAAGAAAAACAAAGCAACGTGGTATAAGGAGTGCACAGATCTATACATCGGGGAGACAAAACAACTGCTCACCAAGCGAATGGCTCAGCATAGGAGGGAGAACTCTACAGGACAAGACTCGGCTGTCTTTCTACACCTTAAAGACAAGGGATGCTCCTTTGAAGATAGCAATGTCCAAATATTGGATAAAGAAGACTGCTGGTTTGAAAGAGGCGTGAAAGAGGCGATTCATGTCAAGGTGGAGAAACCATCCCTGAACAGAGGCGGGGGCCTTTGACACCACTTGTCTGGCAGTTTCAGAACACTTCACACATTCATTTATGCGACTCTCACAAGTAATACCTGTTTCTATGAGTTACATGGCACATTGGATAATCCTATCGCAGTAACTACACAGAATCAACACCTCTGTGAATTTTCTCTGAAGAGTTACAATGTGCCATTGTGATTGGATTAGTGGAAGAGTCTATATGTCAAGAACTTCCCACACCAGTCAGTTGAACTGAAGAAGCTGCTTGGATGAGTAGTGAAACATCTTTAATAATTACTCACCAAGTTCAGTTTTTTAATTAATTACTAATATTAGCTAAATATAACCATTTTTTATCATTTTGTACTGAGACTCCAGTGTGTTGAGGACTCAATGTTGACTTACTGTATAAGTTAGACATTTATGAATGGTGCTGGCAGTAAATAGAGGTCAGTTTGGCTTTAGAGATTGGGAAACACCTTTATAGTGACTATGATCCACATGTAGAGACTATGTTAAGAATGTGACACCTTCATGGGAAACAGTTAAAAAATCAGCTGGCCTGAACAGTGGAAATGATGCTGCCAGGGAGTTTGGGTCAATAAGGACTGGAGGTTTCAAATGAGTAAAGCTGGAAAGTTGACTATGATATGAGTGTAACAACTAGCCTAGGGAAATAGAGGCGACTGAATGAGGCCTTGGCTCAGTGAGAAGTCCTCTCCTATCCCAGTGGTCCATACCAACCTTGGTCAAAATAATGGTCAGCTGTTCTTGCTACAAGGTCAATGTCATAGTATGGCCCTTCTGCCTGTTACTTTAACCACACAGAATTGAGAAGGTCTCACATACAATGCACTCGCCCCCCTGAACCAAAAAAGCCATTGTACGGCCAAATACATATGCAAATGTGACTCCTATTCCAGGCAGTAGATGCATTGTCAAAGTATTACATGACACAAACAAATGGAGTTTACAATTTTGAGAAATTGGACATACAATTTTGAGAAATTCAGAAATGAGAATCAGAGCCATGATAACACAATAACCTCACCCCACGGCTCTTAAGCCAACATTGTTCTCAGAAGGAAAGCTTTAATTTATATTGCCTTATATGAGTGCCTGCTCTACATTTGTTTGGGTTCTTCTGTTTAAGTTGAGCTGGTAGGTCCACCTTAAAGGGTTGACAGTGCTTGTTAGTAATATGGGCTATCCAAGATGAGTGATAGACCCACATTAAAAGGTTCTCTAAGTGTTTGACACTGCTTGAAGGTTGATTGGTATCCACAATTGCCACACTGATCAAACAAAGGGGGACAAAGTGCAAATATGGGTTCCTGAATAAAGGGAATCAATCGTAAAACCCTTTGTGCATTCCAGAAGGGGTCTGGTATTTTATTGTGTCAGAAGTTTTATTTGTTCAGAAGGGTAAGAAGCTTTTATTGTTTGAGAGTGCTTGCAAGTCATATGGCCTGTTCTTCTGCCTATGTTCAGCTTGAAGGTCCAATCTAAAAGGATCTCCAAGTGTTTGATGGTGGTTGTCAGTCACATGTTCTGTTCTTCTGTCTATGTTTGACAATGCTTGTAGGTCACATGACCTGTTGTTTCAACTGATAGCTCCAATCTAAAAGGTTCTCCAAGTGTGTGATGGTGGTTGTAAGTCATATGGTGTTTCTTCTCTCTAGTTTCAGCTGGCAAGTACACCTTAAAGGTTTAATAAGTCGTTGATAGTATTTGTAGTGATATGGTCTATTCTTCTGTTGAAGATGAGTGGTATGCTCACTGGTGGTAGCTTTTCTGGTGGAAGTTAGTGGTTGGTTCTCTAAACTGCTCATAAGTCATATGGTCTATTCTTCTGTATATGCTCAGTTGGTAGGTCCAATGAAAAAGGTTCTCTAAGCATTTGATGAGGCTTGCAAGTCATATGGTCTGATCATCTGTCTAGTAGCTTCAGCTTTGTGTTGATAGAATGTATCTTATAGAATGTGAGGTTCATTCTGCTTTGAGGAGTCATCAAGTGCTGAGAATAGTTTAATATTATTTTAGATGTGGAAGATGTGATAGTAATGTTAAGGCAAGCTCCACCAATTCCATAAAGATCAGATCATGCCATGTATCCTTGCTTGCCTCATATATAATATAATTAATCATATTCAGAAGTTGGGAAGACAAGTATAGAATACAGACTTCAGGAAGCCCAACTAGCTACAGCTGAAGTTCTTTGGTGAAGGTGATCCTTTTCAGCAATGTCCACCTACATGATACTACAGTTCTGTAAAACACACTCTGCAGGTTGAAGAGTCCACCCAATGTGTCTCCCAAAGCCTCACTGTAGTGATAGAGAAAAAAATGTATATACAGGTCCAGTCCAACATTGACTAGACAAGTAGAAATTTTAAGCCTGTTCACTCTTAATGGCTCATTTATTAAAGGTCAAATTTGAATTCATGTGAATTTTTTTTTAATTCAAATATACTCACAATTTGACTGGGAGGTTACATAAGAAAAAATGTCTAATGGTTCTGACCGAAAATGCGAATCGTATTCGATTCGTACGAATGTCAGGAAGACTGTTAACATCTCCATAAGGCTGAACAGACCTTTGCCATTGACTTGTAAATGAACTCGGCAGGTTGCGAATACTCAAATTAGGACTGTTTCGATGGTCGAGGTGTGATAAATCTCACATTCAAATTTACATTAGAATAGCGTGAGTAAAATTCGAATGTGTGAATTTTGGCGCCGGAAATTCGAATTCAAATTTACTATTCGACCCTTGATAAATCTGACCCTTAGGGGCCGATTTATCAAGGGTCGAATTTCAAAGTAATGGAAGTTTTTTGAACTCCATAACTTAGAAATTTGAAGAAAAAAAGACCAACTGAAATTTATTAAAATATAATACATAAATAGGCTGTATCTGAATCGTCTGAATTGAAGTAAATCGTATTCGATCTACTTCTATTCAAAGTTTAAAAAAAAAAGAAACTTTGATTTTTCAAAGTCCACCAAATGACTCCAAATGGTTCTAGGAGGTCCCCCATAGGCTAAAACAGAAATTCAGCAGGTTTTAGATGGCGAATGGTTGAAGTCGAAGTTTTAAAGAGACAGTACATGATAAATTTCAATATTAACATTTTTTCAAATTTGAATTGAATTTTGGCCTATTCGGTAGTCAGAGTACACAAAAATAGCTAGAAATTCGAATTTGTTTACCTCGAATTTTTACTTCGACCCATGATAAAGCTGCCCCTTAGTATTTAGATATTCACTTATATCATTCAGCTCCACAGAGCAGCCTGTTCACTGATAGTGTATTGATACTCACTACTACCATACAGATTCACGGGGCAGCCAATCAGTGAATCGACACTCAACACTATGGTACAGGCAGAGCAGCCTGTTTGCTATCATTGTATAGATACCTGTCAGCTTTATATAGTTGTGCGGTACAGCCTGCTCACTAGTGTACAGTATAGATACTCACTAGTCTGACACAATATATAATGTGCATCCGAGTGTGCAACTGAGCGTGCATCTGGGTGTGCAGATGATGAGTACAAAGGAACTAGTGGGTTCCATAGGAAGTGGTTTCAAAAGTTTCAGTTTTGCATCTCTGGTCGCATGAAACTGAAGGCAAATTCTTTGCCTTTTTTCCCCCTGGAAAATGTTAATTGGGGGGCAGTGACATCACAATCTGTTGGATGAGGTAAGTGGATTGAGGATTTGGGGAGAGATTTTATAGTGAGGCATGTGGGTGCTGTAGGGGAGCTGAGCTGAACCCGATATCTCTATTCAGTGTTGCTCAGGGATACTCACTGTGTTCCATGTAGGGCAAAGTCATCAGCCGACAGCCCCCTGTGTTCTCTGCCTGAGCCCAAGTACAGTACCTGAGGGGGGGTTACATGTCAGCAAGTCTCTGCTATGCCAATATCACATACATTTATTACATAGGACAGGGGTCTCTGGCCAAAGATGACAACCCCCCTACTGAATATCCAGGGGCAGCACAACAGCGCTCCAGGGGCAGCACAATCGTTTTTTAAGAAAGCACAGATAATTGAGAGCATCACATTTTTTCAATGCTAGCATCCCCTAGGGTGCAGTTCAACTACAACATGAATGTCTTTTACATACATTTAACCAGAAACAGTCATGTACATGGCGCTCCCAGCCAGGACTGATATAAAAGCCACTGAACGAGTTATAGGAGAGGAAAGACTTTGCATATATTATATATACAGAATAAATATAGAGGAGCTCAAACTGGTAAATACTGAAGCCAGATTTTACTATTGTCACACCAGGCTTTTGTAAGGGTCGTTTATAGAGACGTATCTGTAATGGAAACAGCATTGTCACTTTAAGGGTAAGGTCACACTGGGAGATTCGGGGAGATTTAGTTGCCTGGCGAATAAATCGCCTCTGCTTTGGGGCGACTAATCTCCCCGAACTGCTTCCCCCTGTCTTCCGCCTGCTAGAATGAAAAACCGACTGCGGCATGGCCCTCGTGGTGCTTCGTTTTCCAAAGTCGCCCGAAGTTTCCTCACGCGGAAACTTTCGGCGACTAAATCTCCCCGATTCTCCCAGTGTGACCTTACCTTAAAAACTTTGCGACTTGCCATCTTGCTGGACCTGAAGGTGTGTGTGTGGGGGGGCCTCAGGCTAAGGGTCATTTAGGGAAACATTTAAAGGAGAATTCAACTATAAAGTTAAAAAAAAAACCTGCCCCCCCCTACCCTACATAGACCCCCTCTCTGGCCTCTTGTAACTGGCCTCTTGTAACTGGTCCCTTGTAACTGGACTCTTGTAACTGATTCCTTGTAACTGGCCTTTTGTAACTGGTCCCTTGTAACTGGCCCCTTGTAACTGGCCTCTTGTAACTGGCCTCTTGTAACTGGCCTCTTGTAACTGGCCCCTTGTAACTGGTCTCTTGTAACTGGCCTCTTGTAACTGGCCTCTTGTAACTGGCCTCTTGTAACTGGTCCCTTGTAACTGGCCTCTTGTAACTGGCCTCTTGTAACTGGCCTCTTGTAACTGGCCCCTTGTAACTGGTCTCTTGTAACTGGCCTCTTGTAACTGGTCCCTTGTAACTGGCCCCTTGTAACTGGCCCCTTGTAACTGGCCTCTTGTAACTGGCCCCTTGTAACTGGCCCCTTGTAACTGGCCCCTTGTAACTGGCCTCTTGCAACTGGCCCCTTGTAACTGGCCCCTTGTAACTGGCCCCTTGTAACTGGCCCTTTGTAACTGGCCCCTTGTAACTGGCCCCTTGTAACTGGCCCCTTGTAACTGGCCCCTTGTAACTGGTCCCTTGTAACTGGCCCCTTGTAACTGGCCTCTTGTAACTGGCCCCTTGTAACTGGCCCCTTGTAACTGGCCCCTTGTAACTGGCCCCTTGTAACTGGCCCCTTGTAACTGGCCCCTTGTAACTGGCCTCTTGTATCTTTTCCCTTGTAACTGGCCCCTTGTAACTGGCCCCTTGTAACTGGCCTCTTGTAACTGGCCCATTGTAACTGGTCCCTTGTAACTGGCCCCTTGTAACTGGCCCCTTGCTGGTCCCTTGTAACTGGCCCCTTGTAACTGGCCTCTTGTAACTGGCCTCTTGTAACTGGTCCCTTGTAACTGGCCTCTTGTAACTGGTCCCTTGTAACTGGCCTCTTGTAACTGGCCTCTTGTACCTGGTCCCTTGTAACTGGCCTCTTGTAACTGGCCTCTTGTAACTGGTCCCTTGTAACTGGCCTCTTGTAACTGGCCCCTTGTAACTGGCCCTTTTCGTTCATGTATAATTTGTTATTTTCGTTACATAGATGATTTGATTTTGATTTGGAATGGTGATGAATCTTCAGTTATACCCTTTGTTAATTATCTCAACGATAGCGATTGGGGTATTTCGTTTACCAGCGAAATGAATAGATATGAAATTTCGTTTTTGGACATCAGGTTTACAGTTGATGGTGTGAATATCATCACAGATTTGTTTCGAAAACCGATAACCCGCAACACCCTACTCCATGCCAATAGTTGCCATCCGATAAGTACCTTAAAGAGCGTTCCGGTCAGTCAATTTTTGAGGCTACGTAGATTATGTACCACCTGGGACTCTTTTAATAATCAAGCCATGTTGTTATGGGATCGTTTTGTTGAACGGGGTTATTCTGTTACGGATATTAAACTGGCCTATGATAGGGCAGTGGGGACAAGTCGTGAGGATTTGTTAAAGCCCAAGATGGGACACACAAGGTGTAGACGCTTTAGGACTGAGAGGAGGCCCCTTGTTAGAGAATTTCCCCGTATTATTACCACCTATTCGAGCGACAGCCCTTTTGTTCGTAAAATTATCCACAAGCATTGGAAAATTCTGACTCAGGACCCACTTTTAAAAAATGTCATTCCACACCAACCCAATTTTACCTATAAGAAAGGACGTAGTCTGGGGTCTAGACTATCTCCCAGTCTTTTTAAGGACTCCACTACCCGACCAACTCATTGGTTGGAGACTAAGGGTTGTTATAAGTGTGGTGTTTCACGGTGCGGTTCATGCAGATATTTAAAACCCTCCAAGGATTTTGTAGGAAGGGATAATCCCAGACGTCATAAAATCAATTTCTATGCCAATTGTGGTACTAAATCGGTGATTTATTTAATAACCTGTGTGTGCGGACTCCAATATGTAGGCAAGACCAATAGACCGGCCAGAAAGCACTTATCTGAACATTTGAGTAGTGTCTCTAGAAGAGATAACAGCTCAGCAGTAGCTAACCATCTACTAGATCAGCATGCAGGTAACTTATGTATATACTTTCAAATTATAGATAGAGTGGTGCCCGATGTTCGTAAGGGTAATCTAGAGACCGCCCTTTTGAGAAGAGAGGCGTATTGGATCTATACTCTAGATACCATAGCACCGCATGGCTTGAACAGAGAGTGGGAGTTGAGCTGCTTTATTGACCAATAATCATCAATAAGTGGCCCCTTGGTGGCCTTCGTGCTATGTCTGTGTCCTAACATTTGTTTTCTGGTCATTTTTTCGAATTTTTTGAACTTTTGAAATTTTTGAGTTTGGGGGTTTTTTGATTTATGTTTTTTGATTTTTGATATATATTTTTCACTAATTATATATATATATATATATATATATATATATATTCCTTTTGGTGCTTTCTTGAGTTCCTGTATGTCCCCTTTTGGATGCTTTCGGTTCTAAGTATGATAATTTAGTAAATTTGGATATTTCGGCATTGCGATATTCACTACTTGAACCGGCATTTTGCATAACTTTTGATCATGTATTTGGATACATCCCCACTGTATATTGTTTACCTCTTACATCTCGGTTAGGTTTTAATATTTATATTTATTTCTATATTACGTGACCAATGACACAAATTAAATACTAAGTATCATTATCTATTTTGGTTTTGTGTAACCGAGCTGTACTTGATTGTAACAATTTATGTCTTTATTTAGTTACTTATATATTATACATTTGTAAGCATGTTCTGTGGGCTGTACCAAGTTTCATCCGCTGTTTGTATATGTATATCTATGATATGCATGATATATGCCATTATTATACTCATTATACGTATTTTCATTTCTGTATAGTGATCACTTGATTTTATACTAATATGCATTTTTAATTGGACTGATTTTATAAGCTGTGTACCTGTAGGGGGCGCTTAAGCTTCTGATGAAGTGACTTTGGTCACGAAACGCGTTAAGCTGGTTCCTCTGCCCGCAGTTTCCTATTGTATTTTAACCAGAGTTAATAAAGATTCAACGTTTTACTTCAAGTCAAGTTTGGTTTCCCCGACGTCCTGCTTCATTGGCCCCTCGCACACAATCAAGTTTCCCCTTGTAACTGGCCCCTTGTAACTGGCCTCTTGTAACTTTTCCCTTGTAACTGGCCCCTTGTAACTGGTCCCTTGTAACTGGCCCCTTGTAACTGGCCTCTTGTAATTGGCCCTTTGTAACTGGCCTCTTGTAACTGGCCTCTTGTAACTGGTCCCTTGTAACTGGCCCCTTGTAACTGGCCTCTTGTAACTGGTCCCTTTTAACTGGCCTCTTGTAACTGGTCCCTTGTAACTGGCCTCTTGTAATTGGTCCCTTGTAACTGGCCTCTTGTAACTGGCCTCTTGTAATTGGCCCTTTGTAACTGGCCTCTTGTAACTGGCCTCTTGTAACTGGTCCCTTGTAACTGGCCCCTTGTAACTGGCCTCTTGTAACTGGTCCCTTTTAACTGGCCTCTTGTAACTGGTCCCTTGTAACTGGCCTCTTGTAATTGGTCCCTTGTAACTTTCCTCTTGTAACTGGTCCCTTGTAACTGGCCTCTTGTAACTGGCCTCTTGTAACTCGTCCCTTGTAACTGGCCTCTTGTAACTGGCCTCTTGTAACTGGTCCCTTGTAACTGGCCTCTTGTAACTGGCCTCTTGTAACTGGCCTCTTGTAACTGGCCTCTTGTAACTGGCCTCTTGTAACTGGCCTCTTGTAACTGGCCCCTTGTAACTGGCCTCTTGTAACTGGCCTCTTGTAACTGGAATCTTGTAACTGGCCTCTTGTAACTGGTCCCTTTTAACTGGCCTCTTGTAACTGGTCCCTTGTAACTGGCCTCTTGTAACTGGTCCCTTGTAACTGGTCCCTTGTAACTGGCCCCTTGTAACTGGCCCCTTGTAACTGGCCTCTTGTAACTTTTCCCTTGTAACTGGCCCCTTGTAACTGGTCCCTTGTAACTGGCCCCTTGTACCTGGCCACTTGTAACTGGCCTCTTGTAACTGGCCCTTTGTAACTGGCCTCTTGTAACTGGCCCTTTGTAACTGGCCCCTTGTAACTGGCCCCTTGTAACTGGCCCCTTGCTAGTCCCTTGTGACTGGCCCCTTGTAACTGTCCTCTTGTAACTGGCCTCTTGTAACTGGTCCCTTGTAACTGGTCCCTTGTAACTGGCCCCTTGTAACTGGTCCCTTGTAACTGGGCTCTTGTAACTGGTCCCTTGTAACTGGCCTCTTGTAACTGGTCCCTTGTAACTGGCCTCTTGTAACTGGCCTCTTGTAACTGGTCCCTTGTAACTGGCCTCTTGTAACTGGCCTCTTGTAACTGGCCCCTTGTAACTGGCCCCTTGTAACTGGCCCCTTGCTGGTCCCTTGTGACTGGCCCCTTGTAACTGTCCTCTTGTAACTGGCCTCTTGTAACTGGTCCCTTGTAACTGGCCCCTTGTAACTGGCCTCTTGTAACTGGTCCCTTTTAACTGGGCTCTTGTAACTGGTCCCTTGTAACTGGCCTCTTGTAACTGGCCTCTTGTAACTGGCCTCTTGTAACTGGTCCCTTGTAACTGGTCCCTTGTAACTGGCCCCTTGTAACTGGCCTCTTGTAACTGGCCGCATGTAACTGGCCCCTTGTAACTGGCCCCTTGTAACTGGCCCTTTGTACCTGGTCCCTTGTAACTGGCCTCTTGTAACTGGCCTCATGTAACTGGACCCTTGTAACTGGCCTCTTGTAACTGGCCCCTTGTAACTGGCCCCTTGTAACTGGCCCCTTGTAACTTTTCCCTTGTAACTGGCCCCTTGTAACTGGTCCCTTGTAACTGGCCCCTTGTAACTGGCCTCTTGTAACTGGCCCTTTGTAACTGGCCTCTTGTAACTGGCCTCTTGTAACTGGCCCCTTGTAACTGGCCCCTTGTAACTGGCCCCTTGTAACTGGCCCCTTGCTGGTCCCTTGTAACTGGCCCCTTGTAACTGGCCTCTTGTAACTGGCCTCTTGTAACTGGCCTCTTGTAACTGGCCCCTTGTAACTGGCCTCTTGTAACTGGTCCCTTTTAACTGGCCTCTTGTAACTGGTCCCTTGTAACTGGCCTCTTGTAATTGGTCCCTTGTAACTGGCCTCTTGTAACTGGTCCCTTGTAACTGGCCTCTTGTAACTGGCCTCTTGTAACTGGCCTCTTGTAACTGGTCCCTTGTAACTGGTCCCTTGTAACTGGTCCCTTTTAACTGGCCTCTTGTAACTGGTCCCTTGTAACTGGCCCCTTGTAACTGGCCCCTTGTAACTGGTCCCTTGTAACTGGTCCCTTGTAACTGGTCCCTTGTAACTGGCCCCTTGTAACTGGCCTCTTGTAACTGGCCCTTTGTAACTGGCCCTTTGTAACTGGCCCCTTGTAACTGGCCCCTTGCTGGTCCCTTGTGACTGGCCCCTTGTAACTGTCCTCTTGTAACTGGTCCCTTGTAAATGGTCCCTTGTAACTGGCCCTTTGTAACTGGCCTCTTGTAACTGGTCCCTTTTAACTGGGTTCTTGTAACTGGTCCCTTGTAACTGGCCTCTTGAAACTGGTCCCTTGTAACTGGCCTCTTGTAACTGGCCTCTTGTAACTGGCCTCTTGTAACTGGCCTCTTGTAACTGGCCTCTTGTAACTGGTCCCTTGTAACTGGCCTCTTGTAACTGGCCCCTTGTAACTTTTCCCTTGTAACTGGCCCCTTGTAACTGGCCCCTTGTAACTGGCCTCTTGTTACTGGCCCTTTGTAACTGGCCTCTTGTAACTGGTCCCTTGTAACTGGCCTCTTGTAACTGGTCCCTTGTAACTGGCCTCTTGTAACTGGCCTCTTGTAACTGGTCCCTTGTAACTGGCCTCTTGTAACTGGCCTCTTGTAACTGGCCCTTTGTAACTGGCCCCTTGTAACTGGCCCCTTATAACTGGCCCCTTGCTGGTCCCTTGTGACTGGCCCCTTGTAACTGTCCTCTTGTAACTGGCCTCTTGTAACTGGTCCCTTGTAACTGGCCCCTTGTAACTGGCCTCTTGTAACTGGTCCCTTTTAACTGGGCTCTTGTAACTGGTCCCTTGTAACTGGCCTCTTGTAACTGGCCTCTTGTAACTGGCCTCTTGTAACTGGTCCCTTGTAACTGGCCCCTTGTAACTGGTCCCTTGTAACTGGTCCCTTGTAACTGGCCCCTTGTAACTGGCCTCTTGTAACTGGCCGCTTGTAACTGGCCCCTTGTAACTGGCCCCTTGTAACTGGCCCTTTGTACCTGGTCCCTTGTAACTGGCCTCTTGTAACTGGCCTCTTGTAACTGGACCCTTGTAACTGGCCTCTTGTAACTGGCCCCTTGTAACTGGCCCCTTGTAACTGGCCCCTTGTAACTGGCCCCTTGTAACTGGTCCCTTGTAACTGGCCCCTTGTAACTGGCCTCTTGTAACTGGCCCTTTGTAACTGGCCTCTTGTAACTGGCCTCTTGTAACTGGCCCCTTGTAACTGGCCCCTTGTAACTGGCCCCTTGTAACTGGCCCCTTGTAACTGGCCCCTTGTAACTGGTCCCTTGCTGGTCCCTTGTAACTGGCCCCTTGTAACTGGCCTCTTGTAACTGGCCTCTTGTAACTGGTCCCTTGTAACTGGCCCCTTGTAACTGGCCTCTTGTAACTGGTCCCTTTTAACTGGCCTCTTGTAACTGGTCCCTTGTAACTGGCCTCTTGTAATTGGTCCCTTGTAACTGGCCTCTTGTAACTGGTCCCTTGTAACTGGCCTCTTGTAACTGGCCTCTTGTAACTGGTCCCTTGTAACTGGTCCCTTGTAACTGGTCCCTTTTAACTGGCCTCTTGTAACTGGTCTCTTGTAACTGGTCCCTTGTAACTGGCCCCTTGTAACTGGCCCCTTGTAACTGGTCCCTTGTAACTGGTCCCTTGTAACTGGTCCCTTGTAACTGGCCCCTTGTAACTGGCCTCTTGCAACTGGCCCTTTGTAACTGGCCCTTTGTAACTGGCCCCTTGTAACTGGCCCCTTGCTGGTCCCTTGTGACTGGCCCCTTGTAACTGTCCTCTTGTAACTGGCCCCTTGTAACTGGCCTCTTGTAACTGGTCCCTTTTAACTGGGCTCTTGTAACTGGTCCCTTGTAACTGGCCTCTTGTAACTGGTCCCTTTTAACTGGCCTCTTGTAACTGGCCTCTTGTAACTGGTCCCTTGTAACTGGCCTCTTGTAACTGGCCTCTTGTAACTGGCCTCTTGTAACTGGTCCCTTGTAACTGGCCTCTTGTAACTGGCCCCTTGTAACTTTTCCCTTGTAACTGGCCCCTTGTAACTGGCCCCTTGTAACTGGCCCCTTGTAACTGGCCTCTTGTAACTGGCCCTTTGTAACTGGCCTCTTGTAACTGGCCTCTTGTAACTGGTCCCTTGTAACTGGCCCCTTGCTGGTCCCTTGTAACTGGCCCCTTGTAACTGGCCCCTTGTAACTGGCCTCTTGTAACTGGCCTCTTGTAACTGGTCCCTTGTAACTGGCCCCTTGTAACTGGCCTCTTGTAACTGGTCCCTTTTAACTGGCCTCTTGTAACTGGTCCCTTGTAACTGGCCTCTTTTAACTGGTCCCTTGTAACTGGCCCCTTGTAACTGGCCTCTTGTAACTGGCCTCTTGTAACTGGTCCCTTGTAACTGGCCCCTTGTAACATGCCTCTTGTAACTGGTCCCTTTTAACTGGCCTCTTGTAACTGGTCCCTTGTAACTGGTCCCTTGTAACTGGCCTCTTTTAACTGGTCCCTTGTAACTGGCCTCTTGTAACTGGTCCCTTGTAACTGGCCTCTTGTAACTGGCCTCTTGTAACTGGTCCCTTGTAACTGGCCTCTTGTAACTGGCCTCTTGTAACTGGCCTCTTGTAACTGGTCCCTTGTAACTGGTCCCTTGTAACTGGCCTCTTGTAACTGGCCTCTTGTAACTGGTCCCTTGTAACTGGTCCCTTGTAACTGGCCTCTTGTAACTGGCCTCTTGTAACTGGTCCCTTGTAACTGGCCTCTTGTAACTTGCCCCTTGTAACTGGCCCCTTGTAACTGGCCCTTTGTAACTGGCCCCTTGTAACTGGCCCCTTGTAACTGGCCCCTTGTAACTGGCCCCTTGTAACTTTCCCTTTGTAACTGGCCCCTTGTAACTGGCCCCTTGTAACTGGCCCCTAGTAACTGGCCCCTTGTATCTGGTCCCTTGTAACTGGCCCCTTGTAACTGGCCTCTTGTAACTGGTCCCTTGTAACTGGCCTCTTGTAACTTTTCCCTTGTAACTGGCCCCTTGTAACTGGTCCCTTGTAACTGGCCCCTTGTAACTGGCCCCTTGTAACTGGCCCCTTGTAACTGGCCCTTTGTAACTGGCCTCTTGTAACTGGCCCTTTGTAACTGGCCCCTTGTAACTGGCCCCTTGTAACTGGCCCCTTGTAACTGGCCCCTTGCTGGTCCCTTGTAACTGGCCCCTTGTAACTGGCCTCTTGTAACTGGCCTCTTGTAACTGGTCCCTTGTAACTGGCCCCTTGTAACTGGCCTCTTGTAACTGGTCCCTTTTAACTGGCCTCTTGTAACTGGTCCCTTGTAACTGGCCTCTTGTAACTGGACCCTTGTAACTGGCCTCTTGTAACTGGCCTCTTGTAACTGGCCTCTTGTAACTGGTCCCTTGTAACTGGCCTCTTGTAACTGGCCCCTTGTAACTTTTCCCTTGTAACTGGTCCCTTGTAACTGGCCCCTTGTAACTGGCCTCTTGTAACTGGCCCTTTGTAACTGGCCTCTTGTAACTGGCCTCTTGTAACTGGTCCCTTGTAACTGGCCCCTTGTAACTGGCCCCTTGTAACTGGCCTCTTGTAACTGGCCTCTTGTAACTGGTCCCTTGTAACTGGCCTCTTGTAACTGGCCTCTTGTAACTGGTCCCTTTTAACTGGCCTCTTGTAACTGGTCCCTTGTAACTGGCCTCTTGTAACTGGTCCCTTGTAACTGGTCCCTTGTAACTGGCCTCTTGTAACTGGCCTCTTGTAACTGGCCTCTTGTAACTGGTCCCTTGTAACTGGTCCCTTGTAACTCTTGCAGCCGTCTGATGCAAGGTTCTCACGGGATGTGAGTGGGGCAGTGCAAGGGGATGTGGACAGGGCAGTACAAGGGTAAAGAATGGGGAACTATATAAAGAGGAAGGAAACACACAAACTGTCAGTATAATTATATTTTAAGACTGATCAACTGGCTTCCGCGTCATTGTTTCAGTGGAATTCCCAGTGCAGAGAATAGAAACGGACAGGAATGTCAATAGCAATGACACAAAGTTGCACAGAATTATATTCTTTTTCATTAGATAACACTTTGGGTTTATATCCCCTTTAATTTGAATCTGTGATCAGTGAGTAGAACTGGGTCGGCCATACTGCTAGTAAATAAGGTTAAAGGATAAGTAAACCTTTAAAATAAGTGAATGTAAAATGAATGAGGGGGCTATTCTAAGCACTTTCGACATTTACATTCATTTATTTTCTAGTAGTTTCAAGATACTAAGGGATACATATACTGTTAATATGAATTTCTGTGCACTGGGAATAGGAATTTTAACCTCGCAAGACCCAGGAAGTTAGTGAGTGTCGTAATTATGGAAATTACAATGTGATGAATGAGAATAATAGGGTTGATTAAATGCTAAAGGGCAGTGAAATGTGTCCGGCTGTACAAATAAAGGCTACAGACAGCGCTATTCTATGTGTGAGTTATAGTAGTAATCGCATTGCTTATTATAGTACAAGGTCATGGGTCGCTCTTCCTCTCATTTGTTTCAAGAAGATACAAAGTAACAACTTGCGCACTATTCACAAAAAGATTTGGAACATCAGGGGCAGTTGCAGTGGAGGTAACTCATTTCACTCATTTAGTGACATTGGAATTGTGACATTTCAGTCTGAAGAGAGCACTTTGCACAATGAGATGTGTTTGCAAATGAGTCTTTTTTTTCTAAGAGGGTGACCAGTTGGGCTCCCAGGTTCAATTCCAGCCAGGGCACTACCTGTGTTTGCTCTGGTGTCTGGATGGGGTTCCTGTGGGTACCCCTGTTTCCTCCCTGTTGGATCTGCTCTATTTTGAGGTGCCAGGCTAATGACTTGAGGCAGACTGATCTTTAAATGAGTGGTATTTATTTACAAAGGAACTAAAAGGTATAACATAAAAAGGGAACTAACTAACATGGAGTGAGGTAGAAAGGGATAGGGAAGGATGCAATGGAAGGGAGTGGAAAGTGACTAACTAATAAAGTATTTACAATGCTCTTTATATACACATAAGGAAGACCATTCAAACAAACATACTACCCTGTTCCCAAAACAGCCACACCCAAAAGACAGTCCCAGCCAATCAGGTCGATGTTAGCTTTTCTTGAAGATGGTTCATCTCTTCTTAGATAGACAAGGGACTGAAATCAAGTTAGGATGCATTGTGAAAGAAATCCCATAACCCAATGCTCCAGGTGTAGAGATGTCGCGAACTGTTCGCCGGCGAACTTGTTCGCGCGAACATCGGGTGTTCGCGCTCGCCGGAAGTTCGCGAACGTCGCGCGACGTTCGCCATTTTGGGTTCGCCATTGTTGGCGCTTTTTTTTTGCCCTCTCACCCCAGACCAGCAGGTACATGGCAGCCAATCAGGAAGCTCTCCCCTGGACCACTCCCCTTCCCTATAAAAACCGAAGCCCTGCAGCGTTTTTTCACTCTGCCTGTGTGTGCTGAAGAGATAGTGTAGGGAGAGAGCTGCTGCCTGTTAGTGATTTCAGGGACAGTTGAAAGTTTGCTGGCTAGTAATCGTTTTGATACTGCTCTGTTATTGGAGGGACAGAAGTCTGCAGGGGTTTGAGGGACATTTAAGCTTAGGTAGCTTTGCTGGCTAGTAATCTACCTTCTACTGCAGTGCTCTGTATGTAGCTGCAGTGGGCAGCTGTCCTGCTTCTGATCTCATCTGCTGACTGCTGCAATAACAGTAGTCCTTGTAAGGACTGCTTTTATTTATTTTTTTGTTGTTTTACTACTACTACTACTACTACTACTATAAGAGCCCAGTGCTATTAGTCTAGCAGTGTTGGGGAGTGGGACTGGTGTGCTAATCTGCTGCTCCTAGTAGTTCAGCAGCACCAACTTTAATTTTTTTTTTAATATTCATTTTTTTTTTATTTTACTACCGCTGTAGTAGTGTATAAGTTGACCTTTTAGGCATTATTTGCCCTGTAGGCATTATTTGCACACTGTTTTCTTCAACCCGCCATCGAGCTGTGTGACCTTGTTCACATTCTGTCTAAATATCCATAATATTACCGTCTCCAGAAAAAACACCGGAGTCACTTTTTTCAAGCAGCCATAATATATTTTACGTAATCCGTATCCACCGCTGTAGTAGTGTATACGTTGGCCTTGTAGGCATTATTTGCACACTGTTTTCTTCAACCCGCCATCGAGCTGTGTGACCTTGTTCCCATTCTGTCTAAATATCCATAATATTACCGTCTCCAGAAAAAACACCGGAGTCACTTTTTTCAAGCAGCATTCATATATTTTACGTAATCCGTATCCACCGCTGTAGTAGTGTATACGTTGGCCTTGTAGGCATTATTTGCACACTGTTTTCTTCAACCCGCCATCGAGCTGTGTGACCTTGTTCACATTCTGTCTAAATATCCATAATATTACCGTCTCCAGAAAAAACACCGGAGTCACTTTTTTCAAGCAGCATTCATATATTTTACGTAATCCGTATCCACCGCTGTAGTAGTGTATACGTTGGCCTTGTAGGCATTATTTGCACAGTGTTTTCTTCAACCCGCCATCGAGCTGTGTGACCTTGTTCACATTTTGTCTAAATATTGATAATATTATCGTCTCTAGAAAAACCACTTGAGTTACTTTTTTTCAAGCAGCATTCATATATTTTACGTAATCCGTATCCACCGCTGTAGTAGTGTATACGTTGACCTTGTAGGCATTATTTGCACACTGTTTTCTTCAACCCGCCATCGAGCTGTGTGACCTTGTTCACATTTTGTCTAAATATTGATAATATTATCGTCTCTAGAAAAACCACTTGAGTTACTTTTTTTCAAGCAGCATTCATATATTTTACGTAATCCGTATCCACCGCTGTAGTAGTGTATACGTTGGCCTTGTAGGCATTATTTGCACAGTGTTTTCTTCAACCCGCCATCGAGCTGTGTGACCTTGTTCACATTTTGTCTAAATATTGATAATATTATCGTCTCTAGAAAAACCACTTGAGTTACTTTTTTTCAAGCAGCATTCATATATTTTACGTAATCCGTATCCACCGCTGTAGTAGTGTATACGTTGGCCTTGTAGGCATTATTTGCACACTGTTTTCTTCAACCCGCCATCGAGCTGTGTGACCTTGTTCACATTCTGTCTAAATATCCATAATATTACCGTCTCCAGAAAAAACACCGGAGTCACTTTTTTCAAGCAGCATTCATATATTTTACGTAATCCGTATCCACCGCTGTAGTAGTGTATACGTTGGCCTTGTAGGCATTATTTGCACAGTGTTTTCTTCAACCCGCCATCGAGCTGTGTGACCTTGTTCACATTTTGTCTAAATATTGATAATATTATCGTCTCTAGAAAAACCACTTGAGTTACTTTTTTTCAAGCAGCATTCATATATTTTACGTAATCCGTATCCACCGCTGTAGTAGTGTATACGTTGGCCTTGTAGGCATTATTTGCACACTGTTTTCTTCAACCCGCCATCGAGCTGTGTGACCTTGTTCACATTCTGTCTAAATATCCATAATATTACCGTCTCCAGAAAAAACACCGGAGTCACTTTTTTCAAGCAGCATTCATATATTTTACGTAATCCGTATCCACCGCTGTAGTAGTGTATACGTTGACTTTGTAGGCATTATTTGCACAGTGTTTTCTTCAACCCGCCATCTAGCTGTGTGTATTATCGTTTCCAGAAAAACCAACTGAGTTTTTGTTGTTGTTGTTGTTTTTTTAAAAATAATGCCAGGCAAAGGCAGGCCGCCACGCAGAGGCCGTGCTAGGGGCCGTGCTGCTATGCAATCCTGTGGCCCTAGCAAATTGCCCAGTTTTAAAAAGCCAATGACCCTGAACTCCCAAAATGCTGAAGAGGTAGTTGACTGGCTTACACAGCACACCCCATCCTCTACCGTTTCTAACTTTACCACAACATCCTCCTCATCCTCCACTGCTATGGCCACCCCACGTAACACTTCCTCCACCACCGGTGCCCCTTCTTCACTGGGGTCAGAGGAGTTATTTTCCAATGAGTTTCTTGAACTGAGTAATGCGCAACCATTATTGCCAGAAGAAGATGAAGGAGATGAGGACCTTACACCAGATTTAATTCTGGCAGAGAACACGATAGAGATGGACATAATGAGTGATGAGGAGGAGGTCCCCGCTGCTGCTTCCTTCTGTGATGTGTCAGAAGAAATTGATGCATCTGAGGAGAATGATGATGAGGAGATTGATGTTTTGTGGGTGCCTAGTAGAAGAGAGCAAGAGGAGGGTAGTTCAGATGGAGAGACGGAGAGTCAGAGAGGCAGTAGGAGAATAAGACTTAGAAGAAGCAGGGAGGACAGCCCGCAGGGATCAGCAGGGCAACAACATGTATCGGCACCTGTGTTCAGCCGGCCAACGCACCCGCCATTGCCGCCAATACCGCCAACTCCGCCAACTTCTACTGTTACCGCCAGATCGCACACTTCCAAAAAGTCAGCAGTGTGGGATTTTTTTAATGTGTGTGCCTCTGACAAAAGCATTGTAATTTGCAATGAGTGCAGTCAGAAACTGAGCCTTGGTAAGCCCAACAGCCACATAGGTACAACTTCTATGCGAAGGCACATGAGCGGCAAGCACAAAGCACTTTGGGAGCAACACCTCAAAGGCAACAGGCAAACTAAAAGCCACACTCCTTCTGGTCCAGCATCTTACTGCTCTACCTCTGCTCTCCTTGACCCGTCTGAACCACCCTCCACTCCGCCTTCCACCTTGACCACCTGTTCCCATTCCCAGTCATCTGCCACCAGCCAAGTTTCTGTGAAGGCCATGTTTGAGCGTAAGAAGCCAATGTCTGACTGTCACCCCCTTGCCCGGCGTCTGACAGCTGGCTTGTCTGCACTCTTAGCCCGCCAGCTTTTACCATACCAGCTGGTGGACTCTGAGGCCTTCCGCAAATTTGTAGCAATTGGGACACCGCAGTGGAAGGTACCCAGCCGCAATTTTTTTTCTAAAAAGGGAATACCACACCTGTACCAACATGTGCAGAGCCAAGTTACCGCATCTCTGTCACTTAGTGTTGGGCCAAAGGTCCATATGACTACTGACGCATGGTCCTCCAAGCATGGTCAGGGCAGGTATGTCACCTACACTGCCCACTGGGTGAACTTGGTAATGGCTGGGAAGCAGGGAATGGGTAGCTCAACAACAACAGTGGAGTTGGTGTCACCGCCACGGATTGCACGCGGTTCTGCCACCACCTCTACTCCTCCATCGCTCTCTACCTCGTCTTCTTCTTCTTCTTACTCTGCTGCTGGGTCCTCCTTCTCCTCCTCCACACCTGTGCACCCCCAGCTCCCCCTAGGCTATTCGACGTGCCAGGTACGCCGTTGTCACGCTGTCTTGGGGATGACGTGCCTGGAAAGCAAAAACCATACCGGATCTGTACTCCTGTCATCTCTGCAGTCACAGGCCGATCGGTGGCTGACCCCACACCAACTGCAGATCGGAAAAGTGGTGTGTGACAATGGAAGCAATCTGTTGGCAGCGTTGAGACTAGGCAATTTAACACATGTGCCCTGCATGGCACATGTGTTAAATTTAATAGTCCAACGTTTTGTCTCCAAGTACCCAGGATTCCAGGACGTTCTCACCCAGTCCAGAAAGGTGTCGGCCCATTTCAGACGTTCCTACACAGCCATGGCACGCCTTGCTGACATTCAGCAGCGCTACAACATGCCAGTCAGGCGTTTGATTTCTGACAGCCAGACTCGCTGGAATTCAACGCTCCTTATGTTGGAACGTCTGCTGCAACAACAAAGGGCCGTCAACGAGTACCTTTTTGAACTGGGTGGTAGGACTGGATCTGCACAGCTGGGGATTTTTTTCCCCCGTTACTGGGTGCTTATGCGCGATGCCTGCAGGCTCATGCGACCTTTTGAAGAGGTGACAAATATGGTCAGTCGCACCGAAGGCACCATCAGCGACCTAATACCCTTCGCTTTCTTCCTGGAGCGTGCCGTGCGACGAGTGACAGATGAGGCTGTAGACCAGCGTGACGAGGAGCTGGAAGCGCACGATTTCTGGTCGGAATCACCAGAACGAACCCAGGCACCTGCTGCAACGCAGGGAGAGGTGCCAGAAGTGGAGTCAGAGGAGGAAGGTGGCTTTGTGGAGGAGGAGGAGGAGGAGGACCAACAGGAGCAGGCTTCCCAGGGGGCTAGTGGTGACCTTTTGGGGACCCCTGGTCTTGTACGTGGCTGGGGGGAGGAGACCGTGGATGATGCAGTCCTTGATAATGAGGAAGCGGAGATGGATAGCTCTGCATCCAACCTTGTGAGAATGGGGTCTTTCATGCTGTCATGCCTGTTGAAGGACCCCCGTATCAAGAGGCTTAAGGAGAAGGACCTGTACTGGGTCGCAACGCTACTAGACCCTCGGTACAAGCATAAAGTGTCAGAAATGTTACCAACATACCACAAGTCCGAAAAGATGCGGCATTTACAAACCAGCCTGCAAAACATGTTGTACAATGCTTTTAAGGGTGATGTCACTTCAGGAACTCATCAACATTCCAGGGGCAGAGGTGCCAGTAATCCTGCCACGAGCACACCTGCAAGGACAAAGCCCTTTGGCCAGTCTGTAACGTCAGACATGCAAATGTTTTTCTGTCCAAGGCAGCGCCACAACCCTTCTGGATCCACCCTCAAAGAACGCCTCGACCGGCAGGTAGCGGACTACCTGGCATTAACTGCAGATATCGACACTCTGAGGAGCGATGAACCCCTGGACTACTGGGTGCGCAGGCTTGATCTGTGGCCAGAGCTGTCACAATTTGCCATGAACCTCTTGTCTTGCCCAGCCTCAAGTGTGCTCTCAGAAAGGACCTTCAGTGCAGCAGGAGGGATTGTAACTGAGAAGAGAACTCGCCTAGGTCACAAAAGTGTCGATTACCTGACCTTTATTAAAATGAATGAGGGGTGGATCTCGGAGGGTTACTGCACGCCGGAAGACTTGTTCTGACTTCTATGCAGCTGTCCTTCTCTTCAAGCCTCATGACTCCACACACAGCTGTCCTTTAGCGTCCTCCTCCTCCCTCCGCCACCGTTACAAACTAGGGTGCAAACCCTACTGGTTTAATTTTTTCTGGCCTCTGTGCTTCAGTGGCTGCAACCAAAAAAACTGGGCAAACAATGTCTACAAGGTCAACGTATGGCAAAAAATGACTATTTTCAGCATTTATATGGCATATTTTTTCTGGCAACTGTGCTTCAGTGGCTGCATCCAAAAAAATGCATATTTTCTGCATTTATATGGCATAATTTTTCTGGCCTCTGTGCTTCAGTGGCTGCAACCAAAAAAATGCATATTTTCTGCATTTATATGGCATAATTTTTCTGGCCTCTGTGCTTCAGTGGCTGCAACCAAAAAAATTTATATTTTCAGCATTTATATGGCATAATTTTTCTGGCAACTGTGCTTCAGTGGCTGCGACCAAAAAAATGACTATTTTCAGCATTTATATGGCATATTTTTTCTGGCCTCTGTGCTTCAGTGGCTGCGGCCAAAAAAACTGGGCAAACAATGCCTACAAGGTCAACGACGTTGACCTTGTAGGCATTGTTTGCCCAGTTTTTTTGGCCGCAGCCACTGAAGCACAGAGGCCAGAAAAAATATGCCATATAAATGCTGAAAATAGTCATTTTTTGCCATACGTTGACTCAACGTATATGGCAAAAAATGACTATTTTCAGCATTTATATGGCATATTTTTTCTGGCAACTGTGCTTCAGTGGCTGCGACCAAAAAAATGCATATTTTCTGCATTTATATGGCATAATTTTTCTGGCCTCTGTGCTTCAGTGGCTGCAACCAAAAAAATTTATATTTTCTGCATTTATATGGCATAATTTTTCTGTCAACTGTGCTTCAGTGGCTGCGACCAAAAAAATGCATGTTTTCTGCATTTATATGGCATAATTTTTCTGGCCTCTGTGCTTCAGTGGCTGCAACCAAAAAAGTTTATATTTTCAGCATTTATATGGCATAATTTTTCTGTCAACTGTGCTTCAGTGGCTGCGACCAAATAAATGCATATTTTCTGCATTTATATGGCATAATTTTTCTGGCCTCTGTGCTTCAGTGGCTGCAACCAAAAAAATTTATATTTTCAGCATTTATATGGCATAATTTTTCTGGCAACTGTGCTTCAGTGGCTGCGTCCAAAAAAACTGGGCAAACAATGTCTACAAGGTCAACGTATGGCGAAAAATGACTATTTTCAGCATTTATATGGCATATTTTTTCTGGCAACTGTGCTTCAGTGGCTGCGTCCAAAAAAACTGGGCAAACAATGCCTACAAGGTCAACGTATGGCAGTTGTTTAAAGAGAACAGTAGATTACTAGCCAGCAAAGCTACCTAAGCTAAAATGTCCCTCAAATCCCTGCAGACTTCTGTCCCTCCAATACAGAGCAGTATCAAGCAGATTACTAGCCAGCAAACTTACTATCATCTGTCCCTGAAATCACTAACAGCTCTCCCCCTACACTATCTCTTCCAAGCACACACAGGCAGATTTTTCAGATACATTTTTGCCCTTGATCCCCCTCTGGCATGCCACTGTCCAGGTCGTTGCACCCTTTAAACAACTTTAAAATCATTTTTCTGGCCAGAAATGTCTTTTCTAGATGTTAAAGTTCGCCTTCCCATTGAAGTCTATGGGGTTCGCGAACCGTTCGCGAACCGCTCGCGTTTTTGCGCAAGTTCGCGAATATGTTCGCGAACTTTTTTTCCGACGTTCGCTACATCCCTATCCAGGTGTCCCTTTGTTGATCCAGCAGAGTGTCATTCCCTTGGGAACTCTTGCTATCCCTGCACCCACACCAGTATGTCCAGTTATTTGCATCTCTTTGATATGGACATTACTGTAGCTACAAGGATTGTTTTATGGCAGGATGACTTTTGTCCAGGCTTGCACCTTCACAGTTGCCATTGATGGAAAGGCAAATATCTGTTAACCCATTGCTTGTATGGGCTTATTGTTGAATATCCAAAATTCAGTACTACACTCCCACACCCCTAATACATACAGGCAGGTTAATTGGCTCCTGATAAAACTGCCTCTAGTGTGTGTGAGAATGTGATAGGGTCCTTAGTTTGTAAGCTCTGCTGGAGCAGGGACTGATGGGAATGTGATAGTGCCTTTAGATTGTAAGCTTAATGGGACAGGAACTGATCGGAATGTAATAGGTACCTTAGATTGTAGGCTTAATGGGACAGGGACTAATAGGAATGTGATTGGTACATTCAATTGTAAGCTCACTGGGGCAGGTTACCGATGGGAATGGGATAGGGCGCTTTGATTGTAAGCTTAATGGGATAGGGTAATAAGGTCCTTAGATTGTAAGCTCTGCTAGAGCAGAGACTGGTGGAAATGTGATAGTGACTTTAGATTGTAAAATTACTGGGGCCAGGATGGATGGGATTGTGATAAGGAACTTAGATTGTAAACTCAACAGAACAGAGACTGATGGGAATGTGATAGGGACTTTAGATTGTAAGCTTAATGGAACAGAGACTGATGGGAATGTGATTGGTACCTTAGATTGTAAGCTTAATGGGACAGGGACTGATGGGAATGTGATTGCTACTTTAGATTGTAAGCTCACTGGGGCAGTGACTGATGGGAATGTGATAGGGCCCTTAAAGTGTATGCTCACTGGGACAGGGGCTGATGGAGAGGTAATAGGGACCTTAGACTGTAAGCTCATTGGGGTAGGTGCTGAAGGGAAAGTGATAAAACCTTAGATTGTAAGCTCAACTGAACAGAGACTGATGGTAATGTGATATTAACCTTATATTATAAGCTCTGTTGTGGAAGGGACTGATGGGAATGTTTAATCTCTATACAGTGCTGCAGAATGTGCTGGTTGTAACAAGAATCATATACAAATGTATATATTGTACTAATACTAATTTTAGGACAGACAAAGTCACACACTTGTCTCTGCCTTTAGGCTTGACACTGAAGGTGCAGGTAACACTGAGACTCATATTGTTTAGCACTAACACCTGTGTGTTACGATTGTGATCACTGTAGCCCAGGTGAGTGCACCCTATTCCCAGCAGGGTGGCTCCATTATCAGCACCACAGGGAGGAACCCCTGACAGGTAACTCATTAACCAACTGACTGGTTAGTGTTGGGGAGTGAAACTGTAGCACCAACTGCTCCAGCGTACGAGGGGGGGGGGTTTACTGGGGGAACTAGAAACACCCACATCCATTGCGGCAGCAGAGGGATAGAAAGGTCAGTGCATTTTGTTAACTTGGGGGGATAAAATTGTTTAACTCAGTTGGGGGATCATTTAGCAATGTTTTTTTACCCACAATTCCATTGTCATTCAGGCCAGAAGAGGGAGTTGCACCTCCAATCACTATTCTCTTTTTCATGAGAGTTAACATCCCTAGATATGGGGCACGGCCGACTTGTATCTAAGCTCAGCTTGCTTTTATCTAAGGCAGGCATGTCCAAAGTCTGGACCAGGGCCAATTGCTGCTTTTTCAAGTTTACACCGGCCCACAGACTCCATCATGATATTAATAATAATGTGGCCCGCTAGCACAGTGCAATCAGGAATCACGTAGTCGTAATATTTGGGCACATTAGTGAAATGATCTGCCACTTGGTCTATACTGCTGCCTGTGTGCTGAAGGTGTTAGTAATAGACATGTACTGGCACATAGTGATGCACTGCTCTGACATACTTCTTTTGGGCTGAAGGTGCAATAGACATACTGACGTGCCAGTACAGTAAACTAAAGAAGTATGGCGTCACTATGTGTCAGTACGTGTCTATTACTAACACCTTCAGCACACAGGCAGCAGTATAGACCAAGTGGCAGATCATTTCACTAATGTGCCCAAATATTACAACTACGGCTACACAATTCCTTGTTTAAACGAGGCGCAGAGAATAAGTCCAAACAGACTCCACTTGCTAAACGCCGTGTACACGTCCATCTCCACACATTTTCACCTCACCAAATATGGCCCTCGTTGCAAAAAGTTTGGACACCCCCATAAGCTTACAATCTAAGATTCTAAGGTGTGTGATGGGAATGCGATAAGGGCCTAAGACTTAAGATGGCCATAGACAAACAGATCCTATCGTATGAATCGAGGATTCGTACGATTTTCGGATCGTGTGTGGAGAGTGCCGACAGTTTTCATCCGGCGGAGATCGTCGTTTGGTCGATCGGTCAGGTTTGATTTTGACCCGACCGATCCCGCCGGAGCCCATTGCACATCGTAATCGGATCGTTCGGCCATATTGCCGAACAATCAGATTACCCCCGATATAGCCATGTTCGTTAATGGCATATTGGGGAAAGATCCGCTTGTTTGGCGATGTCGTCAAACGAGCGGATCTTTGTGTCTATGGCCACCTTTAAGCTCACTGGGGCAGGGGCTGATGGGAATGTGATAAGGATCTTAGACTGGAAGTTTACTGGGGCAGGGACTGATGGGAATGTGATAAGGACCTTAGACTGTAAGCTCACTGGGGCAGGGACTGATGGGAATGTGAAAAGGACCTTGGACTGGAGGTTCACTGGGGCAGGGGCTGATGGGAATATCATAGGGACCTTAGATTGTAAGCTCACTTGGACAGGGGCTGATGGAAATGTGATAGTGACCTTTAGATTGTAAGCTCACTGAGGCAGGGACTGATGGGAATGTGATAAGGACCTTAGACTGTAAGCTCACTGGGGCAGGGACAGATGGGAATGTGATAAGGACCTTAGACTGGAGGTTCACTGGGGCAGGGGCTGATGGGAATATGATAGGGTCCGTAGATTGTAAGATCACTTGGACAGGGGCTGATGGGAATGTAATAGGGACCTTAGATTGTAAGCTCACTGGGACAGGGGCTGATGGGAATGTGATAGGGACCTCAGATTGTAAACTCACTGGGGCAGGGGCTGATGGCAATGTGATAAGGACCTTAGAGTGTAAGCTCACTGAGGCAGAGACTGATGGGAATGTAATAAGGGTCTTAGACTGTAAGCTCACTGGGGCAGGGGCTGATGGGAATGTGATAGGGAACTAAGATTGTAAACTCACTGGGGCAGGGGCTGATGGGAATGTGACAGGGACCATAGATTGTAAGCTCAATGTGACATAGGCTAATGGGAATGTGATAGGGACCTCAGACTGTAAGCTCAATGGGGAAGCGGCTGATGGGAATGTGACAGGGACCTTAGATTGTAAACTCACTGGGACAGGGACTGATGGGAATGTGATAAGGACCATAGATTGTAAGATGAATGTGACATAGGCTGATGGGAATTTGATAGGGACCATAGATTGTATCCAAAAATGTATATGCAGATCAGCGCCTACAGCAACAGAGAAAGAAACAGAAAAAAATATGTTTCAATATCACACCAACACCGAGTGTCCAGGTTTTTTTTTAGGTGTATTTCCCCTTTAAATTTCCACTCTTATTGTCATTGGGGCGGTTAATTTTATGTGAGGTGCATTGATTAGACATGATTAGATCATGTGATTCTATAACTTATGTATAGATCGACTTCTTTGCAGTAAGCCAAACCTGAAATGCATAAGGGACACTTGCTTGGTGTGAAAGCGGCAACAGCTGCCCCCAGGAAAAAGAAAATTGTTCTGGATTGTCAAAAATCCAATAGGTGCCACCAAACCCACTAATCTGTAAGTGACAGGCACCAAAACACCGGGTCATTTGTTAAGCTGAAGCACTGAGATGGGGTCCAGCGCCACCCCCAGTTCAAATAACCTTGTTTCAGACAGGAAGGTGCAATATCCACTTATAAATGAGCAGTAGCTTCAGCTATGGATTAAAATTAAGGATTGTCATTGCCTCACTGTTTGAACTGTAAAAATAAAAGGGAGTCGCCCTAATACCTGTAAATTACCCCGACTTCCGTGTGATTAGCAAGTGAGAACATATTGCACTAATGTCTCGTCCATAAGCGTATAAGGTTTAGGTTGCACAAACGATGTCCCACCCACCTACCCACCCACGTGCAGGAAAGACACGCCCTGATTAGGTTTAACTTTAATTTCCCCTGCTGGTTTTTTTATTGTTCTTGTTAGGACCTGCCTGGGATCAGCTCTATATTTCAGTTTCCCACAATCGCTTTGTTTTTTTTTTTATTTTTTGGAAGATGAGAATTTGGCACTTTTCTCAATTATTCTTCGTGGTGACGTTTATACTCTGCCTGACCGTCTTGTTAAAGAAAGAGGGGATGGAGTGTAACTGCGTGGATTCTGTCCAGGTAAGTAATGGGAATTTACATTTAAAAATTATTTTTTTAAAAAAAAATAATAAATAAATATGTATAAATACAAATATACAGAGAAGGAATGTTCTGGGCACACAATAAGCTATACCCTCATACTGTACTGTCTAAGGGAAGCAATATGACACCACCTCCCATATGTATAAATACAAATATACAGAGAAGGAATGTTCTAGGCACACAATAAGCTATACCCTCATACTGTATTGTCTAAGGGAATCAATATGGCAGCACCTATCCATGCTTTACCGTGCTTTTCACTTCTGTGCCTTTAGAAGAGAGAAGACTTCGAGGAACAGTTATTGCAAAGGAGTAAAGGATCGAACACATGTTCCCCCCAAAGCTTTTCTGTGAGGCAAGACGTGTTGGGTGTCCTTCACATTCCATACAATTATCTTCTGGGAACTTCCGGCACTGGAAAACGTTAGTATTTATTCCCTATGGGTTGGTGGTAGAAATAAAATTACCTTAATATTACAGGAAGACTCATTTAGATATTGCTGGAAATACAAACTCCCCTGATGCCACTGAAATAACCACAAAGATGATGTTGGCAATACAAATCCCCTAACATCATAAGATGGTTCATTGTTATAGTGTTGCCAATAGAAATTCTCTGGTATCTCTTTCGTGGCCAAAGTCATGCTGTGCATAGCTCTCTATTAGTCTTGCAATTACGTATTTTAATCATTCCTCTGTTTCCATAAAGGGTTCTTGACCGTCGGGATTTCGTCTGTGGAGAGAAAAAAGCAGAACTACTTGCTGGAAACCATTGACTCCGTTTTCAGTCACCTGAACCCCGAGGAACTGGAAGAGGTCTGTCTTGTTGTATTTTTGGCCAACCAAGATCAATCCCTAAATTTAAACATGGCCCGGAAGATTCAAGAGAAATTTGCTTCTGCTATTAATGCCGGGCTCTTGATTGTCATCAGTACCTCTTTCCAAAATTATCCACCGTTGGACAACTTGAAAAGGAATTACAATGATCTGCCGGACCGGGTCAAGTTTAGGTCAAAGCAGAATGTGGATTATGCTTTTCTGGTGAATTTCTGTGCTAATTTGTCCAAGTTCTACCTCATGCTAGAGGATGACGTCTCTTGCGCCCACAATTTCCTGACCAAGATTAAAATGAGCATAGAGTCTCAGAGGACCTCTTGGACCACCATCACCTTCTCAAGCCTGGGATACATTGGGAAGCTCTATCACAGCGTAGACCTTCCCAAACTCGCCCGTTTCTTGCTGCTGTTTTATGATGAAATGCCATGTGATTGGTTGTTGGACCATTTCTACAGATCAAAAGCCCAACAGGAGATGATTCGGATCAAACCATCGCTCTTCCAGCACATGGGGACGTATTCTTCCTTTCAAAATAGCCATAACAAGTTGAAGGACAAAGAATTTATGGAAGTGGTAGAAAAGTTTGGAGACAGCCCACCGGCCTCTTGTTTCACCAATATAGAAGCGTATTTAGATCATGTGGCAGATAATGTTTGCTTTGTAGGTCCTAATTTCTTCTGGGGTAAGGATTTGACTCCTTCTAGTCACTTCACCATGGTCTTCCAGAAACCTATTAACATAGAGAAGGTCACTATTATCACAGGATCGGCGGATCATCCAGGCGATGTGCTGAGATCAGGGTACGTACAACTGGGACAACAGAAGGTTACTGACAATGGTCACCAGACTTGCAAAGACTTCACAAACATTGGGGACTTTCATAGTGGGGTATTTAGCAACAATAATATAAACAACCCAATGGGGGGGAACATTGACTGCTTGAAGGTACACGTTTCTGCCACTCAAGAACACTGGCTTTTAATACAGAAAGTTGGTGTTTGGATAAGAAAGTAAAACTCACATAACGTTTAAGGAAAGACTGCACTGTCAGGGTTTATTGGGTCAGTTCTGATCAAACCTTGGGCCCCTGATGGAAATGGTATTTTGGGGAATGGGAGTTTTGTGTGGGGGGGGGGATTTGTGAAGACTAAAATGTATTTTTGTATTTAATGTACAAAAGTATTTTAACACATTCTGGTTTGTTTATTTGATTAATAACATCTACACTACAAGTGACCGTATTGTACATTGACAGCAAAAATTCACCGGCACACAGGTAATGCAAGCAGGTTATACCTTGCTTAAGATTTATTTCAGCATGCAACGATTCGGGGTTACCCCCTTTGTCAAGCAACCAATCACAGACTGCACAAAATAATTTATAGATTAAACAAATCACATGGTATAATGCGTGGGCGTGGACAAAAGTGAAAGTGAAAATAATCAAAGTTAGAAAAAGGTCATCTTATGCAATCAGTGTCAGACTGGGATACCAGGGGCCAACCCAAAAACCTTATACCAGGGGCCCACCATAACACCTTAGACCAGGGGCCCACTCTCAGTACTATTATTCTTCATCTCCTCAATCAACCTCTATTCTTCTAGTCTGTTTTCTTTACATACTATAATCAATTATTCCATCTATTTAGCCTCTATGGACAATGTCCATAGAAATGAATATCCATTGTAGATAATCCGTCCTGTAAAAGACAATACATTTCACAAAATCCTTGGTGTTAAAAAATGTATCCAAAAGTGTCAAAGAAATATCAATAAGAGTATCAAAAATGTCCTAAGTTAAAATATCCAGGAAGAATGAAACAAAGCAACAAGTTAAAAGGTAACAATTGTAACATTGTAACATTGTAACAATCTAGTTACTAATCAATGGCAGGAACAAAAGGCTATCTTACCCTATAAGGAGAAAAGGAATCTATTCCTGAGGCAGATCCAGGCAAAACTACTTATCTGAAAAAGGGAGAAAAAAAGTATTAGCACAATTAAAGAAAACAGGTCATATTAAATTCTTCATTTAAACCCTTAGGGTGACGAGATTGAAGGAACCAAATCCAAAAAACATTCCCTTTGTAGTAAATGTTTCTTTCTAAAATCTGCCATCTCAATTGGGATAATTGATGTCCTTGTGTAAAAAAAAATGTTTCGCCAATAGGGTTTCAACTTTTGATTTATCTGGTTTATCCATAGATTTTTTAGTCAAAGTTCGTGGCATAAGGGGCAACGGCCGATAATTCCGAGTGTTAGATTTGTGTTCATTAAGTCTTAGTTTAATGGCCCGGCTTGTCTGTCCAATGAATGCTAAGCCACATGGACATTTAATACAATAGATAACGTCCTTCGTGTTGATTAAATCTTTAATCTCGTGTCAGTTCTCTATGTGCCCAGGATGTTACGTCTTCCCTTAGGGGGCAATGCCTTGCGTTTGATAAGTTCACCTACATTCCTTCCCCTTCTATAGGAAAAAAGGGGAGGAGCCTTGAACAGGTGTCCATATTTAATATCAGTGCTTAAAATTCTCCAATGTTTCCAAATAACATTACGATAAAATTTAGTCAAAAGATGTAACAAAAGGTTTCCTTATCGGCTATTGCACAATATTACCTTTTTCTAACTTTGTTGTTAATTAATTTCACGCCCACGCATTATACCATGTGATTTGTTTAAGCTATAAATTATTTTGTGCAGTCTGTGATTGTATGCTTGACAAAGGGGGTAACTCCCGAAACGTTGCATGCTGCAATAAATCTTAAGCAAGGTATAACCTGCTTGCATTACCTGTGTGCTAGTGAATTTTTGCTGCTACTGGATAGTGAGGTTGCCGTTTCCTCCATTTTGCTGTGCACCAGGGGATCGTTTTTGGTGAAATACAGGGTGTTCGAGTGCCTCTGGGCTTGTTCTACATATTGTACATTGACCCACTGCTTGACTTTCCCTGCCCTTGAAAACTGCCATTAGAGTGTTCTGGTCCCACCCATTGATTGAGTAAAATACTCCCTGCTCCTCCCCCTGTAATCTTCTATCAGAGTCTTCTAGTCCCACCCATTGCTTGAGTCACAGACTCCAAGTCCCCTTCACTTGTATGCTTCCATCAGAGTGTTCTTTTCCCATCCAAAGTTTCCTGCTACTCCCCCTATAATCTTCCATCAGAGTTCTAGTCCGACCCATTGCTTGAATCACAGACTGCGAAGTCCCCTCCACTTGTTAGCTTCCAGAGTGTTCTAGTCCCACCCTATGCTTGAGTCACAGACTATAACAAACAAGGGAAAGTTGTGCTCACCACTAATTTTTAAAACCATTAGGCGGGGGGGGGCAATGGGGCTGTGACCTCAGAATACATATAGACTAATACAAGAAGTCCTCTGCACTCAACCCATTATCAATTTATTTAAAGGAGAACTAAAGATTAACTAAAGAAGTGGCTAGATATGTTGTACATTATGTTTTGTGCTTCTGTACCAGCCCAAGGCAACCACAGCCCTTTAGCAGTAAAAATCTGTGTCTCCAAAGATGCCCCAGTAGCTCCCCATCTTCTTTTCTGCTGATTCACTGCACATGCTCTGTGCTGCTGCCACTTACTGAGCTTAGGGACCCACTCACAATATACAGTACATATAGAATAGAAATGTCACAATATAAGGCTGATTAGTAATTAATAAAGATAATTACTACATGGCAGCACAGAAACCAGTGCAACTAGCATCAGAATTTAATAATCTGATGCTAGATGCACTTGTTTGTTATAGTTATACAGGAGCAGTGACCAGCTCCATGTTGTAGCTCCCACCCTTCCCAACTATAGTCAGGTGATCCAACTGGTGTCTAATAAAAGGGGAGCCAAGTTTGGGAGTTTTAACCTTGATAGCATCAGTGGTCAAGCTCCACCCATTACTTGAGTCATATACTCCAAGTCTCCACCCCCTGTAAACTTCTGTAACGCTTTTTTTAGCACATAAATAGTTAAAGGTGTCCAGCTAGTGTATGAGCATGGGTTACACTGCAAAACTACACTCAGGGCAGAGCCTTCGCTAAATGGAAGCTTCCCCTTTAAGATGTTGCAGAACTACAACCCAGAGGCTAATTAATGTAAAATAGATGAATTGGACGCCAGGAGGTTCTTTATGCAGTAAAACAGGTGATATGGTTTATTGAACAAATATGCAAAGGCAATTGACAACAGGTTTACTCATGCAGGAGCTGTAGCAGGTACTTAGCATATCACAGAGGAGGAAGGATAGCATGATGATGATGCAGCATGCACAGATGTCACTCCCATAGTCAAATAGTAGGCAGAATATCTCACTCTCAAAGACCAATCACCAGTGTGAAACAGGATCAATCAGGTAGAGACCAGGCAGTCCTCTGCTAACCTGAATTCCCTATCTCTGAGTTCCCTACACTAAAGGCAACCCTAGAAGCCTTTGGGAGGCTACTCCCTGCTATTCTCCTTGATGGAGCACACAACTGCTCATACTACCTAAATCTCTCTCTCCTAGAGAGACTATTACAGATCTGCCCTAATGATAGCTAATCCTCATTCACGGGAGAGCCTAGTTCCCGACTTCAGCACCAAAGGTACATGTCCCTTTGGGGTAAATGACTTACTGGGGCCTTGGTGATCCCAGGCTCAATGGGAAACACCCAGCAGCACAGACACCAGGAGCCAAAGAGGAAGAGGCCACTCCCTGCACAACACTATATAGCAGTGTGGCAGGGGAGTGTCATTACACTCTTTGTCCAATAGGTGAGGATGTTACACTTAACCAGTTGCAAGGGCTTTGCCCAATAACAAGGGATAAGAGAAATTTAAGGAAAGGTAGGGGATTAACTCTATAGGGACTAGCAGAACCTATAGGTCCCTACACTTCCATCAGAGTGTTCTAGTCCCACCCATTGTTTGAGTCATATGCTCCCTGTCCCCACCCCCTTTAAAGTTTCCATCAGAGTGTTCTGGTCCCTCCCACTGCTTGAGTTACAGTTTCCCTGCTCCTCCCCTTGTATGCTCCACCAGAGTGGTCTGATCCTGCCCACTGTTTGAGTCACAGGCTCCCTGCCCCTCCCTGTAACCTTGCATCAGAGTGTGTTAGCCTGAGTGCATATTTTAAAAGGTTTTATTTTTTATTTTACTGCTAGACTGGTGTTGTGTCTGTAACCCTAATAATAAATCAGAGTAAATATAATTCTAAATTATGGGTAGAAAGCAAACAATTCTGCTTTATTAACTATAAATATAAATTGGCTATTACTCATTGCCATATGCTGTACCCCTCCTACTGTCCCCTCCTGCCTGTACATTCTGCCCTTGTCTATTGCCCAAACCCCATCCTGACCCTAAAACTGCCCCATTCCCCCATTTGCGTCTCCTCATCTGATCTCTCTTGCACATTGGCTCTCACTCTCCCTTAAGCCTCAGAGGATCAGGAAGCCCATTTTTTCATTCGGATCCATTGAGTCAGGAATATGGTATCAGGGGAGAGAGCTACTGTTTGATGCTGGTCATACAGGAGTCACATGAGGGCAATTCTGGTTTATCTGTAACTATGGAGCACAAATGCTTTCCACTAGCTATAAAATTCTGCCAAATCTCTCCTGATGCCTCAGTCCATAGGGGATAATAAGAGTTGCAGTTGGTCAGTTGCTTGGTTGCCATGAGTTTGCCATAGAGAGAGCAAGTCCCCCATTTTTGGCACAGACTAGACCCCATTATAGCCTGCTTCTTATCAAAAGACCCCAACTTCACAGTTTCTCTGTACAAGAAACATTTCTCTTTCCTTCCTTTTCTCTCCTATTGTAACAACCCTGTTGTATGATGCAAACATTACAAAAGACAGTATAACAGCGTCATCTAGTGATGAAACAGAGGAAGGGACGGTACATTATAGAAAGTCCAGGGCTGGATCTGGAAACAGCAGTGTTACTAAATGATTTGCTGCTCCCCGCCATAGTCTAAGCTCAGCCAGTGATGCACAGAGTTGCCCTGGTAGTTTGGGCACTTTATACATTACATTTTGTCTAGGGGTGACTGTTGCCACAAATCTCATTATGAAGACTAAAGCTGCCCAAATAAAATCAAATTCCCCCGTTTGATGAGTGGATTATGCACAATTTGGCCACCTATATTATAGGCGATCATTTGCCCTCTGTAACGTAACTATGTCATGCAGGGCCCGGGTGCACCAGGGCCCTGAGGGGGTGCAGGCCCTGGTGCAATCACACCCACCCCTGGTAGTTCTGCCACTGTTTGCCCCCCAGGCCAACAACCAGGTTATAATTGCGCCAATGCAGGTAGTTATAATCCGGCAAACAGGCAGAGCTACATATTCTAAAGGGGCCCAATTAGCACCTTAAATGAACGGCTCTTTCCCTGTGCCCTCCCTGCTTCCATTTCTCTGCCCCCTCCTTCTTCTTGATGTCAATCTGATGCGCAATACAACAAAGGTTTCAAAACCTAGAGGAAATAGAAATCTTAGGACTGTATGTGCTTCCTGTAATAAAAATGTCACCAAATTCTAAGTCCCTCTTTCGTCAGAATACCTTTGATGTCTCTTATTTCAAATGAACATGTGACTCTCAGCTAGTAAAGTGGTTGCCGTTCTCTCCCTCCAAACACACAGCACCTCGCCACTCAACCTCCGAGACACAAGACAAGAGAGCAATTGTACACTGCCGCGATACAGACACAGGTTTAGGCCTGGACTGGCTATAAAGTCCAATAGAAAGTCAGTATTTAGTGGGCTGGTGGGGACTGATTCGGCCTCTGTGAACCTGAAATGCCAGGGCCTATTTTAATTCTCAGTCCGGACCTGCACAAGTTCCCTGCTTAGTTACTACTTACAGGATCCTCCCAGACTTAATCGTGTGTGGGCGCTTATTCACAGTGCAGCCCAGTTTGCGGTCCTTTCGGTGGCCTCCTGTTCCACATGCGTCGATACACTTCCTGGATCCTCTGTCTTGACTACGGAATCTCACTTTGCACAAACAGCCTCTTTGGACTGGGAAACTGTTTTGGGCAAACAGGAAGATGGCTCAATAATACAGTTTGGATTTTATTACATTAAATAATGCACACACTCTTAAAATCAAAGTTTCTGGCTTAACGCGTTTCATGATTATTTCCCTTCATCAGAGGCTCTAATTTACCTCAATAGATTGCTCCAATTATACCCCTCTTCATTACATTGCCACTTCTCATTGGCTAACAGATTAAAAGAGTCATCGGGTTAATGTTAAATAAATGAATTAGTAAAAGTTCATAAGATATCCCATTAAAATACATATATCAGCGATTCGGAATAAATATATGTTACATATTGAATTTGAACATTATTTCCACCTCTCCAATGCCTTGTCTTATGTGAAATTCCCATATTTCTCAATACACTTGGATCATTATTTTGGTACTGGAGAAAATGTTCAGAAACACTTAATCACTTTTTTATGTTCCTTATATGCTCTCCTATCCGTACTTTTAATTTTCTGGTGGTTCTATCAACATATTGTTTTTTTACAGGGGCATTCTAACAGATATACTACATTAAGGGGCAGATTTATCAAGGGTTGAATTTCGAACTTGAAAATACTTCGAAATTCGACCATCGAATTTAAATACTTCGAATTCAACGTTTTTTCAGCGAATTTGGCAATCGTTCGATCGAATTAAAGTCGTTCGAACGATTCAAAGGATTTCAGCGATCGATCGAAGGATTTTAATTCGAATGTGCAAAGAAGTTTTTTTAAAGAGACAGTACTTTGATTATCGAATGGTCGAATATTCAAACTATTTTTTACTTCAAATCGAATTCTAAGTAAATTAGAAGAAAAACCCTTGATGTATCACACGTTATTCATTGGTTTATCTTATACTCTTTATTTGTTTGATTTGACCTAAACCCACATATCCGTCTCTCTCTATTTTTCACAAACATATTTTTATAGGAAACTTATCAATATATCAATATATTTAGCCAAATTACTTGTAAGTGACCCAATCTCTGTAATCGGTCTTCCCAGAGGGTTTTTAAATTTTTATTGGGCAATATATATATATATATATATATAATCAAACAGAATGGAATGCACAACCATTAGTATGCAGAAACCTGGGTGCTAGTCTGAGAAGTATGTAGAGAAGTATGTAGACAAAATGCAGGGATTGACAGCACTCCAAGGAAATACATCATAAGTCAATAATTCAAATGAAAGTGGAGATTTATTGGTGATCCAACTTTTCGGCTCCGCACAGAAGCCTTCGTCAGGGAAAGAAAAGCAGTGCACAAGTGTTTGGGGGTTTAAATAGGGTAAAAAATTGCTCCAAGACACCTGTATACGATGCCTGTCACTCATCGTTTGTTATGCAAAGCAGTATATACATGTGGATACAAAGGCAAATGTTGTTATCCATGTTAGGTATGCCCCTTTGTATGGGAGAGTTCTGCTTATACACAGGGTGCGTCCTACTATTACCCCACTCTGTCACATTATTCTGATGTGTAGCGAGCTACCCGTCCTATGCCCTGTATAGATGGGCTGGAAATGCACCAGAAACCCACAGTGAGCGGCGTTGTGCCGTTGCTAGGCAATCCATGTCCGTCGCCGAGCACTCAACTGCTAGCAACCGCAAAGGGGAGCCAGCAGAGACAGCGCTTGTGGGCGAATGTTAGTGGAGGGTTTTGTGGAGTGTGCAGTCACTGAAACCAACGGCTGCCTACTGCCAGCAGTTCTACCCAGCCACATCATTAGGGTTACATGGGTGCCACCGACCTTCGTACTGCATGTGCTCAGCTCACCTTGGTATAGGGACCCACATGCAGGGCAGGGTAGTACAAACACGTTAGGGCCATGCAGAGTTATGTTAGGGGAATTGACTAAAGCACCACCGCGTCCTTAAGCCAATTAACCTCCCAGTGGTCATCAGTGGGACAGACAGAAAGGGCAAATATGGATACATAACAGATGCATATAGTCAAAGTGAACTGCGCTCTGTTTACATAAGAAGGGGAGGACAAATGGGTAAACCAAAATGACAATAAACATAATTGGACAAAAAAGCAACATTTGTAGCAAGCTATATGGCAACAAAACAGGATACAAGGTAGTAAAAGTCAATATTGTTTCACAAAAAGCAACCCAAAGGCAGGGTCTCATTGAGATCTCGGGGGGCAACTGTGTCCAGTTTCAAAATCCAGCAGGACTCCATTCTCAGTAGGGCCTGGTCCCTATCACCCCCTCTTACCAAGGGGGGTTGATGGTCAATTGCCATGCACCTGAAGGTAGGGAGAGAGTGTCCTTTGTTGAGAAAATGTTTTGCCACTGGTTGTAGAGCCTTACCCTCTTTAAGAGCCCTGCTGATGGCAGAACGATCGTTTGCTATTCTCTCCCTTAGAGTCGTACAAGTTTTTCCCACGTAATATAGTCCACATGGGCAAGTAATGATGTATATAAGATAAGATGAGGTACAGGTAAGTCTATGATGGATTTTGAACCTTTTGCCAGTATGGGGGTGCGGAAAATCAGGTCCAATTAACAGGCATCTACACGTCACACCAATTGGTTTCTTTATGATCATGTCCCTTGAAATCTGTTGCGAACCAATAAGTCCCTTAAGCTTTTGTCTTTCTTGTATCCCATCATGGGCCTTGGGGCTAAATGGAGAGACAGCGAATCGTCCATACTCAGCATGGGCCAATGTTCTCTGATGCTAGATGAAAGTTGTCGTGAGGCTGAAGAAAAAGTTGTAGTGAATATCAAGGGGTAAGCTGATGATTTTTTTCTGTGTACACTTGTCAGGAGGTCGGATTGTGAGTTCTGACGCACTCTGTTTAATTGCCCCTGAAGGAGGTCATCCGAATATCCCCTCTCCTTAAACCGAATAAACATTTCCTGTAATTGTGTCTCTGTTGTGTTCTTTGTACTGTTGTTACGGATCACCCTGAGGAACTGCGAGTAAGGGATGCCTCTAATTGTTGACGGTGGATGGTTGCTGGCAGCGTGCAGTATTGAATTCCGATCCGTGGGTTTCCTGTATAGTCTAGTCTCCAGTTTGGAGTCCAGGATAAAAATGTTTAGGTCAAGAAAATCGATATTTGTCATATCATAATTCAAGGTGAGTTTGATTGGTGTGTCTAAACAGTTCAAGTGCTGATGATATGCCAACAGTGCTGGTTCTGTATCTGTCCAAATGAAGAACAGATCGTCAATATAACGAAAGTATGTCAATATGGAGTTCCCCAGTCGTGGAATTATGTGGGTGTTCTCAAAGTCCAACATAAACAAGTTGGCATATGAGGGTGCGAGGGCACTGCCCATTGCGGTCCCAGCCACTTGTAGATAAAAAGAGTTCTCAAATCTAAAAAAGTTACTGGTGAGGGTGAGTTCTAACAGATGCAGTAAGAATTCTATAGGTACTGTTCCAGGTGGTGTAGATGGCAGTGCCTTCCTGCAGGATACAATTCCTTGGTCATGTGGTATCACTGTATAGAGACTTTTTACATCCATTGTGGCAAGTATGCCTTTGGTGGGTATATCCCCCAGTTCCTTTAGTCTCCTGATGACGTGACTAGAATCTTGCGTATAGGAGGGCATTTGCGTGGACCAATGGTTGCAGGTGGTGGTCAATGGAAGTGGAAATTGGTTGGTATAGAGAGCCAACTGCTGATATTATGGGTCTGCCAGGTGGGGAGGATAAGGACTTGTGTATTTTTGGTTACCTGTACCTCATCTTATCTTATATACATCATTACTTGCCCATGTGGACTATATTACGTGGGAAAAACTTGTACGACTCTAAGGGAGAGAATAGCAAACGATCGTTCTGCCATCAGCAGGGCTCTTAAAGAGGGTAAGGCTCTACAACCAGTGGCAAAACATTTTCTCAACAAAGGACACTCTCTCCCTACCTTCAGGTGCATAGCAATTGACCATCAACCCCCCTTGGTAAGAGGGGGTGATAGGGACCAGGCCCTACTGAGAATGGAGTCCCGCTGGATTTTGAAACTGGACACAGTTGATCCCCGAGATCTCAATGAGACCCTGCCTTTGGGTTGCTTTTTGTGAAACAATATTGACTTTTACTACTGTTATGTATCCATATTTGCCCTGTCTGTCTGTCCCACTGATGACCACTGGGAGGTTAATTGGCTTAAGGACGCGGTGGTGCTTTAGTCAATTCCCCTAACATAACTCTGCATGGCCCTAACGTGTTTGTACTACCCTGCCCTGCATGTGGGTCCCTATACCAAGGTGAGCTGAGCACAAGCAGTACGAAGGCCGGTGGCACCCATGTAACCCTAATGATGTGGCTGGGTAGAACCGCTGGCAGTAGGCAGCCGTTGGTTTCAGTGACTGCACACTCCGCAAAACCCTCCACTAACATTCGCCCACAAGCGCTGTCTCTGCTGGCTCCCCTTTGCAGTTGCTAGCAGTTGAGTGCTCGGCGACGGACATGGATTGCCTAGCAACGGTACAACGCCGCTCACTGTGGGTTTCTGGTGCATTTCCGGCCCATCTATACAGGGCATAGGACGGGTAGCTCGCTACACATCAGAATAATGTGACAGAGTGGGGTAATAGTAGGACGCACCCTGTGTATAAGCAGAACTCTCCCATACAAAGGGGCATACCTAACATGGATAACAACATTTGCCTTTGTATCCACATGTATATACTGCTTTGCATAACAAACGATGAGTGACAGGCATCGTATACAGGTGTCTTGGAGTCATTTTTTACCCTATTTAAAGCCCCAAACACTTGTGCACTGCTTTTCTTTCCCTGACGAAGGCTTCTGTGCGAAGCCCAAACGTTGGATCACCAATAAATCTCCACTTTCATTTGAATTATTGACTTGATGTATTTCCTTGGAGTGCTGTCAATCCCTGCATTTTGTCAATACATATATATATATCCGGAATTTTTGGATGTTGTATTTTCAAAAAAAGACAAGGAATTGGAGAGGTGGGAATAATGTTCAAATAATTTCCAAGGAGGAAACTCGGTGGATAATATCCTTAAAAACACTACAGCCTTGTGGTTTAAATATAGAATTGGATATTAATTGTTTTATTTAATACTTATGGATTTATATTTAATATGTAACATATATTCTGATTCGCTGATATATGTATTTTAATTGGAGCAATCTAGTGAGGTAAATTACAGCCTCTGATGAATTGAAATAATCACGAAACGCGTTGGGCCAGAAACTTTGATTTCAAGAGTGTGTATTATTTATTGTAATGAAAGATAAACCGTATTATTGAGCCTTCTTCCTGTTTTCCCGAAACGGTTTCCCAGTCCAGAGCATCTGGACTTCGCTGTTCGCTGTACCAAGTAACATTCCGTAGTCGCGACAGAGGATCCAGGAAGTGTATAGACGCATGTGGAATAGGAGGCCACCGAAAGGACCACAAACTGGGCTGCACTGTGAATAAGCACCTACATGCTATTAAGTAGTAACTAAGCGGGGAACCTGTGTCTATATTGCAGCAGTGTACAATTTGCTCTCTTTTTTGTCTTGTGTCTCGGAGGTTGAGCGGCAAGGTGCTGTGTGTCCGGAGGGAGAGAACGGCAACCGATTTACTAGCTGAGAGGCACTTGATCTAAGAGACATCAAAGGTGTTCTGACAAAGAGGGACTTAGAATTTGGTGGAATTTTTATTACAGGAAGCGCCTACAGTCCTAAACCCTCCATCTTCTTGCCTTTCCAAAAATCTGTGCCCCCGCCATCTTCTCCCGTTTTTCCAATCCCCATGCCCTCTTCATCTTCTCCCCTCTTCTTTCCCAATTCCAGTGCCCCCTCCATCTTCTCCCCTCTCCCAATCCCTGTGCTCTCTCCATCTTGTTCCCTCTCCTTTCCCCATCCCAGTGCCCCCTCAATCTTCTCCCCCTCTCCTTTCCCAATCCCCGTGCCCTCTCCATCCTAATCCTAATGCCCTGTCCATTTTCTCCCCTCTCCTAACCCCAGTGCCCTCTCCATCTTCTCCCCTCTCCTAATCCCAGTGCCCCCTCAATCTTCTCCCCTCTCCTTTCTTAATCCCAGTGTCCTGTCCATTTTCTCCCCTCTCCTAATTCCAGTGCCCCCTCAATTTTCTACCCTCTCCTTTCCCAATCCCAGTGCCCCCTCAATGTTCTCCCCCCTCTCCTTTCCCAATCCCCGTGCCCTCTCCATCTTCTCCCCTTTCCCAATCCCAGTGCCCCCTCAATCTTCTCCCCTCTCCTTCCCAATCCCAGTGCCCCCTCAATCTTCTACCCTCTCCTTTCCCAATCCCCATGCCCTCTCCCCTCTCCTTTTTCAATCCCAGTGTCCTATCTTCTCCCAGCTCCTTTCCCAATCCCCATGCCCCCTCCCCTCTCCTTTCCCAATCCCAGTGTCCTATCTTCTCCAAGCTCCTTTCCCAATTTCTGTGCCCCCTGCATCTTCTCCCCTCTCCTCATCTCTGTGCCTTGTTATGTCTTATGTGACAATAAAGGAGTTCATGGGAATATAATACAGATATGGGCACTGTTATTATTTTTTTATAACTTGAAAATCTCATTATAACAAAAAAAAAACAAAACATTCATTGTGGAGTTCTAGAAACTGGTTACAATGAGGGGGGTGGTCATAAAGAAGCACTACGAGTGCACATCTTGTTATTAATAATAACTACCGAGAATTCCCTATGTTTAAAGTGACACCAGACACTTGGAGGGACACAAATACTTTATATTCAAAGGGACACTATCTTTTTTGGGATCAGCTGTTTTCTTTCTACTATTTTTACTGTTTCACACAGTGTCTGCTCCACTTACAGGTCAAGCTAAAAGTTACACCTTTATTCCCCATTGGCAATATTATCAAATGCCCACTAGGTGACAGACGTGTCTAATAATTCAATCGAGGTGTGGAAGGTACAACTCCCGGCTACTTAGGAATCGGATAAAAAAAGAGGGACACCGCATGGATTTAACTTGCACCCAGGGAGTTTAGGTGGAATAATCCATTTATCAGCCTGGGACTGGGCTTATTTTCTCAACAACTGGGAAATGAGATAAAGTCTGAGAGTTGTTATCTCATCCAAGGTCACTTTTTATATCCCAACTTCCTGCTCTGTGTTAAGGAACTGCCACCTGTCTGGATCTGATTGGGACAGTCTGGTATTCCCGGTGCTGTATCAATTTGGGGGCTCATAGGTATTGGGGTATTATGAGGCTCTATAATCATTTAACTTGGGTGCTGATTTTGCCTTTGGGTTCCAGGCTTCAGCAAGGGGTGGCATAGAATAGACACAGACGGGGGGGGAAGTCCCAAGCCTGGGAAATGCCAATAATATGATATTTAGTTGCACTTAAAGGCACAGTGACACCTCACTGACAACTTCTGTTTCTTTGGCCTTTGATCTCCATAAAAAGAAAACAGTGACGGTTACAACGATGAGTCATTAATTGCCCCCATAGGGAAGTGGGATCCAAGGAGCCCTCCTTAAATTCCCTGACTACAAACACAATGAGTAACTGTTCTGTGGAACCAGCCGGTGACTTATCCCTGGAGACATCACAGGACAAGTTACACCTGGAGTTGGATGAGCCATGGGGCAGCCAAGGGTTACAGTAGGATTTACTCACAAGAGCTCACAAACTATCTAGGTCCTACAGTCTCCCTCTTGCCTACTGTTTCCATCTTGCGCTACTGTCCCCCCTTGCCCTGCTGTCTCCATCTTGTCCTACTGTCTCCATCTTGCCCAGCTGTCTCCATCTTGTCCTACTGTCTCCATCTTGCCCTGCTGTCTCCTTCTTGTCTTGCTGTCTCCATCTTGCCCTGCTGTCTCCAGCTTGCCCTGCTGTCCCCACCTTGCCCTGCTGTATCCATCTTTCCCTACTGCCTCCATATTGTCCTACTGTCTCCATCTTTCCCTACTGTCTCCATCTTGCCCTACTGTCTCCATCTTGCCCTACTGTCTTCATCTTGCCGTACCTGCTATTATCATTCCCCTACCAACAGCAGCAGCTCTATGGAGAGCCAATAAACTCCCCGCAGAGAGCAGTGTATTTCTATACAAGAGGGATACTGCATTGGCATGCAAATGATGGGACCCCAATTTACTACCATGCCAAGGGCCCATTCCATCTCTTCCTCTAATACAACAATGCTGAAGCAGACAGAGAGTAACTCGTGCTAATCACACAGTAGGAGTGACTGATATTCACCCACAGATTGGCTGTAACAAAGGGCGGCATCACACAGTTGGCAGGCATCGTTCCTGGGCATCTAAATATTTTATCGCCAGGGTATCAAGTGACTGGTGGATCAGGAAAGTGAAGACGCTATCAGACTCATCACGTTCACCTGAATGTGTCTTGCTGGGACAAATTGCCCTACTTGCTTATTACAATACAGCAAATCACCATTACCTGCCTCCATTGGGTGACGGAGATTCGGTGACTGAAACCGCCAATGAGTTTCATGTCTGCTCCTCATTGGATGTTGGTAATTCATTTCTGCATCTGTGAGCATGGGTACATATATAGTCTGTGTAGATGCCCAGGGGCCCTGCATGGTACAGGGGCCCTCAGCAGTCCATACAACTCTCAAGTCAGCAGAACCCACACAGCAGGAGGGGGTAAATCTTTAAAACCCCTGCGGATTCCATCTATCATGAAAAAACATTCATTCCTGGGGGAAAGAAAATAATCCCTGATCCATCAGAGCCACCCCGACACCAAGAGAAAGAATGGGCCCCGCAGGCACTTCCCTGGGACTCAATGCAGCTCTCAGACCAGGAAAGCTCTTTTAAATAACAACAAGATCACATTGCAGAGGGCCATGAAGGGACAAGGGCTCCGCTGGATTGAGCGGCTGATGGATGGGGAGGGCCGACATGTGGGGATAAACTCCCTATTATCCCTATGTTAATGTGTAAATCAAGCTGCCCTTGTGCCGTTCCAATAAACAAAATCCAGTCCAGATGGGGATCATTTTATCACATAACCACCCTGCTTAACATAATCTTTAACTGGGATGTTATATTCAGTCTCATACGGGTTTACGATTTGCTTTGTTTTAAAGGTTCGGTGGTTTTGTTGGCTCTGTCACTGCTGAGTCTCTGTAGTTCTTCTCTCCCAGCTAAGGGTAACTTAAGCTGCCACGTGCCTCGACAGACTTGATCCTGAATGAACATCACTGCCATAAAGCAAGATTAACGCCAGAAAGAAAGGTGCAACCACAAGGGGCTCTGTACCCCACTTTATAAGCAGTGTCAGGCTGTGACTTTTGTGGCCCATTTTCAAATACCATTTTGCATAAATTATATTTTTCTTTGATTCTATGCACTAAAGATTAAGATACTGACAAAGAACAAGGGAAGAGCTCAACCGCCCGGGGGGGAGGGGAACGTTGTGTTTTAGGCAAATTTCATTAATTAAAGTCATAATGAAAAAAAAGTCCATTATTTCATAGAGAAAACGTATAGAGGCTTGTACTATGTGTGGTTTGTGGAGGGGGGGAGGAATTCTTCAGTAATTAAAATGTACCTGGTGTGCAATATTCTTAGTAATTTATGGAAAATATTTGCGGGCAATGGTGTTGTCTTCTTGGGGCAAACAATATATCCCATTGTCAGGCCTCCTACAGCAGCTTTTCCTCTCCCATTAGAGGGTCACATTTGAATTTTAAAAAGTGCAGTGGTTTTGTTAGCTCTGGCTTTTGCTAAGCTTTCTTATCAACAAGGTTTTCCTCCCATATGTCCTGTAAGACAGGGCTAATGCAGAGTTACTTGTCCTTTAACAATAGCCAAAGGCTGGGATCTGTGGAAAGAACCGGGTGGCCCCTTAAGAGCCTCTGATGGGACTAATCACTCGGCAATAAAACTACCAATGGCTTAACAGGCATTTTCTTTCCTCCCACAATTGTTGTAGCTGCCGCCTCTTTAAAGCAGATTGTGTTACCCACTTAGACAACCTGTGCCAAAGAGCTCATTTCCTTCTCAGTGTCCAGCGGAGAGAGGGGGCCGTGTTATGCGAGAGATCCTGAAAGAACCCGTTTTGTTCCGAGCTTTGGGAACAAAGGGAGAGAGAAAGAGAGCGCACACTCTCACTGCCAGCAGCACCCATCTGACTCCCATAGAGTGTCCCCGTTTTGGTGAGAACGCCGGACTTTCATGGGACTCAACACATAGAACAAAAGGCGCTTCTGTGAACTTGAGTGCTCCCCTCTCCATTCACAGATCTCAAGAGCTGGCCGGCTCACAATGCGTCTGTAACGGATCAGATTTATCTTCTAACACTCGTCCCCGAAAGGCTGGGAGACTGGGTCCAGCTTGGGTCTTAATAGTTCTGTCTTCTGTCGTATTAAAGGTTCAGATTTCAGACTTTGGTGTAATTCAAAGGATATATGGGTTTGTTTGTCCTGACCCAGCCACTCTCACAGCTAAGATCCCCCCCAAGCAGGGTAGCAAATGCAAATGAGCCTTCCAGATAAAGGGAACTAATCCTTCCCTGTCATGTGAGACTAAAGCTGGCCATAGACGCAAAGATCCGATCGTACGAATTAAGGATTCGTACAATTTTCGGACTGTGTGTGGAGAGTCCCAACATTTTTCGTCCGGCGGAGATCAGTCGTTTGGTCGATCAGGTTAGAAAACTTCTGCATGTATTGCCGATCTGACGATTTTCAGTGGGAGACTGTCACTAGCTTTTGTCGGACATAACTTTCATGCGATTGCTGTCAGGGGCAGCACATCGGCTGATCTGTTCTTTTTCTACTTTATTTGATCTGAATAGTTAGTTGCAGGTCGGGAGATGGGGAAGTTCGATCGTTCCAGAATTCATACGATCGGATCTTTGCGTCTATGGCCAGCTTAATGCTCTGATCTTTAAGTGTATATGGAGCAAGGCATCCAGGGTCCGACTGGGCCTGCGGGACACCAGGAAAAATCCCGGTGGACCTGCTCCCCTGATAAGCGCAGTGCTCATGCACATGAGTGGGAGCCATAGTGTAAAAATGGGGGGGGGGGAGGCCCAGTGACTGCCAGGAGGGCCCTTTGGGTTGCAGTCCCGGTGGGCCCCCAATGCTCCAGTCCGACCCTAAAGGCATATCAAGCCATTGGGGGGTATATCTACCGGGCGAGCAGACCACAGGGGAGCTCAAAGACAGAAGGGGCCCTTTAAGGATTCCTGACTAGGGTCGTATCCATATATAGACAACTCACCTCTGTGCCAAGGGTGGCAGCTTTGGGGGACCTATATAGAAAAAAGCTTTAAAAAACCCCAGTCCTCCACTGGACACTTTTGGACGCAGTGGACCCTGCTAAGTTATTAGTGATTCCCACTGCACCCCAATACATCTGGGCACGAGAAAAGCAGCATGTGCGGGTGAGGGTGGCAGTTGTTGCCCCACTGCCTGTTCCATTAAAGTGATGGCAGAACCCCCTTAGGGTACTAAGCCTGTGTTTCACTCTACCTGCCGAATTTGCCGACTTACATACCAGGTAACGCTAAGGGTTAATATTCAAGGCATCCAGGAGTCGGTTCAATAAGAATGCCCCCGGGTGCACTGGAAAGGCTGCCAATTGAACCCTGAAAAGTGATTAGCAGCCAAGTAAATAACTGGCGAGGGAGCTGTAAGGATATCGAACTGAAATTTGATGCATGATTCTCATTTCCACAAGGGCGTGGGCTGTATTAGAAAATACCCAATTAATAAATCTCCCTGAAACTTGGTGCCGGGTTCGCACCGACATGAACTCTGTTAAAGGAGAACTCCACCCAAAAGCGAATCAGCAGTCAATATAATGGCTTTTGAAAGCAGAATATGGCTGTTCACTTTCTCCGCACCAACAGTTCCAACTCCTGAAACTATGTAGCAGAAAGTGGCTGATTAACAAAACTACACAAAATCAAGAGTCAGAACCAAAGAACGGAAAGGGATAGACAAACACTGCTTTGGCATTTACACGAGCCTATAGAATCAGGAATGAATGGGATATTTGGAAGTTTTGGAATTGGGCAAAAAAAATAAAACAGTTTTTGGGTGGGTTTCCCCTTTAAAGAAAAGAGTGCAGAATGCATAGTAATCTAGGGGGTTACCATGGATATTGAGCCTCAAAGAAATCATTTATGGCTCTGGCTCAGTGACGCAAATGTTCCACTTTGAGGCCTCTTTTACTCAATGGCCATTTCCCATGATTCCCAGGGGAATTAAAGGGACCTTGCATTGGATCTTGGTGGTAAATGTGAGTCACCTGGCACAGTGAATCATTACCAAGGCAGCTATAGATTGTCATTAAAAGAACAAAACAAAAAATCCTGATTCCGAAGTCGCATTGTCGCCCGGTGACGGGTCAGAGCTTAAGCAGGGTCTTTTTAAAAGCAGATATATCATTTAAATAATGCTATACTGGTATTAAGGACGTTTGCATGTCAAGATCATCGCTCCTCTCTGTATATTTGGAAGAAAAAACATTGATCATTATGAAGATATATTTCCTCTTTTTGCCTGGTTGCTAGGATTGGTGGGACAATAGCAACAGAAAAAGAGTTTCAGTTTCAAACAAGACAGCCAAGGAACATGAAACATAAATAGAGCAAAAGCCACAAAAGAAAAAGCAATTAAAGGCCATTTACACTTAATTAAAGGGGATGTAAACCCAAATGCAAAATGTTGCTTTAAGAAAATATCTTAAACTCTAAGCAATTTCACTGTTTATTTCTAAATGTTATTTTGCTATTGAAAGCAGCATCTGGCCCTTCTCTATTCTCAGCACTGCTGGTTCTGGCTGCAAATACCATTGTAACGAATTGTCAGCTCCCTGCCAGTTAGTGCTCCAGTTCCCACAGTGCTTTGCGTGTGGGAGCTGGAGCAAAGGCACACACACACACAGAAGCATTGTGGGAAATGTAGTCTTTCCTGGAGGAGAGCAGGCTACTTTTACAAAAGGACATGTAGTCAGGACCGGCAGTGCAGACAATAGACCTATACTGGTTTTTAACAGCAATTACATTTACAAATAACTTTAAAACCAGTGAAATTGAGCGCCCCCTTTTAGTAATGACTGTGCCGTTAGCCACACCCCCAGATACAAGGGCTCAAAACAAAGTCTTTTTTTCTTTTTTTTTTTGCAGTGAGCCCTCATTATATATTATTCATCTGGTTGAAATATTTATAAGCTGGAGGGTAAGTGAAATTTCAGCAGATCAGTATTGTTGGTAATCCAAGTGCAACTCTTGTCAGCTTATCTCCTCGCACATTCTGCATCAAGAATGCAGGGTGCGCAGCTTGCAATAATTACGTGAGAGCTTTATGCTTTCTTACTCCCAGCCATGAATACAGAATACTAGAATTATTTATTGGGACAAATCCGAAGATCCATTAACACCAGCAACGTAGCCTGGGGATCTTAAAGTGTAATATAATCAATGGGGATCAGATAGGATCTGTACAGCTGCTGGGACAGAATGCTCTGTTATACAGATAGCTAGAATCTCAGCTGCCATAAAGCAGGGAAGGACTGCTGCTTCCAATGGGGATCAGATAGGATCTGTGCAACACCGAATGTTCTGTTATATTCTGTTTTCAACAGTATGAATGTGAATTGATTTATACACCTTTCAGTTTTACAAAATAGCTCATATAACTGTAAATGACAGCGACTGTTTTATATAATGTATGTAATAAGAACTGATATACACTGATATTTTATTTAAACGTTTATCTGTGTAGTCATTGAAGGGTGAGGTTTACTGCAAGACTTACCACCACCCGAAACTTCAGCCTGGGGGTATTCATGGCAGCAAATAAGCACTCACTCCACATCTCCACATAACTGGCCTTCAGGCTGGGCCCCCTTAGCTCATAACAAGGTTACAGATATATAGAAACATTGGGGTAACAGTCACACTGCTATAGTTCCAGGGGTACCCAGGGCACAAATAAGCACTCACCCCAAATCTCCTCCTAACTGGCCTTCAGGCTGGGCCCCCTTAGCTCATAACAAGGATACAGATATATAGAAACATTGGGGTAACAGTCATCCTGCTATAGTTTCAGGGGTACCCAGGGCACAAATAAGCACTCACCCCAAATCTCCCCCTATGAAGCAATGCAATATCATAGTGGAAAAGAAGGAACAGAAGAGCTTACAATCTCCTGCTCAGAAGAACACAGTAACACCCCAGAAGAGCCCAACAAATATAACTGCAGCCCCATTGGCCACACACTATACTGACCTGATTATAAAACAATTCTCACTGCTCCCCTAAAGTGAAAGCAGTGGCGCCGATTGTGTTATTTTAGCGCCTGGGAGGCCGGTGATTATTGCGCTGCGCAGCACCTCTCAGTGTCTAATGGCTCAGCTGTGCGAATCCTAAATCAGGGGGCGGGGCTGCTGGAGTCACGTGTGCCTGGGGGTGCAGCAGTCAGACTGAGCGGTGCAGGCTCAGACACAGAGGAACAGGGGAAGGAGCAGGTTTATTTTGGCTTCGCTCCTGCCTTATTCTCATAGTCTGCAACTGAGGCTCTGCCGCTGCGA